>NC_133223.1:21395612-21995612 GCF_040436345.1 Pagrus major
ACTGCATTTGATTTGAAGGCATGCCTCCTCCATTATTTGATGTGCTGATTACAGCAGGCAAAGAGCTCGGGCTGTGAGGTGCCGTTGGAAACGTTTGATGTGGTAAGAAAGTGTAGTTACAGTGTAGTGTCTTATGAAAGGATGCTGCCTGAGCTGTATTTACTTATATTGAACTTAGATTTGTGCGCACTGACGAGTTTCGACTGAACATATCGGGGTGGGAAAATGTCAGACGTGATAATGTCTAATTTATGATGTTGTGACAAAATTAATCAGACTTCATGCCAACACGGTGAAATTGTATTTTCTTATATAGAGACTACAATTTTATGTCAGGAAAAAATAACCAAAAATGTTTAACATTTTAATCTGCCACTAGACAAAACAACATATAATAATGAAATAAATGTTGATTGCACAATTATTATAGAATAATCACAACAGTTTGAAGGCCAGGTCTTTTCATTTATAGGAAACAAAAAAGGATACAATGATTGTTTGCACAATCACATTTTGTTTTTACAGATATATGAAAGACAATGAATGAATTTTAGTTTTGTCAATTTCCAAGAAGGATCCTCATGTTCTGGTCCATCTGGGCAATGTTAAAGGTCCATTCACTGAGTTGGCCTCGAGACGATGGACGAATTCCAAAAGCGGCTGACAGATGTTCACCACTGATATGACTTAAATTCAAACAATTAGTACAACAAGCGCCTTTTTCCTCACCCTGCAGAGACAGAGTCACGTTCTTGGCCAGCTTTTAGATCTGTTTTGGTTTCCTCAACTGAATACTCTCTGCTGGATTTAATTTACCAGTCACTAACTTTTTGTAACATGTTGGCTTGTGGGCTTTTTGTTTGTTTTTGCAGAAAATTACTGACTGCTACTGAGGAATCAGGGTTGATGAGAATGGTGACACTAAACCAGACTGATATTCTCAAACCAAATTAATGAGCTGAAAGGGCTAAAAGAGAATAATTAGAGCTACAGAGTCGGGTAATAATTTCCTGCTGGATCATCACCCATATCTGTTTACTTACAAACAAAACATATTAATCCAGTCTTAACAAATGTATCGCTGTTAGCTGCCTGCTTTCACTGAGAGGTCTCCACAAAGGTTGTTTACACTGGATCTCTTTTTGGTCAGAGCATAATGAAAAATGCTCTGTGGAACTTCTGTGTTGTGCTGTGAGTCGGTCATTAGTTATGTAAGCGGACTCCATCTCTAAACTAACGTTAGTGGAGAGGGGCACTGAGACGAGTACATGCATGAAGTCACATCGTTCGGACTGGAAAATCTGACCCGAGTCCTTCACAAAGAAATCCACAGTCCAGCAGCAATAAACAACTTCAACAAATTGTCCACAGGCTTGTATTAGCAACAGAGAGACGGAGAAGGTCTCGTGTTTCACGTCACGTTACAATCCACTCACACATGGCAAAAAGTGAGTAATACGTGTAAATTGCAGATTGTTACATAGAGCCCCTTTAATCACTAATGAACATTGACAAAAATATCCTAATATAGTTGCACTTTTTTGGCATTTTTATCTCCACAGTGTGGAGTCGTTAGCTCACACTTTTGTTTTGTAATCTTGTGACATCCTCTCCAAGTAGATATATATTGACTTGCAAATAGTGATATTTGCCTGTGATTGTGTGAAAATATAGTGATGTAATTAGTGGCATTGCTTTATTGCTAAGCACAAAGCTAATACAAATCTCAATGTTGTTTTTCAATAATTCTACTGCTGTTATTTTCTGTCCATAAATGCCAAAATGCCAAAAAAAATGCTAGATGAAACTGTACTGTACTTTTATTTACAGGATCCCCATTGGCTGATGCCATATAAAGATATATATGAAAAGCAAAACTTACATTCATAAACAGCTCAAAGTCAGTCAAGACTGTACATACATGTGGGTAGAAATCCAAAGTAAAAAAAAAAGCATCAGCATATGTTATGTAACACATTGTATGAATTAAGCAATGGTTTTATTAGAACAATACTCTAAATACAGGTCAACTCAGCCAGCATTGGTATTAGACACTGTAAGAAGGAATGGTGGTCAAGTTAATTTCACCACTATCATGTCCATAATACAATTTTACTACATGGTTAAATGTGTGTAATCAAAGAGTCACAAGCATGTACAATTTTAAGCAACACTGCAGCCATCTCAACATTCTCTTTGGTTTTCAATAAGCCTGCAGATGATGTCAGTTTGTTTGCTGTAATGGTGCAGACAGTGTGGAAAGGGATGGCATTCTTTACTTGAAGGGGTTAAATTCTAATTTCATGCGGTTATGATATCTTATCTGGCAGGTGTGTCAGTTCTCTCAGGCACCAAATCAGTTTCTCGACTTTGTGGAACCATTTCGGGTTTCGCACAGATAAATTGATCCATCTGAGAAATTGTTAAGTAGAGCATTGTCCCTGGCTGCAGACACCATTGGGAAATCACAGGATTGTCCTCGGCAATGACATGAATGACGGCTCCGGCAGCCACAGTGAGAGTTTTAATCAGGCATGATGACAAGTGGGAGGCGAATGTGTGTGGAGCAGAATATAGAGGCAACACAGTAAAAAAAAGAAAAAAAAAAAGAGATGAACAATGATACTGATACAATGTTTATTCTGGCCTATCACTGATTTAAGGCTAGCAGATAGTTTGTAAGCCATTTCAGTGCACATACATCTCAGCAAGGAAGGAGAACTGTGTACGCCATTGCTGTGAGCAAGACATAGTTATTTACTTGTTCACTGAGGGATATAATTACAAAGAAAAAAACCTCCTTTGGGAACTATTTTGAAGATTTCTTGTGGCAGTCTTTGGTCACTGCAGGCAACAAGAAAGTCAAGAAATGACAAGTGAAAACTGTTCCTCTATGAGGCAAGTCTCTCATGTCACAAAGTTCACCTAACAGCCTAGTTTTAGTTGTTGACTTTTGTGTTTCACATCAAAGAGTTAAGCACAAAAAGTAGTAGAATGAGGTCAATTATACATAAAAACAAAACGGATAAAACAAAGCAAAATGAAATACAGAGCTCTTAAAATCAGATTGGGATATTGTATTTTATGTCTAGTTTCTACATATTCTGCTTGACATTACGAATGAATGAGGTAATGAAGCTCCACAGTGTGCAGAGAAGTGTAGTGGCTGGCTCGATTATGGTGCAGGGTTACCAGAGAGTAGACGGGGTCCTGAGAGCGGCTCGGGGAGTCTCGGGTGGAGTGTGGCTGGTGGAAGAGGTGCGCAGGCAGGAGGTTGGTTGGTGGAGAGGCTGGAGCGCCAACACACGATGTAGTGTCAGAAACAGTCTGGCAAGGAATGCAGAGTTGACCAAGGTATTTAACCAAGGGGTGATGAGGAGACTCGCTGCAGGTGTGTGTGTCCAGCTCCAGCCCTCCAGGGAAACCACACCTCTGCCTAAGACGCACCTCTGAAACTCACTAGCAGAATTCCATACCAAACACGAAAAAAGTCCATACCAAAAACCAAAATCATGACAGAATAATCCAATTTCCCTTTGGCCGTCATTTTTTTTACCACTCACTTAATGTTTAGATTTTATCTCAAGCTCTTGTACCACTAAACGCACACTACACCTAACTGAAGGTTAAAGCAATTTTCATTCAGCCTTTCGTCCAGCGATTCCAGGTATGTCAATTGGTTTTGTGAGTGTCATTAAAATGCTAAATTGTCAGGAGTGGATTGATTCATACTAATCATGCCATTCAACAGAAAATAGCTCTCTGTACTAGCCATTTAGATTTTCTTTTATTCTCTGGAGTATGTGCTTCAGATGGTGGACTTGCTTAACATTGACCTATCAGCTCATTAAAGCGGTGGGTTCAAGATGTTTGCCGTTGATGACGCATGTCCACATAAATACAGAGCTTTGTCTAAAAATCAACAATAATTCTCTAACTTTAACAATGTGCTTTAGTCGCCCAAACCCAACCACAGACTCAGAATGCAAATCCCAGGGGTTGGTATCACGTTATTTCCTTGTTCACAGCCATAGATTTGTTTTTCTGCTTCGACAGCAATAGCCCACCAGAGATCCACTCTCACACTGTGTCAGAGGCATATCCATTGCCTATCAAGTGTATAATCCTGCATACAGGGGGCATGACTTTTTGTTAACCTTTCTGCTCTATCGCCCACTCTGTCATTACACATGCAGGAGATAAAATTCATTTTCTTAACTTCTAGAGAAAATATAAAATCATGTCAGATCAAACTTAAAACATGTTTTACTCTCAAGGGTCATTTTATTTTTACCCTGTGGGGGTTGTAGTGTTAATACTTTTTTATTATAAACCAATATACCATTATTACAGTGTATTGATGTGCATGGTGGAGTGCGAAGAAACACTTAAAATGGAACATTTACTATGGCTAGAAACACACGCTATTGTGAAATGTTCATCAGATTTTGAGGGTCCCACCTGTTCAATTGACCAGGTCAGTGACTCTCCATTACTTAAACATGAGGGAATTTAAAGATGGTAGCCTTTAAGTGCACGGCTCAGAATGTGTGACACAATGCTATAAGATTTAGATGTCACAGCACAGACAACCATGACAGCAAATAGCTCAGCCCTGGTAAGTCTCCGAGGGGACAAAGAGAGGTGAGATAAAAGAGGCTAAAGGCAATCTCTGTGTGAAGCTTAAGCCTTAGAAACTGATGTCCTTATAAGTGTTTGTCTGTCCCACACAGTCTGACTGAGTCAGACACCATGGCAAGCGGCTTACAGCTATTGCTGCTCTCTCCGCTGTTAAAGGTTGTATGAAGGCAGGAATGCTGCCATGTCGCTCGTGTCTGTTCCGCTGAATAAACCTGAAGTGTACCATATGAAGGTATTTGATGTTGACATTTAAGCAAAGAGAAGGATATGAAGTGCTTAAATGTTTTTTTGGGCACCAAAATAATTGTTGGATGATGTTTTCACTTTTTAAATGAGACCTTTTATCACTCACATTAAATGTAATGCAGGAACTGGCACTGACAGCGTTGATAAAGGCAGAGTTTACATTGGTTTGTTTTGTGTGAGTGACACAGGACAGACGGGCTAGGTGGTTAGCATGCTACAGCAGCTTCAGTAGACATCTCTGCAACACTAAGCATAGACATCTTTGAAACAACATCAAAACTCTTATTTTTTCATCACATTCTGTTGATAATGTCAGCGTTTTGTTTTTTTTCATGTTTTAAACAAAAATTCCGGTCACATCTCACACATTGCACCTTTATTGCAGCAGCATAGCAATAGCACTTAGCTGGACTCAAGTGGACCGCTCTGTATGAAACCAACCATTGATCTACTGCTTATATTGTGGCTCAGGAGGTATAGAGGTCGTCCACTAATTGTGGTCCCATCCTCTGCCCTTGCAGCCTATGTGTCGAAATGCCCTTGGGCAAGATATTGGGCCCTGGTGACTGTGAGTGTGCGTATGAATGGTTATGACTCCTGTTGAGCAGGTGCTACCTTGCATGCCAGCCTCTGCCACCTGTGTATGAATGTGTGTGTGTGAATGGGTGAAGGCTGACTTGTGTTGAAAAGCGATTTGAGCGGTCTGTAAGACTAGAAAAGCGCCATATGAATGAAGTCCATTTACCTTTTATATTTCTCTCTTCATAAAATGTCATGTTTGATATTCATCACACAGGCTATACATGATCCGTCTCAGCCATACAGTACATAGCTTGCTATTTATACATATAGGCATGGCTGGAGCCGGAGGCAAATACACGTAAAAGAGCCAACATCACGTGTTTTGTAAATCAAAAATGATCCCACACAGTATTTTAAGCAATTGGGACTCATAGCAGAGTAACCAGACTGTCCCTGAATTCTATTACAGCACAATTCATTGAAGGGGATTGTCAAAAGTTAGTATTTGTTCTGCTGACTGGCATAACTGAGACAGTGTTGGTTCATATGGGTGTAACCAGGACTTTTTTTTTGTCAGTTTATGATCAGGGCTGTGGGTTCAGTTGGGGCCCACCTCTAGCACAGCTTGAATTAGATACTAAATTAACAGTAGCTGTGCTCGGTGCTGCCATAAATCACGGACATTACAATGAGCTCTTTTCATTTCCTATAAAAGCAGTGTATCTTCCATCATTGTAACAGGGATCCCCTTCTCCCACCGAAAAACTGATGTTGCCATCTCTGTGATACAAGGCACAAATACATGGAACCTCAAATAATTCCTTGTCACCATGTTGCATATTTTAATGATGCACATTTGTACTGTATCATTATGCATGACGGAGAACATTATGCATGACGGAGGATAATCGGACACACAATAACTAGGCATCTACATGTTACTACCAATTAAAACAGTAAACTATGTTTATTAGTTTGTTTTAGCAGTTAAACTTTGCATTTGGTCTTAATGTCACAATCACCAACCAAATCTACCAACCAACCACTGTGGATATATTGTAATGGCTATATATGACATGAACATCATCACCCCTTCTTTATTAATTAATTGATCACAAACCCATCTAACCTTGTGAATTTTATGGTAATAATAATTTACCTGCATGTGTTCATTAACACCAGCCAGGACAAATCAAATAAAACTAGGAACCCTCTGCTTCCACAATCTACAAATACATTAAAAGATATGTTAATGATGATTTGATAGCTGGTGCATAAAACACCCAGACATATTTATGTCTTGCCAGTAATTAAACCACACCATGAATGGCAGATACAAGTACCCATCCTGTTACAATAAGTGATCACTTTCCTCTGATTAGACATTCAGAGCTCAGTACATTCATCTGGAGTCAGCATCTTTAATGGAACTGAATGATTCCCCAGGAAGCTCACCTACGCTGCTCTGAAAAAAAAGGGAAAGCAGTCAGAAGTAAAACAATATCTTACTCATCCCACAAGAAAATGAAGGATAATGAACTAGAAAACAATTTACTAATGATAATAAAAGAACTTCAGGATGCTTAAGTCACCATAATGCCTTGATTACTGTACAAATGACCTTTACATAATACAAAACGAGCTCACAGTTAAAGAAAAATATTAAATGTGCATATCTTACCACATTGATATCTTGCTACTAAGCTCGCATCATTTATTTCAGTTCAGACCATGGTTTTATTTTCATAAGGCATTTGTTTGGCATTCAGGTTACTTTCATCATTGCCTTAAAATCATTGCAATTAGGAATCATTATCAACAACTGACAGCCTGTCAAAAACCTGGGGCTTATTTTAAATAGTTTATGTGCTTGTGGCTGTCACATAAATCCCAAGCCAACTAATACTACAGAGCAATTACCTCCACTGTGAGCAACTCATCATGACATCTCGACAAAAGAGTTTCCAGATGCAACAGTAACATAAGATGTACCAATGCCAATCACAAAACAGATATTTAAAATGTCAGATGGTATCAACCTAGAAAAAAAAATGCTCAGGGTGATGTTATCACCTCGAGGCAGGTGGTGACAACATCTTACCAATTATTTCCAAAAGACACTTGTTGCTTATTCGCTATTTTATGTGCACTAATACCATCACTCCATGCAAAAAGGTGGTTCTGGAAGTTTGGTGAGGTAGTCGCAACTCGCAGAGCCACTTTTTAGACTGCTGTAGCTGGTGAGTAATCTGCTAGCTAGTTAAACTGGCATGATTGGCAGATGTTATTTATTAACTAGTTGGAAAGTAAGCTGCAATAACTTGCTCCAGTTTCGTGGCCTGCTGAGGGGAAGTTAGACAGAAACTAGTTGGAAATTAAAATGGCATGATCAGCAAAGGTAGAAACCACTTTCCTGGAAATGTATCAAAGAAATGACCAGCTGTTTATTAACCGCTTGTTGAAAAATAGTAGAATAGTATTATTAAATAGTATTGGGGTCATTTTCAATACATTTTGAGGTCATTATTATGGTAATTTGGGGGTAATTAAAAAAAAAAAAAACTTACCATGATTTCCCCGTAAAATAAAGTGTAAATAAGCCAAAACCTTTTGTAATACGTGGGCACACCAATAAATGACTGTGCTTTCAAACAATTTACAGTACTGTTAGTAATGCCACCTGCCATTCAATGGCACATTGGGTTTTCTGGTCTAGAAACACTGATTTTCCTGTAGTGTAACCATTGTTCGTCTCATGACCCATGTTTTTTTTTACACAACCCACAATCAAAATGGTTTGGCCACCACTAGATTTTCACTCTGGAGCAAAGGTTGGCTACACAATAACTATTCTTCAGGAAACATTATGTAGACATGACGACAGAAGAGACATAGTGCAGAAAGCAAGTGATAGGGGGGCTGAGTGGCTGAGACAGACACACCATTCTCCATTTTAAAAGACACTGTATCATCAATATGATTTTGAAGCTGTTATTTTAAGGTAAAAAAGTTACATAATGTTGCTTTAACATTTTATTTTTGTATCTGAAATCATTAAACAATGTATATTTTTTTACTTTATTGGATTGTTTATCAAAATGTATTTATTTAATCATATTTCTCTGTGTGTTTATAGTCATACTGTGGATGTATGACACGTTTTATTCCAGCTTTAATATACAGTACGTCTGGAGGAGTGCACTCAATGTTGCATCACACAAGATCAGGTTTTTATCTTGATAAAGAATTTAACACAATTCTCTCACTGGAGCCACAATTGTGGAGGGTATATGTTTTTTGTGCTCCAGTTAAGGCTTGCATTTTCAATGTGCAATATCCCATAAATAGCATTACCCACTACCCTGCCTGCGCACACACAAGTGCACACACACACACACACACACACACACACACACACACACACACACACACACACAAACTGAGCGTACTGCGTTTCAGAACCAAAGGGACTGCATTTCAATGCATTAATTCAACCTGATGGTCCAGAACTTACATTTCTTTATGTAGGCCCGGCTGAGAGGAAACACTCTCAGATCAGCTTCATGCTGTCCTCCTCTGTTAGCAAGCGCTGTTCTTGCCAAGCAAGCAGGAGAGTGACAAATTAATTTGATCACCTAGGCACAGCAGAGATTGGCATATTACTACAATCAAATTGATGTTCGGACTAACAGAACACAGCGTCTTCCACCAGCCTTCGCCATCAAATGAGCAAGTGTATTGAGGCATGTATGTGCGCTGCATGCACACACAGACGCACATAAAGCAAAGCACTCACGCCCATGTGGAATAAAAACACATTTCAGGCATATAAACATTGGACACCACGCTCATATTCTTTTCATTCATAAAGCACCCAACTATTCCAAATTCCCATCTGTTTTCCCACACATAGAGCTAGATTGGATGAAGTATTGGTCTGTTTACAAGGTACATGCTTTGAAGAGTATATGCCAGAGTAATTCATCTATGGTCTGATGGATGCCATGGCCCCAGGCTCCATTCCTATGAGACCACACTCTATTTGAAGCGCAGTCATGCTGCTTGTCACCATCCTCTTAGTACATACAGTGTATTTTTCCACACTATCTCATGTGATTTTGTGTGCTAGGAATAGGAGCATAAATAAATTATTGATGCTAGACCCTATTCTGTATTTAGCTATCAACCAAGCTTAATAATGTTGCATCCTTTTCAGGTTTGCCAGAAGCCAAAACTGCAGTGACTTGGTACATGACGGAGCAAAATGCGTGTAAAAATTGGTAATTTTCCAGATAAAAACACACATGGTGGCATTCAGTGAAATACCAGACATCACACAAACAGCAGATATTTTGTAGTATGAATCCTAGATTTTGTGATTTACACATAATCTGTATGCAACAAAGAATTTAGGGGACTTTGATGAGTTTTTTGCCGAGCCATAAGGAGACTGAAATGAAAAGCCTTTGAGAGCTCCAGAATGCAACGGACAATTTGCATACTTGTATTGCTTGTTATGAGAACAGCAAAGATTAGACCCACTCTAACAGATGGATGTTTTCAGTGGCTGGAACTTGAATTTTTAATGCAACGAGCAGAGCACAGTGAATTACTTAGAGGTTTTCTGAGTAAGATTATTGTAGAAAAGTCAGCCACCTCAACAAATACCTTTCAGACGAGTAACACTGGGTTTTATATAAACATCATGTAGGAGTTTAATTGTATTTATGTAAACGCTACAGAATAAAAAGATCACTTTTTTGTCCAACCTCATTGAACTATCAGCCTTTGCTTACAGCATTTAACCTTGGTATATGTGACTGTACCTCTGGTACTTGGTGCATTATTCCAACAGGCTACAACTGAGAACAGGTCTCATATATTCTTTATACCTAACTCTGCACAACCCTGAGTCTTTGGATATGAATTCCTCAACCCAGTCGCCAGGATAAAATGTTGACATTTATGCATGTCATAGGCTACGTACCATATTGACAATTCTATGAAACATGTCATATCACATTCACATTACATTATGACTCGACTTTCATGTGGAATGGTGGTGGAGTGCTACGTTTCAAAATCTCTAAGTGTGACACCAGTGGATATTTTTAAGGAGAACTTGGGGCAATTTCAGGCCATGTTTGTTTTTTGTTTTTTTGTATCAAAAACGGGACTTCTGGACATCTCCAGTCGTGTTTGTGGCGACAAAACTGAGTGTTTTCAAGCCAAAATATGATCTTTTACTAACTTGAAAAAAACTAAGGGCAAAATAACAGTGTAATGCAACATAAAGAAATGCAAAGTTCAACATATCTGTGCTTTGCAGACATTTCTACAACAAATGCAATAATACTTTTCTACATTGAAAAGCTGCAGCATCAATAATGCTTTGTGTTTGGTTTCTTTGTTCTCAAAGTTTGTTTCTCTTAAAGCTTCAGGATGTTTAGCACGCTGAATGTTACAGTTTCCCTGGTACATTCACCAACACACTTACTGTATATCACGGCAGTTTGTGAAATAGTGGCAGATGTAATCTATGGAGATTGTGTACATGCGCATGAACTGTCAATTTTCAAAAATGGAAAAATTCATGTGAATGTACACTAAAGATAACATTTCGTCAATATTTCAACTGATTTTTAATAACATATAATTGGAACTGGATGTAAGCCTTGGATTCTGATGTGGCAGCCCTGGACCAGGCCACTCTGACCACAACATTTTTAAATATCACATTGTTCATAAATGTATTGTTTCATTCATTGTTTTAAAGACATGTAATGCAGTCACGAAAAAGAAGTTACATTTTGTACCCATGTACACAAATCTTGAAGATTATATTTTGTATTTATATTTCTGCTGTGATATACTCCATTCACACATCATACCAAAATCGTTCAATATTATAAATGGACCGAAATTAAACTTTTATCATTAGATGGTTTGGTCAAGTGTGATTTATCTTTTCTATTTGTAGCCAAATACATTTATGTTGTACATCATCTTGACAAAGACAGAGACAAACTTGCAGGGAAAACATAACTGCCTTCCACCTTCACTGGTGAAGGTAATGATCCATGCTACAACGGACTTATGGATTTATCTCCTGCAATATAATTATTCCTTTTGATGAGGTTTATCAGAGGCAGATGTTCATTTGCACTTCACTATAAATAATTGGGGATAAAGGGATTGGTGTTACATTTGTTGTCAATGTCATATGATTGGTTATCGTAATTTAGTGTGACAGGATGAGCTTTATTTTTTTTTTTACCATTATTGATTTGATTAGATGGTAGTTAAGAATGTCAGTGACTCATCATAAAAGACATACAGATCATGATTTTGAGCTAATCTGACTCCCTGACACTTTTGGCAAAGAGAATCATCCAAATTCCTGACATGTTCTAATCCATACATTGATTTCTGAATCTAAAAAATGTTTAATTCCCACATATGACTGTTATAATACTGTTTACTGGCACATACTGACTTTTTTAAAATCTCATTGAGATTGTGATCCATTTTGCGAGACACCTCAGTACAGCAGATACAATGAAAAACAAAGATAACCTTACACTCAGAGGCACATACAGCACCACAGACAATCACAGATACCGCTGAATATATTCAAGGTTAAAAGTTTAAAACTGGCCAATGGGATGATACAAAGTAAAATAGTTCCAAAGTAGTGGAAGGAAATTTTCCGAAGTTCAGTATTAACCTGAGGGGTAACTGGAGTTATACTTTCCTGAGATCTGGTCTGGTGAGCAGTGATTTTAAAATGTGAAATATACTGAGGCAGCTTTTTCAGGAGACCTTTATAAATAAAAACGAGAGAATGGTACATACTGAGTCATGTTCACAATAGGCATCTCTGCAATTTTTTTCTGCTCTTTCATATCTCAATGAGTGTCATTCAGTTATACACAAGCACTGATACTGTCCTGAAATGAAACCTGGGAAACCTGGGGGGGGGGGGGGGGGGGGGCAAAAAAGAAATGACACAAAACTAAAAAGAAAAACCCTCAAACCTTTGGGAGGTAGAGGACATTGATGCTCTTGAATTCATTTCAAAGTGCTACGTGCGGTCTGTCTGGGAGAGCAGGCTATAAAATGGAGCTTTTGAATAAAATATTCATATCTACATGCCCAGAGCAGATGTACATGTACACAGTACTGTGCATTTTTAAATACTTCTTCTGTGCAGTAAGCAGAACAAATGAGGCTGTTCAAAGTCATTGCCAATTCAGCAGAGTGTGAAGAGGCTGGATAAATAACTTTTTATCACCACCTTTAAATAGCTACACGAAGACAATGGCCATTTCCATAATCATCAGAATTGTCACTGGCTACCGTCTTCTCAAATTATGATGGATTCGCGTTTTGAGGCTGAATAATTGACGGAGAGCGACTCTTTTGGGGTCGACGACTTTGAAATATGAGGATTGCACAAAGACATTAGGGAGAATGCCCCTGCCCCCTATCTTTCCTTTACTTTCTCATTGCACATGATGAGATGTGACAAGATGTCTTATCATCCCTAACAATCCTCTCCACTTTAACAAGAACATCACATTTAAGCGCATAACTCTGCAGAGCAATGAACCTTCAACTGGAATCTTCAAAAAATAAGATGGGCGGATAATAACATCGTGAGATATAACTCTTTTTGCTTTTCTCCAAAGACAACCATATCGCACCCATCACCTGCAACACTTTTGATCCATCCTTCTTGGTGAGCATCCGTCGGCTCCTGAAAACATTTGCAATTTTTCTGGTCCAGCTAAAAGTGCATCCAAAGTCCCCTCCAGACAACCATGAAGCCTAAAGAGGCGGTGGGGAGGCAGCAGGGGTAGATAGTGGGTCACTGTCCAGAGCACTGGTGCAGAGCATTAATTGCTGAATCAGAGTGCATAGCCAGGGCCTCTGCAGTGGCAGTAATTGGTAGGGGAAGCCTGCTGACAAGGCAGTAGAAACTTTGTTGAAGGGCTAATGGCTGGGAAACTCAACGAAACGTCGGAATAACCACCTTATCGAGATCCTACATGCAGGTGAGAGTGAAGTCAAGTTTTGTGCTGACTGGTCAGGTTAGAATATAACAGAGCAGAGACTTGCTGAGATTCTGCTGGTTTCAGTCACACCTGTATTGTTTCAACCAGCCACACTGTTTGCATAAATGTCGGGGATGAACTGCGGGTGACGTTTATGTGGGATGTTCTTTTGTCACTGTTGAAATATCAGAGCATAAATCTTGTTCCCAAAGAAAGTAGAGATTAAAGTATGACAACAGATGATGTTGGATTTAACAAACAACACGTGGCTTCAAGCATGCACTTTAACAAACACCGCCATTGCCTTAAAAACACGTTGTATGCTTTATGAATAATATAACAACCAAATAAACAGTCTGAGACACTAAAACTGATTTACTTTACAACTACTTCATTCATGATGTATAAGGCACAAGTATTTGCTCCACAATGGTTCATGCCAACTAATGTGGCGTCTTGAATTGTGAAACAAGCTGGAAGCGTGGAACAAATACCAAATCAACATTACTGCATGCTCTGTTTGTCAATGTGAAAACCAAATCATTTGGCTAAAAATGGCAGCGATCGACAAATGTTTCTTACATCTTTCAACCACATTGAGATTTCCAGGAAGTAACTCATCCCTGCATGTCAAACACATCATTCCACTGCCATGATTTCTGAAATTGTATGAGTTCTTCCTCCACTAAGGTTGTAAAAACATAGTTACCACTTAACTTAAAAGGTTGTGCCAATAGTCATTCCTAAATAACTTCTGTTGTCTTATGTTACGACCAGGGCCTAGGGGAAACCCTGGTGCAACATGAAAATGAGACTCCCCTCTTCCCACCACCCAAGCACCACCAGCAGAGAAGCATTTTTAAAGGTTTTATTTAAAAACACATCTCACACACAAACAGAAATGCTGGCAGTCTGGCTGAGAGAGGAGAGCCCCCAGGAACTGGGAAGAGCCGGCTTTTTAAACTCCTGGCTTCGAGGCAGGAACCAATCATCCCTGGACAACCTACAATCAAATTTTCTTGTGTGAATGTGTGGAATGCTGCAGACCCCCCTGACATTAGTATGTCTGCATGCAAGTCTGCATCCGTTCACGTCTGTACTGAGGTATGACTAAAGCTTGTTCATAATCTAATAATAATAAACATATTGTCTTGGTCTTGTCATTTCAGTTTCATTTTATTTGTGTATTATGTGTTTTCTGGGTTTTTGTGGTCTGTTTTGTTCTGTTTCCCTCCTGTCTTCTCGTGTCCCTGTGCTCCTCACCTGTCTGACTTCCCTCCACACCTGTCTTGCATCTGTCTCATTGGCCCTCTCCTGTCCCTAGTGTTTTCCCAGCCTATCATCTTCATCCCTGTTCCTAGTGTTTTTCCACTCATTACCCTCACCTGTGTTTCTCTGCCTCACTCCATCTGCACCTCATCCCATCGTTAGTTTAGTTTGTATTTAAGTCTAGTTTTGAGCTCAGTCTTTGTCGAGTCATCTGTTTTGTTTTCCTGTTCCTGATGTTCCCTTGTGTTTGCCCGTTCCTTGTGTTACCGTGATCTCGAATAAATCTCCACCCATTGCACCTCCTGTCTGCCGTCTCCTGCATTTGGGTACACCTTCACCGTGACACATGTATCAACTCAACAGAGCCATCCTATGAAATAAAGTATTTTCTTCGGTTAAATACAACCTTAATGATATGAATGTAATTTTATTAATATATAAGTTTTGCATGTAGGTTTTCAAGCGTGATTGTGATGCCCTGGAATCATTGAGTATGTGGATGTCAGTGTTGATTCTGCTGCTTTCTTACCAGTTTGTCTGTTTGAAACAGGCCCAAGGCAAACAACATGCATTTTATAACACAGTGATGTGGTAAATTGTGCCCCGGAGGGCGGAGGAAAATAAGCATGCGCATGTTTTGTTTGCATGAATGTGTGGTCTTAGATGGGTTGCCGTGGGCGCCTCTACAGCACTATGACAGGGCCTTTCATAATGCACCAGTGACTATATGTGACACCATTTTTTTTGCTTTTCACACACAAACACACACACACAAACACACATATGTATATACATTGTATAGTTTACTGTCCCATCAAGTCTTGCTGCTACACATGCAGTGTCAGGCACACCTCTATTTTCTCTGGGGAGTCCTCATCAATCTCACTCAATGCAGCACCAAGGACGTCTTTTTCTATTCACAGCTTTTTATGTTACTTACAGAGTAGAACTGATTTTCACACGTGGACCAATCCCTTTGTGTCTGACACAAATAACTTTGTTTATCTTTGTGAAGATAAATGATCCACAGTGTTTTGACATGCTGGCACAGAGACAAGCCAGTTGGACCATAAAAAGAAAGGTGTTGACTTTTATCAGTTTTCTTTTCTTTTCTCTGTGGATACTCAGTTGCATGTGTTTGAGTGGGTGGGTGTGCTGAATGTTATTATTATAGAATTTGTGGGAGTTTTCACTGTTGCAGGTAAGTATTGTTGTTTATAGGTTAGAGCAGGAAGGATTGAAGCATTATCTGCAAAATGGTGATTTAATATATTGTGATATGAAAGATTTACTTCATGTACCAAATTCATTTCTGTGAAACACAGCTTAAGCTTCATCCAACTGCAGAACAAGACATTCAATATGTTGAGCCCTACAGTAAATGCTTCTATTGTGCAGCCACTGTCTCAGGAGCGGTAGACTGACACAGCTTTTGGCACTGACAGCCTCTCCTGCATTATGTACTGTAAGTGAATTAAACTAATGCACCCGTCTCCTTTCTGGTGCTGGACAGTATTTATTAGTCTGATCTACGACCATAAGTCTTATTCTGTGTCACAACTCCATCGTTGATGCTGCTGGCTGAGTGAAAAATGCAAGTACCTTGCAGTAACAGCACGCTACATTTCTGATGAACAGATATGTGTAGCATATTATCTTCAAGTGTACGGCGAAAGTGCTGTCCTGTCAGTATATATGTCTTCATCTTGTTTTTTTCCCCTTTATCATCGTTCAAGATTTATTATTGAAAAAGACTGTGGCAGGAACATTACCTTTACTTGCCTGATTCCAGAGCGCGATGCACATTACAACCATTACATATATAAGCTCTTATTTATTTATTTATTTATTGTCAATGTTCCACTGAAGACATACAGCAGTATATAACCATTAGGATGAAGTACAGGTAAGGAAAGAGGCAAATTTCTCAATAAATGACTGAGCCTTGAAAACAAAGCAGACCAAGCATTTTCCTTTGATGCATGGCTGTCCACAATCACATTATCTCTGCTGGGTAAGCATCATGGAGACTTTCACTCAGGGGGATATCCCTTTAGACAGGTGCACAGGAACAGACGGAAGTGTTGATAACCGGCATTAGCATCTACCATACCTGGTAAGTTTCAGCAGCAGGCAACAGCTGACTTTTGCCATCGATCAAAGCCCAGAACAAAACACCACACATTACATTCATTTATCACTAATCTGAGTTAAGCACAAAGCATTACAGAAAAATCACGGCAGATTTAAAACCGGATTTAGAAGATTCTCGTGGTTTTGGCACGAGGGAACAGCGTTTGTTCACAGAGCAGACACAGCACAATTAATTAATCCAGTGCTGTAGCTGTCTCCTAGTGATACATGTAATCTTTTCTGCGCCCCCCTCCCCTCCCCCAGCCCCAAAACACTCCACGCATTGCGTTTCTGTTGACAAATGGATGGATATGAACACTTGGTTTGGCAATGAAATGGATGGCAAACATTAACACACCCGGGTCAATGTTTATCCAATGCATTACAACTAAACAACATTCATCTATTGGGCCTTTCATATCAGAAAATAGTGGCAAAAGGACTGACTTTATTGTGTTATGGATCACTGCGTGGGGCTAGTCTGTGCAAAAGTGTATTTGTGTGGGCATGAATATGTCACACTGGTGTAGCTGCCCAGACACACTGTGCTGCAGTGTGCTGCCTCTATCCTAGTGCATGCCAATTTCTAATTTAAGACCCGCTATTCATTTGTTCATAAGATTTCTTGTCATGTACTTCAGAAGGACAGAGGTAACAGAGCCCCTGCTCCTGCTGCATACATAACACACATAACAGCACCGTAACAAGCATCACCTCTGCGATGCAAGGTTAATACTGCCTGTCAGTGTCACAGAGACAGGCTTCCTGATTATGATTGCTCAGGTTCTTATCGTGCCACTTTGTGTGACAAAAGACATTTACTACTTTGGAAGTACTACAGTCCTTGGAGAGAGATCACAAGGCGCACCTACTGCCAGGAAAGCAACTACAAAGAAAAGAAAAGAAAAAACTTGTCACACGGTGTCATCTGCAGCTCAACAAAGTTGTCGGAAACTGGGAGTTAGAGTAATGAGAAACCACAGTGTTACTGCATTTTGATTGGCACTTTGACCTGGCAGGTTTGTTAATCGTCACAAATTCTTTGCGATTACAATCAGTCATTCGTGCCTCCTGCCGCGGTGATGGCAGATTTATGGAAATTAGGGCATCATAATCCTGATCAGGTTGTGTCGGCTTATTGTGTGCACACAGCTCCACGACCCCGCAGTAATTGCCTCTTACAATCTTCTAAATCTTGCTTGACATACGAGCAAATCCACGGGTCCCTGTTGTTTTTTAGCAGTGACCTTGGCTTGGTGTCAAAGCTTTGGAGCTGGCTTGCTCTGAATGTGAAGGGAATAGGGTGTTTGATTTAAGATTCCACAGGCATTTCGCTGGCATTTTTCTTGTATTCCTGAAAACACACTACATGCAAACTAGGCAGCGCAGTGCTGGGGCAGAATGAAAATAATTCTGATCAAGAAAGACATTTCAGGTGGAGGGATGTGACCTCAGAACCTGTCAAACTCTTTTTCTGGGAGAAGAATGGAGTGAGAGGGAGGGGGTGCAAATCGGAGTCCTCAAAAGCAGACTAATTACCCTAAAACACTGATAACGCTCAAATCCTCCATTTCCTGGAGGCTGTGCATAATGGTTTATTAACTCGACATAATTGACCATAATTAGAAAAGGGCCTTAGATCTATTGTGTAAGAAACCACAGTATTTTTGCCACAATGTTGACTTTAATGTCAAGAAGTAGACACTAATTTGCTTTTTTCTGTATCAGAATGAATGTTAATAGTGTGAATAAAGCACTGCTTTGTCATTGCTACAACTTAAGTGTAACTACTTGCTGAAAGTAAGTAAAAAAAACGTCTCATCATTTCACAATAATAATAAACATACAAGTAGAACAAACTTGTGAAATTCATTTAAGTCAACACCTGATTAGTATACTACAGAATTTTGCCTAAAAGCCTGGCACACCCACACTGACTGTGTAAAAATGGATGAAGCTTCTGGGTCTGAAAAGTGAAGCTCATGCAGAAGTGCCTTTATGCCTTATAATTCTTTCTAATGGCTAGCAAAGTCTGACCCCAGTGGAAAGAAATCAGATTTTATTTAAGCTTATGAGAAAACTACCCTACTTCTCACTTGGTTTATGACCTCGGGGAACAGTTTTTTAATGAGTTTATGGTCTCAATTGCTAGTTCCAAATCTTTTTCAATACAGCAGGATGTTCATTTTGTAAATTATGTTCCCATTTAGAGTAAATTTGAAGATAAAGCAGGGTATGCTTTAGAGCGTGGCTACTATTTGACTGACAAGTCGCCATCAGTATTTTCCCCACCTCCACCTGCTTGTCCAAATATTGTCACTTCTGGCTGCAACAAGCCAAGATAGCAGGAGCCAATTTGCCAAAGGCTTTAGAACGGTAGTTCACAAACCAACAGGTGACATCACGGTGGGTTCCTTCCCTGTTACTCGCACAATTTGCGAGTGCAGGTTGTATTGAAGTCAATGGGAGATGCATGGAGAAAGACATTAAAACCCAACAGGGCTGATAATATTGTGATCTAACAAGGCAGGTCCGACTGATTTCTGCTAATGAGACTACGCTTACACCGCGTGAACAGGAGCCTTTTCTCCACAAATTTGAGGAAAGGAACAATGTGTTGATATAAAAGAAAATCAGTGGTTAACTCTTTGAAGTGGTCTTTCATTTTCTGGAGGCATTTCTTCATCAGAAGCCATACAACATAGATATGTTAGAGAGTGTTTCGCCATGCATCTCCCATTGACTTCAATACAGCTGTCACCAAGATCTGGCCCCCGAAGCAAGATTACGTGACGTAATGACCCTTCCCTCTTTTTTAAATTCCTTGTGATGAACAAGGATATAAGGAAGGAATATTTCCCGTCAATGCCACTGCTTCTCTCAAGTTGGCTGGACAATTTTGTGTGTCAAAGTTTAATCAGATTGAACCAACCATCTGGCAAAAAAGGGACATATTTGGGCATGTTCTCTGTTTTAGGGGATCAAATATTGAGGGTGAATTTTCCCAAACTACATGGAAAACGATAAAATTACATTTATTTGCAAATCATTGGTTTTACCATTGTTAATGACCCATGCTATTACTCTGTAAGTAGCGCACGTTCTAAAATGTATCGTTAACTGACCAGGATTTTATGACATGCTGATACTGATGCATGGACAGTCTGGATGAATGGAGAGGGACTTACCTTCAAACTGGGAGGCAGGGTGCTGTTAAACTTTAAAAACTGCTCCCTTTTTGTAACTTTATTACATTTATAAAACGTACAACATCGGGATATGCTCACCCATACACACACGCGCACACACACACACACACACACACACACACACACACACACACACACACACACACACACACACACACCAATGATTGGGAACAATTTGAGGTTCAGTATCTTGCCCAAGGTCGCTTCAGCATGGAGACAGGAGAAGCTGGGAACAGACCCACCGACCCCTCTGATTTTTGGGCGACCTGAGCCACAGCTGTCTGTCCAACAAGGGTCATTGCAGTAAGTCACGTGGTCGAGACAGATGGTTTGTCATTTTCACAAGGATGCATGTGAACCTGCTGTTGTGATAGTTGAACAGCCAGCTTGTGCTCAAATGAAACTGACTGTATTCCAAAAGAGACACAATCTTGACAGTTTTTTGCATCTGGTTCACACTTTTTATTTTTTTTATTTTCATTTTCTCTACATTTATACGGTATGCAGAATACTGCTGATCTTAACAAAGGAACACTGTCTAGACTTCAAGTCAAGGTAGGACCGCAATATTTTGGGAGAGGACTTTTATTTACTTTCTCAAAGTAGATTTGAACATTATAACAGTGTGTGTTTATATGTGTGTGTATCAGTAGACTAAGCCCCTCTTAAACTGCCCTTTCAACGTGGGAATATTGCACCATTATTCCGCCTTGCCGTCTGTATATAAAAGTTACAGAGACAGTATGGAGGGACTGATCCGCTAGCGGAGGTAGTAACAGAGGTGAAACGATGTCTGAAACTGTAAGCTGTCAGCGTGGGACAGGGGTGTGACGTTTTGATGGTGTTCACAGTCTGACAACTAAACAGATCCTTCACTGGATATTACTCAAAATAAAAGTGAAATGTCCCACTCTTAAATCCACAAAGCAATGTTACAAGACCAAACATCAGTGATGTGGTAGCAGATAGTGTCTTTTTATGAGGAAAAAAAAGTGTGTCACCCTGTCTGTCTTTCTGCCTCTTCATCACACTTCCGCTCAGGAAAATAGTGTCCGTCCCTGGCAGCAAGAGCCAGGCAGCCCCCCTGCTGTTGATTATGCGAAGTGATTTCAAGCAAAAAACTTTAACTCACAGTGTCTTTGTTGCCTTCCACTATTGTGTGGTTGTGGTTACTGTCTTTGGCAACGTGTATAGAAAATAAAAATCTCCCAAATAAATGTGGACTGGGTGAACTTTCCCCCCGGAGAACAGCATCCCTCTCCAGGATATTTACTGACTGCGATGTAATTTAGAGCAAAAAAGGTATTTTTCTCACTTTCCATGATCCATGGTGGGTCAGGATCTCAATCACAACATAGGCTACTGTAACAACATCCATGTGATTGTGAACAGCTTGCTGAGACACTTTTAGATTTTCAGGTGGAAACCAGGTGGAAACAAAAAGATACTGTAATGCCTCTTTTGGTTCCATGATGCTGGCATGCTGTTTGAAATGACACACTGGGGCTGTGTTGTGCCAGCACTGCTTGGTTTGGTGTGCTAATCGAGCTATTGCTGAATCGCTGTCTAAAAAGGGCTATGAAGTGAGAGTGTGAAGGTCAGAAGCACTGTCTACCCTTGACAAAGCCCATAGTACAAAAATGTGTCTTCTACTCCGACCTCAGTCCACGTTTAACACAAGAGGCCGGTAACTTCCCACCTACCTTTGGACATGATTATTTTCTCGGGTGAAAGCTTCCATCGATGCTGAAACTGTCTGTCTTGGTTATGTATGGGACAACAGAAATAGATTTTAGAACCAGTAAAAATTCCCAAATGGCCTCAGATTATTTTAATAGCATCTTATTTTAACTGCACTTTGTGGTTATTTCACAGTTTACCTGTAAGGTTCTGATATAGAGTATGCAGGCACTGTGTGTGTTTCAAACACAGTGCCTGTACAAATACAGCAGTATTGGCTGCTACTGACACCAACTTGCCATCCTGCCACCTAGTATACACAGCCAAAAGGTGCTGATGAAATATTAACTCAACATGCCTTTGCCCTCACAGATGTGTGGTTGTGTTGTGATAGCCTGACAGTACTCAAGTATCTCATGTGTATCTTTATTACATGTGGGGGGAGGACAGTCACTCATCTGTGACTCAATTACAAGAAGACAACAACAGAGCGGCGGCATCAGTTTTGTCTGGAATCCACATAGCAATCATATTTGCTGCTTGTAAATTGAATTAGAGGACAGGAATGGGAGCAGGTAAAAGGCAGGCACAAGAGGGCTCTTTGCTCGTCAAGACTAATTGTGTCTCTGAGTGTCACAAAGGCTTGAATAGAGACAGCGCTGCCGTAATCAGAGGGCTGTGTGCTTGTTCATCGGCCCAGAACCTTTCTGCACCATTGGCTTCTCTGACTGGGCCTGTGACAGCAGAAGAAACAGCAGTTCACTGATTGCAGCATCAACCCTATAGGAGTGAAATACAGTCATTTTCGCCGACATAACGGTCAGGAGAATGTAGTACACAGCAAGTCACTCTAGACGGCTGGCTGGGTGGCTATGGTGACGATTTCAAAGTCTCAACAATAATCAATGTTCTGAACTGATAACAGCAAGTATAAAAAAAATAATAGATGTGGTTTTGCTGCTACATAATCATTTCATTTTATATGAGGCGAAAGGGACTTTATCTCATTCTAACATGAGAGAGAGCAGACTTTATCTCATCTTTCCATGAAGCGAAACAAAATATCACTTGTGTTTTTATCTGGGGGCTTTAGACACGAGTTGCCGTGCCTCAATCCATTGACTCACTTTATTTTTAGAAGTGCTATTTATGCTGCTCTTTCCGCTTCATTGGTTTGTACACAGTAGGTGAGGAGCCCAAAATGAACTGTAGAATTCGTGTAAACTTACTGGACCATAGAGTGCCCCAACTGAGTGCACGTCTGGGCTGGACTGACTCGACCAAAAAAACATTTTTGACACAGGGCCTGTGCTTCTGTGCTGGCGACGCTGACATTTTCACCTGTTAGCTGTCAGAAAGGCAATCTCAATGTTAATGTCGCAATGTCATCCGATGTCCCCAATCTCCTCTGTTTGCCTTCTATCTAAGCTTGGGCATGCCTGATAGCAGAGGGAATAAATAATTCATAAATATATGCAGGAGTGTGTACAACTTTAACAGTGTTGGGCAACACAAATACCCACATCCACTATTTCCTAGTACCATCTATATTTACTCATGCATGCACTATAGAGCAGTTCCGAGATGTACAGGTAAAATCTGCAGTAAACCAGCACCAGCCATATCACGCACTGACTCTCTACTCTGAAAGTGCATTTAATTAGAGGCACATCCATGTACTGACTGGAGAGGTCAGTGAATCACTGTGCTGGCTATTCCCCTGGCAACTGAAATGGCCAACGAGGTGGCAATAATCGTATTAGAATCACTGAAGACTGGTGAGGCAGGCCTAGTCAGATATGAGCAAAATATGTCAAAAATGTTATATACAACATCAATGATATAATACTGGAACAGAACCTATTTCAGACATGCGACAAAATGAATAATGAATGAGTAAAAACTGGAAATAGACGGAAAACAGTGAATTCACCTCAGTAGAATATTATTTTGACCTTATTTTCTAGGTTTTGATTCATATAGAGCCTAAACATCAAGTGAAATCAGTGTGTTTGGCTAAAGGGAAAGTCATGGACTTAGTAGCACAAAGCCCCTACACAGTGTAAAGGCTAGTTTGTCCTTTTGTGCTGCCAGCCCTCCAAAGCTTATTGTTACATACAGTAAACCCATACTCTTCTGCTTTGCTGTGTGGCTCACAATCCCAGTATTGCTCCTGAAGTCTTAGGTGTTGGTAGACAAGATAGAGGTAGAGAAGAAAATATGTTTGTGTAAAACAAAATCAAAGCTGTGTATTCTGTTAAAGGTGCAATGTGTAAGAATTGGCCCCCTGTCAAATTCATACCTGACGCAAATAGGGAGCAGCATATCGCCAGAGTAACTGTAACTGCTGTTAGCTAGTTAGCTCAGTTAGCCATGCAGTTTGCGTTCTGGACTGGGAGCTTGAGGACCAGTGGAGTGTAAGTGTTTACACCGCTTGTGGATTTTTGGCACGGAACGAGGCTAGCTGGTTAGCATGCTATATCCATGCATATCCCGCTGATAATTTCAGTGAATTTTTGAGTGTTTTCAGCTAAAACGTTCACATATTGCCCCTTCAATAGTGTTCGTGCTAGCTACCTCGTCATTCTTAAATGTGTAACTTCCGTGATAATATAACAAACCAACCCCAGCAGCACAGACGTGCAATGATGATGCAACCCAATTGGCAGAGTTGCACAAAGCACGTTTCTGCAAAACCACAGATAAGCTAAAGCTTAAGGTTTCTTTATGTTGCAACTTTACGTTTCTTTAGGTTAAATTTTCTATTTGTCTCTTGTCAAAGTACTGTGCTTACACTCTGGTGCTGTAGTTAGTTGTGCTGTAGATCCCAAGTCAGCACAGGATGTTTAATTTTAGAAAACTGAACGGATGCACTATGAAATTCTGCTGTCTGACTTCCTGTCTGGCTCATTCTGCTCTGTGTAGATTGACCCGGCTGCAGTCCTCTTCTGTGAAAAATAGCCTCCGCACTTATTTTCTGCGGAGCAGAGTAGAGAGCCACTTCTGGGACGCTGCTGAAACATGCAGTGGTGCAGCTGGTGGAAACTAGAGCATTGTCTAGAACAGCTGCGATTAGCTCCAGCGACTGTCTCGCAGCCAGAACTGTGATCGAACTGTGATTTGTTTGGCAGCCTTCTCGCCTGTAACTCCACCACCATCCCCTCCACCTCCAGATATAAAAGTCAGTTAATAAACATGTAATGTGAACGTGACATGACACATTTTGTACACATGTCTATATGGAACAAGGCCTGACACATACACACTGATGTATCTGTGGTTTATCCTGGCGACTGGGCGGGATGATGACTAACTGCTGTAAAGTCACATGCTACTACAAATCTTCAAATTGATGGCAGCATTACATGCCGATTATGTACTGATTAAGAGGTAAAAGTCCTCTGTTTCCAAGTAGAATAGCAAAATTAAGCCTGACTTGAATATTTGATAAAATCGTAAATGATACATGAGTGAAAACCGGAAAGAGCCTCTCCTCTCAGCGCTGGCCATACAGTAAATCCTGTTTCGTATCACTCAGACTAGCATTCTTTGGTAGCTTGATTACTTGATTAACAAATTCAATCACGTTCCCTAAGTAGAATAATGTTATAGTGGATTGAGCCATCAGTGGCTCAAGTAACAGCTATTCTGAAGCCCTCAATGCACAGACAGACGAATGTAGAATTTGCAGCATTTCTTTCTGAGGGATTTAATTTAGGGAACAGTGCAGTGGTGAAAACAAACAGGCTGGGTGACCTCAGCTGAGAATGACAGTGTATCCTGAGGGACTGCCTTTTCTGATCTGCTTCTCTGTGCTCTTCACAGTGTGAAAAGCCTTTTATGATTTTCCCCGTTCCATATCTCTGTAAATTAAGTTCGGCTTTCCCATACCATACTCCATCCGCAGTATTTTCACAATATTTTCCAGCCAGATAATCCAATATGAAAGTGATATCCTCGGATGTTCAAAAAACAAGCACTCTGAATCGCTTGGGAAAAAAAGTACCTTTTACTGTGAAATACAGTATACACAGTGCCTTCATAAAGTTAAGAGCTCTTCATGCAAAGTGCCATTCAATGGTTGTTTTGTTTGTTTACAGGTATGTTGAATAGGAATCAACCAAAATGTACAATATTGAGAACCGTCCACCTTGTCCGTCTAGTGAATGAATAATTACCTAAATTGTTCAACATTAACCTGTAGTTGTTTCACACTTCAGTTACACATATTGTGCTTATTTGGAAATCACCAAATTGCAAACCACTTTCGCTGAAAACTTGTTGTTGGGTGTCAAATCTGTTTTCAATGCCAAAAATCACCAACATGCCATCATATTTCCTTGCACCATAGCTGCCTCTTTTGCATGCAACATGCAGAATGTATATGCCTCCTCATGTAGCAACGTGCACACTGCAATGTTGATGATCTATGAGCACGTGACCAAGCCTTCATACTATCATCACAGAGCATCTCCTTTGCTGTTCTCCCTACCTGATCATAAGATTGAGGTGCAGTTTTTTTTTTATATCAAGAGCAATACGAATTGTTTATTTCTTGTATAGTTGTACAGATTATTATTGTTTATAGTATAGTTTGCACTGTGTATATACATTGTATATATCTTGCTTTCTATTTATGTTATGTACAGACCCACTGCTGCTGTGAATAGTTTCCCAGTCTGGGATCAATAAAGTAATTCTATTCTATTCTAATAGCAGTATTGTATCTGCCTACATTTACTCACTGCTCTGTTATTTTGTGTTGGGGTATCAGGGGAGAGAGTGTTGTATTTTTATTTTTTTTCCTTTCTTTTCAAAGGACTCTTCAAGGACTGTGCACAATGAAAACTATAATTTTGTTTGTAGTTTAACTGTTAACCAAACTGTTGAATATAGGATTTATGGCCCACATAATTTTCATACGATCCCTCAACAATGTCACAGTGCACCTATACTTAAAACTGTTGCACAATTGGTTAAGCAATGATAAAGGCATCGATATGTTCTCTTATTTTACTGATTAATTTGTCATGTTGACCCTGGCCTACGAAGACATGAAAAGTTGTAGCGTTCTAGTAAAGAATAATATACAACAGTGCAGAGTATAGACCCGAGATAAAAGTTAGAACCTTTAGAGTTCAATTAGAGGATACGATGTTGATAGATGGATGTCAAGCCAAAGTGAATTGAATTTTCCTCTACCTCTCAAATTTAGAAGACGCTGGCTTGTGTGATGAATGATGACATTTATTGGATTTGGGGGATATTACAGTAGGTACTGTCAAGAAATATAAATGGATATAGTTTCACAATCATATTTCACCAGAGGGCCAATACCTTTTTCGTGGATGTGCAGCATTGACGGCAAAAGTGGGAGGGACAGCCAGTAGGAAAAAAAAAAAAAATATATATATATCAGTTGGGTGTTTACACATGTGGGAATTGTAATCCATGTCTTAAAAAAAGTTCCACTATGAGCATGTGAAAATGTAAGTTTAACAAGTGGTACATTTTCATTCCTATGGGGATAAAAAGCCAATCATTTGAAAAAATGCCCAGTTCACATGTGACATTATTTTATTTTCACATGTTTAAATAATAGTTCACATGTGAAAATAGACAATCGCATGTAAAATTCACAATTGAAGTTGCAAATATCATGTGATTTCATGTGCCTTATTTTGATTCCACATAATGAAATTCTAAATCACACGGGAAAAACCAAATCACTAATGAATGTGTGTCACTAACGTGAAAATATCCGTTTCACATGTGACATTTCGTAAGGGGTTGCTCAAACAACAACAGTGTCAGATCCAGCGATATGATAACTGTAAAATGCAGTTCAAGAATGTTAAAGGTTTGGCCGACAGTATCTAAAAGTTTGCTGTGCATTTCTCCACGACGCAGAGAAAGAAGTATTTGTCCCCATTTCCTCCAATCACTTGTGAAAATTTCCAATTTACATGTGGAAATAGCCAATCACATGTTAAAATATGTAATGCACATGTGAAATTTACATTTTCAGATGTGAAAATGATGAACAATGATTGTCTTGAAGTGTCGGATCCAGCAATATAACTGTAAAATGCAGTTTAAGAATTTCTTTCTTTGTTGAAGCTTTGTTAACAGTATGTAAATGTCTGCTTTGCATTTCTCCATGAAGCAGTTTGTCCCCATCTTCTCCTCTCAGTCACTGTAGTTCACAGCTCAACACCTGCCTGTTCAGCCCAGAATACTCTACTGAAATGTGCGTTTAGCCTGTGGGGCAAAAACCACATCTGCTGTTAATGAAATAAATGGTGAACACAGCCAATCTGCAAAGAAAAGATTTGGAATGGGTTCGTTCTTTGAACTTTTTCCCTTGCCATGGCAGCCAACATCCAATTAATGTCTTACCAGGAAGACCCGCTCGTTCATAAGCACCGTGATCCAGACATCATTGAAAATCTAGTTTTAGGCGAATCGTATTCATACATACATACAGTGAAGGTCTCAAACAGAACTTTAACCTCCTCATACTTTAATATGGGGAACTTGCACATTGCAGCTTTATCATTTTGAGGGTTAAATGTTTTTTTAATTGCAGTTTGCACTTAAGGTCAATTGCATTTTTAAATTGTAATAAAATCATGGTTTGCTATAATGACCGTATTTAATTTGCATTTGGATTTCTTCTCATGTGATGATCAGATATATTAGGAGTTATGTGTATACTCTTTTTTTCTTGCCATGGCCATGTATACCTTGTGGGCATATACAGTACAGAATGACTGTCTCTGAGAAGTATACAGCCTACAGTGTTAACACCACATTCAGAGGTTGATGTTAGTTCATTCACACTTGATAACTGGCTCTCAGATCCATCTGGATATCTGATCAGATCCAAGAATGAGGTGTAAACTTGCAGCAGAACATATGGAAGATTTGTTGCTGTTAATAACAGGCATTTGTCTCTGTCTGCTTGACGACACTTTCTTAATATCCAATGAATGCATTTATGAGTTTACCCACATTTTCAAGGCATTGGGGCTGTGGGATTTATGGGGCGTAATTGCAATCCATATGCATTCTTCATAAGTTTCTGCACAAGGTCCCTGAGAGGCTGTTCATTCGAAAGAGAAGTTGTATTTCAAAGTTTGGGAACGATAAGGTAGTCTTAACCTTATTCTTCTTTTAGACAACAGCATTTAATTCAAAGGCAAGGTTGCAGGATCTCTTTCTCTAGCTGTTTGTGCTTTCGGTGAGGTGAGCCACACAGTAGTGGTCTAGATATCCTTGAGTTCTTCATTCCCACCTCAACCTCATCTGACACAGGTTTAAAACAATTGTGGCTGTGGACAGTGATATATGAGGAGCTGGTTGGGATCTTTTTTTTCAGCCCTTTTAATAACCACACCAAAGTGTTGCAAAGAAGCACCATGATATAATAATAGAAAGGAATAAAATATTTCAGTGGGTCTTCCCCAGGCCGTCCTTTCATTAAGGCTGCATTTTAGCTTACCAATCTTTGACTCTGTTCTCATCAGGATTCCAGTATGATGGGATGAATTTGACTATCAGGGCTGCAATATACTCGCTTTTCATTTCTCCTCTCTGCTGGTTATAAAAAAAATCTGCCTGCCAGTTTGGCTAAAAGGAAATTCATATGTTTCATAGCTGGTTGGATTGGAAGCTCCTAAATCCTCTCAAATAAAAGCATGACACAGCTCACTGAGATTACTGCTTGTAAATGACAGATTTTTACATACCCGTGCCATGCTAATGATGAACTGTCAACATTACTACACAAGTAGTGAGGGCTTTACACACATGTCACCTATTCAGTAAATGTTATACATCACCTACACACACAATAGGCAAAGTAGTGGCTGATCTGTGGAAGGAATCAGTGAGTTTGCTTCTGCTCTCACATGTCTGCTCAAGGTTCAACTTCTCAGCTCATTTATTCTCAAAGCAGGATCAACTGAGTCCACTTAATGAAGGTAGTAGTTACTAAATGTAGAAGTCACTGCTGGAGGAACCACCTGCACAATTTTGTTAGGCTAAAAATGCATTAGTTGGTCACGCACTGTTATCGGTTTGTTGATTCGGATCACATAGCATGGTGCATTAGATAAATGATTAATTAAGGTAGATGCATCCTTTTTTTTCAACCCATAATGATGGGGTTGTGCAATAACCCCTGTAAATACCGCTGTAAATTCTGCACTCATTACACTTGCACATTGTACTTGTACATATTAGATTTAATGTTTATTATACCATTCCCTGTGCACTGAGAGCAAACTTAGCTGGAGTCAGCTTCCTTGTTTGTGTAGACAAACTTGGCCAATGAAGCTGATTCTGATTCTGATGTTGTCGCCAGCTTTACTGCATTGTTGTGTATTTTTGGTACTTTTCAGAAAACAGCTCGGCCCAGAAGCAATGAACGAACATCTAATTCTTATCTGCAGTGGCTGCTGATTTAGCTGTCTTTTGTTTTATTTTCATCTGGACTTTTTCATGTAACTTTTGCTCTTACTCTGTAACTGAAGTCAATTAAGTATTGTACTTGAAACTTAGGTTTAAGTATGAGTATAAAACCTGATCAAAAACCGATTTCTTTACTTTGGTAATTTTGGTAATCCTCTCATGAATCAGATCCAAGAACACTGAAAATGAATGGGCTTAAATTAACACAGCCTGCACCACCTTTTACTGGGATTGTTTCATTTCCCTTTTTTGTTAAAATAAAAAAAAATTCTATCATAGTAATTAAAAAGATATGAAACATGATCACATCAATTTTTTGCTGAGATATCCACACTAAATGACCAGCAAGCACATTTACAGGTTCTCATTTGATAAATAACTAACTGGAGAGTTCAGTCATGGCAGAACTTGACAGTATTGGTCTGTTAATGTGACAGGCAGGGGAGAGCTAGAGAGTCAGAAAGAGAGTGAGCAAGGAACACACAGAGAAAATAGGAAGTACTGAGGCTGATTGACGGCATTAAAACTTGTTTATCGTCAACCTGCAGATGTGACTGCTGTGGCACTGGAGGGCAGCCATTCTCTCATACCGGTCAGGTAGCACGCTCCATTTCCTAACCTGTCAGCGTGGACAAGCAAAACACAGGGCTTTTTGACATCTGCATTTTACATCGCTCATTCTCACTGACAACTCCAATCGAAAGGAGGCTTGACATGGTGTCATTCCCAGTGGGCCCCCCCAGCAACCTATGTGCTGTGCTTACAGTTGAAGAGGGAGATCAGTGCTGTCTATGGCAGTTTTGTTTCTCCCAGGTATAGAGAGAAAAATGTCACATTTGGCATCCCTGCCTCGAGCAAAAGTTGTCCTTGCTTCTGACTGCTCTTTGATAGGGTAAGAGATCGCTCTTTGAATTTAGATTTTCTTTTGTCCTGAAAGCACAAATATATTCTGTCATTATTTTGCTTAGGAGAAAAGGCAAGAGAGGTTGGGAGTTGATTTAGATGAAATATGTGTTTTTCTGAGACTCTTCAAGGCTTTTAACAGGAAAGTCTGACATTCTGGAAATAGCCTGCTTTGCTTTTTCGCTGAGTGACAGATGGGCAGATTGAGACCAGTTTCATGTCTGTATGCTAACTATGAATCTAGAAATGGATGGAAATGGGAAAGGCTGAAATGTGTACTGTGTTCACAAAGTTAAAGCAGACTTTGAGCCTCTCCAAGATTTTTGTGCTGATCTGTGTGATGGTGGCTTCACAGGCTCAGAACAGTCACAGCGACAAAGCTGCCAGGACTCTGGAGAGGGACTCCGGAGTCCTGACGCTTTACGTCAGCAAAATTACTGAACTATATTTATAACAATAACTTTAGTGTAATAGATTTAAAATAGAACAAGGGGAATGTGTTGCTCCTCGTGGGAAGGCAGTCTGCCATCCTGTTGAAAGGGCTGTTCTCTGAAAGCTGCAAATGCAATACAAATGACTGACTTCCTGTTGGCCACAGCTTTAAAAAACAGAAAATAAAGACTTTTTACACGTGTTGGAGGTGAAAACACGTAGCACATATGTACATCCCCTGACTTTGGTCTCTTCAAATTAGCAAACATTGGGGGAGCACTGACTTCCTGGCTCTGGTTCAATCTTCATCTGTCCACTGCCTATGCACTATCCTCAACCTGGATGGAAATTATAATGTAATAATTTCATGTAATAGTATACATTTTTGTAGGTTTTGTTCCCTCCTTTAATTCTTGTGCAAGAAAAATGGTCTACAATGGCCGTTATTCTCTAATTTCTTAATGCAAGGCTGTGATTGGTCGATTCAAGTGACAACGAGCGCACTGACTATCTATTAAAGTCGAACATGTTTCAACAGAAGGCACCCAGTATGGCTAAATAACCAGCTAGCTGAGCCCAAACCTTGTCTATCTCCTTCCTGTAGTCATCTGTCTCATAACCTTTACCGTTTCTAACAGTTATACTGGTATCACTGGGCTCAATAGCTGCTCTCTCTCCTCTCTGCTGCCAAGGCCTTCAGGCTCACTAGGCTCAGATGATTGACTGGTAATGGTGCCAAATAAATAAGTATGTAGTTACATGGTAACTACAGGATATGTGGGCTGTAATTTAAATCACTCTTAGTTCCCCCCTTGTAACTAATTACATGGCAACTAATTTGTGATATTTCCAAAGATTTGAATGCATAAACAACAAGACACTTCAACCTTTTCTCACTCAGCTATTCAGCTATTACGTTTTTTCTCATTTTGTTTACCCATTTTGCTCCACTCCACTATACATCCAAATGTCACAATCCAACAGAGACGAGAAAGGGGCAGGGCCAAGGTAAAGTTAGAGTGGACTGGTCCAAAAGTAATTGCCTGGGAGAGAGGCTGAGAGATGTTATACCAAACTGCAGTGGGCCTGCAGCCCAATCCCTGGGCCAGTCAGCACTTGGTTATTTCAAGCAGGGGCTGTAATTTGTATATATATATATATATATATATATATATATATATATATATATATATATATATATATATATATATATATATATATATATATGTGTGTGTGTGTGTGTGTGTGTGTGTGTATATATGCATCCGACCCAACTGTCAAGCAGCCCACTGAGAAAACCCCCGGTGCTCTAGATGACGTGTCCATGAATGCTCCAAGGAGAGCATGGCCCAATAACCTCAATCCCACAGAGGTGGACGAGTGAGGTGAATAAAGCATTCTGGCCTGGAGAAAAGTGGTGCTATGAGTTTTAATTTTGATAGACTGAGATTAAAAATAGATGACTAGGGGGGCAGGTGAATGTCTCATCTTGTCAGTCGTAATCAACTTGTTTTGGGCAGGGCATTTACTTTATCAGTTGGGGAATGGTGTGGTAACCAATGATGTGGTTGACCTTGTATAATGAGATTTTCCCCTTTACATCCTTTACATCCCATCAGTTTGTAATGTTCACAGTGTTGACACTGCTTGTGCAGTGTGTGTCTCTGTGTGTGTATACTTCAGCAGCATTGTGGCAGGAACAATGCTGCAATTAGAAAATAAAGCTCTTTTATATTCAATTGAAAGATAACATCTTGGTTGTGAGTATTATGAGTAAACCCCGAGGAGTGAGTCCTCACCCTCCACAGTACACACATGCACACACACACACACACACACACACACACACACACACACACACACACACACACACACGCACACACACACACACACACACACACACACACACACACACACACACACCCTGCCCTCACTGGATCAAGCAAAGAAGTTGGTGAGTCAGCTTGACTTAGAGGTTCTCAGGGAGAGAGGTTTTTAGTAACAGGGCTTTATCACCCCCGTTCTGTTCTTCACAACAAAGCACTCAGGCAATTTGAGTTCTAATGCACCTTTGGAAAACAATTACTCGGGGCCCACTTCTATCAGCCCAGTATGAAATTTTAAGAGGATGGCATCGAAAGGGCTGGAGTTGGTTTGGAGCCAAGACAGGCTGACCAGATTTTTAAAGCAGTGGTATGGCAAGCCCTTTGGAAAGTTTTTGGAAGCTTATGGAGCACACATCAAATGAGGCATCATGTTTGTACATCCATTAGCAATCATTTCAGTCACACCGCATGTGCCACAGCAATTATGAGAACATTTACATTCATGCTCAGCAGTGAGGTGGCTCGAAAGCCAAGTCGTACAGGTTATCCAAATAAATAAGTATATAAGTAACTATAATTTTAATGTTAAAATTAAGGAATTAACAACAAACCACATAACATTTAAACTTTTGGATAACATTTGGTCTGTAGATTTATGTTTACATGCTAGCATTGGCATTCTACTTTAAGCATGCTATCAGACTAAAGTTTAGCTCAAAGCACCACTCTCCTTAATGGTACAGTGTGTAGGATTTAGGGGCATTTGATGGTGAGGTTGTCTCACCCCTCCATTACGGTGGCCAATAAAAACGTGAAAGGAACTCATTAGAGTCAGTGTTTGCCGTCAGTGCAACATGTCTCCTGGAAGAGGACCCGCTTCCTCTATAAAATGCTCATTCTCGGATAACAAAACCAAGATTTTTTGTTTCAGGTACACGCTAATGAAAACCAAAATGTTACACAAAGGAAATTAGTGCATCCTTTCATTAAAATAATGGTGGTCTGACCCACCACATGAAGACTGCAGGTATATCTATCGGTGCGTTCGCGTTTACATAATCCTTGTCTCAATGGGAAACAACAACAAGAACTCCCTAGCTAGCAATCTACACCCTGAAAGTGGCAAATTACCCTCACCCTAACTTGGTCACTTAAAGTAGCCTAAAAACCTAAAACAAGCTAGCAGCCCTACCTTTGTGGTTGCTGGGATTATAATGCCAGGGCTCACCTCCCCACATGCAGACAAAGTCTCCCTGATATTATCAGTATTTATACCCACATCCTGGGTATTGTGCTGTACAAACAGGCCAGAATGTTTTTATTCCCCTAGCAGAATGATAATGGGTGCAGCCAAAGCATTCTCCAGTGCTGAGGAGATATTTCTGGCTATGCAAGACTAAAATGATGGTGATAGCTATTTTGGATAATCATGGAGTACTGACTTGTCTTGGTCCATGAAAACACCACTGTGCATTTGGGGACCACAAGCAGAGAACTCATATATGCAGACACACTGACACAATCCAGCTCATATTTGTTTGGCTTCTTTTTCATTACCCATCACCACCAGCTATCAACAGGGGTAACAAAGAGTGAGACATATATTTTATAAAGTAATGAAATACAATATTTGCTGAAGCCTTTTCCAGTTGTGACTGGTTGAATTAAAAAAGAAAAAAAAAAGGCAATAGGCATTCTAGATGTTGCCTTGTATATGTGGCATATCAATAACTGGATAAAATAGGCCGAGACTTGAGCTTGCCTGTGACCAGCTCACCGCAAATGAAAAATGGCTCTTCAAAAAGTTGACTCCTAAGGGTGTAAGAGGAGGACGCAAGGAGGCCTTTTTCTGTGGGCAGAGAGACCGGGCAGCTGGGATGATTTCAATGAACACCCAGAATGAGATCCATCTGGGGCGTCCTGGGAGGCCAGAGTGGCTTGAGGAGGCAAATGGCCCTCAGGCCCCTGGCGATTAGCTGGAGCATTTCCCGGGAAGAAAGGAAAGGAAGAGATGAAAGAGGGAGAGAGTCGGAGAGAGAGAAATCAGCTGGCTCAGACTCAGGCATTAGTTGGACTGCTCGGAAAAAGAAACCTGGGGGAAGCGTCATCTGTTTAAAGTTTCTTTAAGCTTCACTGCCTCTTTGTTTTAATATGCAGCATCTTGATGTTCTCTTTCCACTTGAGTGAGCAACAAGCAGACAATGCAGGGTGGGACTTTGAATTGTATTTGCAAGATGCACTTGGCCTTTAATGATTAGTAAACATTATTACATAGATGTGGTTTTCTTTGCAATGGCTACATTTAAAAGTGCAAGTGGCAACTAGTGGCAAAAAGGTGCAAAGGTGCACTATCGATGTAATAATTTTAGTTTAAAACATTCATAAATGACTCAGGCAGGGAGATCTAGTTCTACGGAAGCCCTAAAGGGTCATGGTTTTCTCACGATAACAAGGTCAATTATATTTCTTTTCTCTGGATCACAAGTTATATTTTGCCGTTATCACGGAATGACAAATTATGTTTGCCTGAGATAAGATCATTTAGCATGAGGAGAAGATTCATAAGATTGGACCAGGTCATACACACTGATCTGTGGGGTGGGTTTGGGAGTAACAAAGCAAACCGTATGAACTTTGTTATGAATTTCTGCATTTGAATGTTGTACCTATTGATTTGATATGGATATCAGTAGCAACTCGCCATGGCACTGCTGACAGTCTCAGATAGATGTCAGTAATGACGGAACAACCTTTCGTTTTCTTGTGATAACGGGTTATCTTGTTATCTCGGGATAACAAAGCTCGTTTTCTCGAGATAACGAGTCATTGGGTTTTTGAATGAGTTTTCAGTTAAATGCCTGAAAAAGGATCTGATTTTTGCACATTGCACCTTTAAACGTATAGTTAACCTCCTACAAATGAAATTATTGCACTGCGATATAAAAGGAGTGTTTGCAAAATATTGTTTGTACAATAAAAACACTGAACAGGAAACGGGGTTAAGATGAGCACCCTTTAAAAACATCATCCCCGAATTACATTTAAGCCTGGAAAAACATAATAAAAAGATACTAAAACATTTTTTTACTGCTCACCTCAGTGATGCATATGTAAAGTAAAGCCGACAGGATGGCCTATTATTGGAGATAATGCATATTGCATCGAGGTAATGCCTGCATAATATGGAATATGACACAGTATGGTAGGTAACCTCCAGATAATTTGTTGAGGGATATGATTTTCCTATGGCGCTGATGGCGTTGTATCAAATGCATCGGCAGTGTACAGAGAAAGAATTGGGCTTGTATCCCTGCTGCGCCTGTGCAGAATAGTTTTGTCTGATTAAAAGAGATTCATCTAATAACCCGGGGTAGAGCGTCGCCGTCGGAGGATTGAAGAGCTGCTGATGTGATGGGGCCTGCTCTGTCGTGCTCTCTCCCTCCAGCTCCCTTTCTATATTGGAAAGGCAATGGATCATTAGACATGGTGTGGGAGACCAGAGCTAGATTGTCGAATTGGATTTCATTACATTTTCTTAAGCCTTAATTAGATTGGGGTGTAAGAGACTAATGCCATTTTGAATAATAGAGAGATCATGACAGGAAATTCGTTAGTGTTAAAGACAGGGGAAATACATAAACTATTCATTACGTGGCACAAATTTCCTCGGGGTAGATTTTTTTTTAGCAGGCTACTAAAATAAGGCTTGGTGTACAGTAATACAGTAGCTGTCAACAAGAATCTGACTTTTTTTGCGATTGTAAATGTGAAATTAAAGCAAATTAAAACTGTCAAAGCAATCAGTCACAGAGGTTCTCACTTCTACGGGAAAGGTAGCGATTAGATGACTCAGTTGCAACCTGGTGATATTTCATCAGTTTCAGTATCATTTTGAGGCAGCTGGTGGTGGAAAATCTATTTCATAATGCGCAGTGTGGTGTGTGTCTTTGACAACATATACTGCATGTCGAAGACGCTTTATGCGCAGCGGCAGTGGGGAGCATCCAGGGAAAGCAAGCGGCATGCATTTGAGAGGTTGAAATTGTTTCATGGACAATGAAGCAGCTTTTTTATGACCAAGAGACCGAGATGAAAGGACTGATGTCGTCTGGCTTGGAGTCAGCTTAGAGGGCAGGGGTCCATGTGGAATAAACTACCCCTCTGGGAAACCACATGCTGCAAGAGACGGTATACAACCAACTGTTAGAAGAGGCTGTAGATATAACCGGGGGAACAGCAGATTAGAAGTCACTCCGGGATGAATCTTCACATGAATTTTCTCTTAAGGATGATTTACGGTTGAGACAGTGAGGACAAAAAGCTTCCTTGGACGGAGAGAGCTGAACAGTGAGCGCATATTAAACGAGATAAGCTCACAGATCTTGTTATGCAGTATTCTGAGAGATACTGTGCCAAAGCTTTTATGACTATACAGTTATAAACACATATGTAGCAGACATCATAAATCTTAGCACACATCCGTGACTGCAGGACGGATTTACCTTATTTAAAGACAAAATAGTTGTAAACAAACAAGACACTAATCTGTCAAGGACATTTTTACAAAGTGAAATATTTATGTACACTAATCAAATCAATCCGGTAGCGACTCAGGCACTGTATTGACGGCTGTTTGTCTCCACAGAATGTATCACTGATGCAACAAATTGTGCTCCGAGGTCAGCTTATCGCCCCGATTTTTGGTTCCACCCGGAATCACAGAATGTGTCAAAACATGATACCAGGATATCAGAGAGAAACGCTTGTTTGGTCAGGCGGAAATATAAATTCAAACACCAACGAAAAACAGCAATCCCTCACACTGATTTGATATGAACCGTGCAGGTTTTATCCTGTTACTGCAGGATTTGTATCAGGGTATGTATTTCTATCCCATTCCGCTGAACATCCAATCTCCCTCATTCTGTAAAATGAAACAGCGCGAGGATGAAAGACAGTGTTGTGAAAGGATTTTGGGGTTTTTACATTTTTTTTTTTTTTTACCAGTTAACAGTTGTTTTCCTTTTACAGAAGAAAAAAAAACTGCTAATAACACAACTTCTCTACAGCCTCAAAAATGACCAAAGAATGGAATCGACACATTTACGCAATACATCCTGATACCAGAACGACTGAATAGATTGATTGCCAGGGACTCGCAAAATAGCATATATATCACCATTTTGTGCTAGTGTCAGGTGTACTGGACCTGTCTTGTACTTTGTTTCGGTCAAGGTAAGAAAACTACTTGGTTAGCATTACTATTGTGACTTTAGTTACAAATGTACCGATGTTATCCAAGTAATTTATGTAATGTACGTGACACAACTTAAAAAAACTCACTGTTGACTTCTGTTTCTGTTTAACCCGACCGCCACATTACAGTAGGAATATGGGCCGTTCTAGACAATACTGCCCGCAGTCTATATTTGACAGAAGCAGATCACAGCCACGTCAATCTGCACAGAGCAGATCGAACCGGACAGGAAGTCAGACGGCGTAGCGGCATTGTGCATACGGTCAATTTTAAAAATAAAACCGTGCCGATCCACAGCACATCAAAGTCAGAAAATAACAATAAAAACACTAAAAAAAGACAAATAGCAAAATGAGTTAAATAGGTAGCATACTCTACTCAGTAGAGGCACAAAAATCAAGGAGAAATGCCAAAAATAAACACAATCCGAAATCGACAAGTTGTGTGGCGAACAAAACAGCATCGCACATGACAGGTAACATAAATGTCCCCAGTGGAATCAAGGGGTAAGGTCTGCAAGGTTATTGTCTTTGGTCACATTGGTTTACTGGTGTATTTAATAAATTGGTATGTCATGCAGTACAGAGATAAAGTATAGGTTAAAACACCACTATGTATGTATTGAAAAGTTCCACCCATACTTACTGACAAGAGCTGATAACATTCTGGTGGGCTGGTTGACCTGAAGGTCATTGATGGTTCGTTCTGTGACATAAAAACAAAATCAAAAGGTCCCATGCTGTTTGGCAGATTGAATTCGACTGCTGACTCACAGGTGTGAGGCGGCAAATAATAAGTTTATCGTTTCTTATATGAGTCTCAGCTCTTACTCCACAAACTTTGTTTTGGGAGATTGGAAGTTTCATGGCTCAAAGGAAGAATGAGGCAACAAAAACTCAACTGATCCAACAAAAAAACAGAGTTGACCATGAGCAAACCATTCAAAGAGGTAAATATAGGGCTCCATCTTTTTTTACCGTCCTTCAAAATGAGTTTGTCAAAGCTCAGAGCCAGCAGACATTTTGCAAAGTGGATATTTGACAAGCACAGGTGTAATTAATAACCTTAACTGATTTCCATTCAGTGTTGCATTAAGCTATGTCAGTCAGTGAATGTGCACAATATCAGGAGCCTGTAAAGGCCTCACATGAATGGAATGCATCAGCGGTTCATGTTATAGACTACTGTCCTGCTATGACCTGTGAAAAAGGTCTACAGTATTCCAGACTTTGCTTAGACTATCTGAACACAATATCCGTGTGGGACTGTCAATTTTCAAGTCAAATTTTTTTCACATACTGTAAGTCACAATTTGATGAGAAGGCACATGTTCAGCCTGAGCAAACACCTTCATGATCAACCTAGGATGCAGAACATGCTGGATATGAATGTGTTTTTAATGCTTTAATCTTTCATGTAAGAAACCCTATGTGAAAAAGCCAAAGCAGTTTCAAAAATGTCAGTGCGTGACCCACCTTTACATTGACTTTACATGACTTAGACCGCTGTTCTGTGTCCATCCTGTGCTTGCTGCTTATTTCAATAAAAGTAAAGTTGTAGTTTAGTCAACTATGCAGGAAAAGTCAAAGTACATAGTGGACTTTGAACAAACACAAGGTTTTCACAGTATATTCTGACGGTAAACTACTAAAATTATGCTTTTGCAATGCATAATGGGTAATTATTTGGAATACTACAGTAAGCTGCTGTGAATTTAAATTTAAGTGGCATTGCAAGGAAATACTGTAATGAGGGTATAGCCCCATACAGTAATTGAGAAATGCAATATTGTAGTTTTACAACGAGGTACACGTTACCATGCCAGAAGGCTAACGACATGCTAACAGTCTAAAAGTGGTTGATAAATACTTTTGATTGTCAAGCGACCTTATATGAACCACGTGTAGCAGTTTAAAGCAGTGCAAGATTGATTTAGTCATATCGAAGTTGAAGCCTTTTTGCATGAGGTGCTTGTCTGCTCCATATATCTCACAAGTATAAATTGATGTACAAATGAAGCGAAGCCTGTGTGATAGATGGTTGAGGAGCACATCTTGAGTTGCACTATATCACCACACGGTGACATCTGTCTTACCCCTTAATAAGCTGGCTTATACACTCACCTGGCCATTAGGTTTGCAGCTGCACCCTCTTTATTCCTGCCAACACTGCTGCTTAATCACTGCCCGGCATTAATTTTGCATTGCTCAGCCCTCATCACCATTATGTCACTTGACATTTCTGAATGGGACAGCAATGGAGGTGTCCTGGAAGAGGAAATGGATCTCATCCCGAAGGAAACTGATGTGTAAATCAGATGGAGTGACAGCTGCTTGCTCATAACTGTAACTGATTTCAGTCCGTCTTGAACAATAACTACAACAACTAGCTGAGTAGTAAGCTAAAATAAATAAATAATACCTATAAAAACAAACCAAGACAAAATATTTCCAACACATCCTCATACATAAATGACTAAATCGGCTGATTGCCAATAACTCCCAAAATAACAAATGTTAGTGTTCCCAAAACGACATGACCGATGTAGTGTACCAGCAACAGACATGCCAGTGTCCAGTCGCTGTTCGGTAAGATTTAGGCACTTAAACTATTTGGTTAGGTTTCGGAAAAGATCATGGCTTGGCTTAAAATACGTACCCATATACGTGACTGAAAGTCCTGTGTTTGTTGACACATTCGTCAAATCCGTCCTCTTCCTTTCGTTGACTTTAACCAGGCTTCCTCGTTTGCTGTCGCAACAATTATTTTGGCTTTCTTAATTACTTTCTCCACCTGATCAATAAATAGAAATACGGGTTGTAATAAGCTGCTTGCACAGTCTGGTGGTTTTGGTGATCTGGACAGTTTGAAAATACAATTTTGTCTGCCAGCAGGCACGCGGTCACCCAGGAAAAGGAAGGTTTACTGGTGATCCATTTCTATTATAGACCGAATGATTGAATAAAGTTATGTTTTGGCCTGTGTTGTTATTTGTGACTCTGTGGAAAACGGAAACAATTTAGTTGTCTTTGCAACAGCAGTGCCAACAATAATACCACTGGGAAACGCTAGAGGGGGAACATTGTCTGTTGCCACTTTACTTGTATTGGTATTGACTTTTGGAAACATTCCTGGTAGCCTCTTGAGATTACCTTAAGTCAGAAAACTTCTTTCTGTACTAAAATACTTTGCCTTCTTTTAATCCACAATCTAAATCTATCAACAAAGTCATCAATTTGATAACATTCAATCCTGGATTCCACAATTTAAAACCATATTTTTTCTTGTATGTGTCATGCAATTTATTCATTTTTTTACGATAGAGAACTTTACACTCACCATCTCAGAAAATTGTTTTCTGTGCCGTATGTGTTGCTCTGACACGAGTAAGTGAGCCATGGATTAACCTTGAATACAAAACAAAGCGTTTTCCATCATTCGGAGGACTGCAGAGAAATTGCAGGGATTTATTTGCAAATTTCCAGTTGAGTGTGAAAACTGATACCCACATGCACATGGCATTTTTAATTGTGTGGGTGAGTGTAAAGATAAGCAAGCAGGAGGGCTCTCTCCCCTGATATACTAAGGACTTTATTTATTGCACCCCAGAGAAGAGAGAAGTATTAATTTCACACTCTGCCTCACAACTTCCCCATAGGAGCAGATTATATATTTGTTATATCGAGGAGGCGTCTCTTGAGTCAGAACAGAAGACAATTACACCTTGGCCTGGTAATGAATGAATGTGTGTCAATACAAAAGGTCACTCCCTCAGTAAGTCAGTCATTCTGAACCCTTTTTTCAGGAAGTACATTTCTGAGTTGCTGAGAGAGTTTTTGGGGCTCTAGTGACGCAGTGTTTGGCTTCACATAACACACAAGCACACTGAAGGCTGACGAGTCCCACACACTTTTTAAAATGACTAGTGTCATCCACCTTTAACATGACGGTTAATCACTCCATGCTCTTTTCAGAGCGCTGCGTCTTTGCTTCATTAGCTATTAAATCCACACGCAGATTGGCACATGCCACACATACACACAATTGCGCTGCAAAGGTCGATTAGTCCTTGACATGCCGATGCCAGGCAGCCGAGTTAAGGTGGTTCGCACACAAAAAGTCTTGAACAAAGAGAGTAATATAGGTGGGAAGAGGGGAAACATGACAGGAAAGGGGAAAGGAAGATGGCAAATTACACTAAAACGGAGAGAGAGAAAGAAAGGGATGAAATGAAGAACAAGTGAAGTGAACAAGATGGGATGATGGGTATAAAGGCAGGATCTTTCCATCTTTTAAATGTTGCTGTAGTATTACCATTACATTAGATGATACAACTGGGCACTTTATTATGGAATAGAAAACCGCAAAAGCCAGTGTTGGTGATCAATTGCGTCACATTAATTTAGATATTTAATTCAGACTAAGTGTTCAATTTGAAGTTATTTTCTATTTGAAATGTTAACAAATATGTATTTTTAGCCAAAAAAGTCAAGTTTATCATGAGCCTGTGCCACAAAGCTATCAGCAAGTAACTGAATCAATTTACAAATTTACAAATCTGTGTTCTGGGACACTTCTTCTGGATGAAATTGCAAAATGTAGGCCTACCAACATTTTTTCTTATGCTAATATAATCAGATAAAGTATCAAACCACCTGTTCAAAGGCACCAGAATACCTGAAATGACATCTTCTCTCTAAAAATGTCCACACACACATTTTAAATGCTTCCTGCACCCATGGATTATAACAAGAATGTCCACTTTGCTTTGCGTCCCTACTACATGGGCCCCATGACAGCCTTCATTGATTCTAATGTGGTGCATTGAGCTTGTTTATTTATATTCTGAGATTGTGATTGCAGTCATCAGTCACTCAGTAGTGTGATGTGTTTTTTTCAAGCACTGTGGACTGCTATTGCTATTTTAATTATCAGTACAGCGGGGGGGCCTCTTTTTCTCTCCCTCAGTACAGTTGTTTCCCTGCGCTGTGACAACCCATTGCCCTCACAGCAGCAATAAATTGATTTTGTTCCATGTTGCAGCGGGGGTTCGGGTCAATAATAAGGGGGAAAAGAGGGTGAAAGATATAAATCACGATACCCTGTATCTCTGTCCTCATCGCTTTTCTTTCTTTCTCCAGGACCTTTACATTACCCTGACATCTGATTTTACAGTTTTCATTACATGTGCTTCACTATGACCGACCTCTAAACATACTGTTTGTCATGCCAGTCAGAGGATTTATATGCACTGTGATAGTGCAGGTTGTTATTATTAGTTATGTAAGTTGTCCACAGATCTAATGCATATTTCTTATGCATTCATCGTTCAAACAACATCCAATACTGACAAGTAGCCAACAAAGCATAGTAGCCTGGTTGTCTACACAGGATGAGGAAGTACAGTACAAGTTATGCATTTTTCAGCCACTATTTATCCATTTCTCACTGTTCTAAGGCAGCTGTAGAATAGTGACTAAGGATCAGCTGTAAAAAGACGAATACATTTTCTGAGCATTAAAAACACCCCGAATTGAAGAGTCGTGACGGCAATTCTGGCTTTTTTGTAGTGAGCCAAATCATTTGGCTCAGCTCAGCATAAATAAGTGGCTCTTTTGGCTCCCATGCAGCTCTTTGGTGCAATTTCTGACTCTTACAATTCAGCAAAATTTAGCAGTGTTTTGAGCTATGATAGGTACGTATGTGTACACATAAATCACTTAAATTATTCGATGTAATCATACTTAACCTTGTACTTTCCAGAATGTCATAATTATACATTATGTTTGGTTTAAAAACCTTAATAATGTAAAAACATCAAATATTATTAAGTGGATTGAACATTTTATTTATATCGAACTATGTTTTATGTGTTGGCAACCAGTGCAAGATGCAAAAGTCTCACCATGCTTGGGTCGTAATTTTTTACCAAAGAGAGATGGTTCTGGATATTTATTGGCCCAATAATGCAGAAGCCTACAAAAGCCTGAACAACTTCTTCAGCATATGCATCCAATGAGCAACATTCATAGGGAAGTGAAATGAATGGGCTGCCATCATTTGCTAATTGGCACTTAACACAAAGCACAGCTGAGGGTTAAGGGGATGTCATAAGGTCGTCTTCAGGTATTTTGTCATCAACTATTTGAATAAATGTAAAAGTCTACCTGATGATGGTGCTAGATGAAAAATTCAGGGGATTTGGTCATTAGCTCTACTCCAAAATGGACTTATTAGGAGATTGTCAAAGTCAAATGAAACATTGTCATGTTTTCAGGAACAGCACAGAGAAACATTTTCTGATGAACAATGTTAGAATCCCATCACATATCAAATTATTTCAACTAAGATTTGAGAGGTTCGAAGTAAGTATTGGAAGTGAAAACTGCTTTTTGAACTCATAATACGATTCAAACATTTGAAAATTCGATTGTCTGAAATAATTGCTCCACTCTTACAGTAATGTTTTCAATGTCAGGAGTCTGACTGTTCAAAGTTTTGAAAAGCGCTTCGTTGACATTCGACACACTCCTATCAGAGATGTTACTCACCTTTTTCAGAGATATAATTCTCTCTGGCAGAGATTCAAATCTGCTCTTTCAGCTTTGCTTAGGATATCTGATCCGGTTTTAACAGGGCAAACAATCTAAAACTGCAAAAAATAGCAGTCTTGGAAAAACCAGACTGGCCTGCGGGTGAGCTCACCTGTGCTCAACCAATCACCAGTCGCCTGCATTTGCTATCCATGTAGCTGTTCCACTAGCGCTGCAAGAAATGACTAGTTTCAATGATTCTTCTCCCCCTCTGCGAGCTACAAACATCGGAGATATGGGTATGGAGATGAAGTGATAATGTTAATGTATAGTTCATGCATCATCTTCAACTGAGTAGAGTTGAGGGCTGGTTGATGTGTTTTCAGCTTGAGTGCCAGCAGTAGCTTGAAAATGCATCTGGGTGTTAATCCACTTTGCTCTGGGGAGCTGTCACTCGGGGACATCGTCTGGTAATCACCGGACCATCACTTCATCACCCTGCCTGAACTGCACTAGTTTGATGGCGGCCATTCAGCTTTAATGACCAGATAGAATGAGAATGACAGCAATAGTTTGGGTAATCCTAGTTACGGAAAAGGTTGGAGCACTTAAAATGATGGCCTGTTTGAGTTGAGAAATGCTGATCCATCATAGCATTTCTTCAGTTACAACATTAAAGCCTCATCCTCAAGACTCATTTACCTTGGCACCTGTGCAGTCATGTCAGGGTAAACCCCGGGTCTTTCTCAAAGTGAAAGTATACACCTTCTAAATGCCTTGTTTGGATTGGTTTCTCCCTGGAGTGACTTGTGATTTAGTGAACTCCATTTCATTGGGCTGAAGAAAAAATAACCTTGAATTCATTAAAGATTTTCATCAACTGAGATGCATTATATTATTCTTTCACGGTCGGTCAGGATATAAAGGTGTCTCCGTCAATAACATAATTTCACGCTTTAGCCCAATGCCTCAGTTTGTCTGCTTGAGACACACATTTGAAAAATACTGTAATGTTAAAGGAGCAATCTGTAACTTTAAAAATAAGAAACAATGAATTAGTGTGAACAACAGTGTTGACATTGTGTGAAAGGTGTCTATTGTGTTGTAGAAAAATGTCTACTGAAGTTAGCATGCTAACCAGCTAGCCCCTGCCCGTCCTGTCTCATAAAACCACTGTTAACTAGCAAGAGCTGATAGTCTGATAGCCCCAGATAGTTTGAACTGGCAGATACAGCCTGTGCTAGCTATTAGCATAATACATGAACAAAATAAGCTTACGAATAACCACAACAGCCTTCTGAATTCAACTTCCTCTCCTTTACAGAACTAAGACGAGCTTGATTGCCTCGTCAACTCGTCGTAAAACACACTTCATTCAAACTCGCCATAAACTTAAAAAAATCTTACAAACACAGTTTCACAATAAATCCTCAATTCAGCAGTGAGATGTGAAAATGTTCCGACTATACACACCCCACAGTTAACTGATCGATGAGCTAATTAGCTAACGGTAGCTAACTACAGCCGAGGATAGCTAACAAAGAGTAGCAGTTGTCTGTGACTTTAGTGATATGCTGCCCCCTGTGTTTCTGGAGCTACCTTCGAATTCTACAAATTATATCTTTAAAAAAGTTGGGCTTTTGCATGTTGTGTTCTTGACATGTTTTCAAATTCATTAATCAGATTTCTATGCTACTATAATAATTCAAGACACTGTTACTGAAACTGGTATTTATAAAGTACCTTTTCTAGCTGTTTATTATGCAACATAAATTCTTTCTTAGCTCAAGTATGAGTTTAAAGCTTTCTCCTCGTGTTTATCAAAACACGACACTGCAACTAACCCTTTTATTATGATTATTACTGAGTGTATAATTTACTATCATGAAACAAGAGACCAGTGAGGTATTACATAAACATCTTCTACCCTGCCCCTGCCTACCACAGCCATTTCATGCATTGCAGCAAAGAGTGATAGTTTTGGTATTTTAGTCGCTCCATAAAGGTCAATGAGTCGGATTGAAATATTTAATAGCCCTTATCATAAACAGTGAATTGAACCAAATTCAACTGAGCACAAACCACAGAATGAAAAATTACGCCAGATCTAGGGAAAAGGTCAGGCTGATGGGCTTCTCTGCAGAATGCAAGGATGTAACCAACAGTGACAAGAAACAGGCATTTTCGGAGAAAAGGCAGGATCACTCGCTTTCAAGCTTGACAGCCGCTCTTCACTCTAGCATGACTGATCGTTCCACTGCGGTGAATACGGGAGGTATATTTGTGACTTTGAACATAAAACTGAAAAAGCACATTATTTTTATGCCATACTGAAAAACCCTTTCAAACAGCCTTGGAAACAGTGTTGGCTAACGCTGTATTGTTGCCATACTTGCACAGTGTACAAATGTCCACCATTGGAGCTTGTTAGGTTGAATCTCCCCCTTGGCATACCACTACACACTCTACTGTATCAGTTATATTGCTGCAACTACTGACTCCCATTGTCATGTCACCTCACGGACGAATCATTTTGTGTGTGTGTACTGACTATATGTAAACTGAGAGTGACAGAGGTATACGCACCATTAGAAAGATCGAGCACCAGCAATGTCAGGGTAATCTTACCAATATGTCAGCGGAGAAAACGGGTGAGAAATCAAGAAGCCCTATTGGAATCAATCTCCAACCTGTTGCGCAGCCCTATGAGCCCCGAAGCTGCAGCAGCTATGACGCACAACTTCCATCAGTCTCCAGTGGAATGGAAAAAGGGCCACATGTTGTTAAAGAAATGGACTAAGACGGGGCTGTCAGGTGTCCTGAGGAGGGAGTCGCTCTTCTTATTACCCAGGTAGGGGGCCCGGCCCATCTGGCAGGAGAGCTGACTTTTAGCCACCACAGCTTTTTCACGTCCTCTCTGTGTTTTCTATCACAGTGACTGCTCTCTCTGTCTCGTCCTCCGCCCCCTCTCTCCTCCACCTCTGTCTTTTTCCATCTCTCCCATGGCAATTGATCTCCTTCTCTTGTCTCTTTTCCCTGCAGCTGCCACTGCCCCACTATGAGGGTATGTTTAATTAGGACGGGTGATGAATGGTCTCCTGTCTTGACTCAGAAAAGAAACATACGGTCAAAAGAAAGAGAGAGAGAGAGAGAAAGAGAGAGGAAGATGGCAGAACATTCAGCAGAAAGGAAATGAGTTGCATGACGTGGAATTTTATTATATTCGGACTGCAGCCTACTTGAACTCTAAGCACAAGAGAAGTGGATGTTGGTGTTGAATACATGTGGAATGAATAAGTTCGAACATTTAATGTCATTGGTTTAGTGCCGTCCTCAGAAATTAAGATCAAAGCCTCATTTGAAATATGAAAGTCTTCCATGTGGTTTCACTCTGGACTACAGTCATTGGCACATTTTGGCAGTTGATATGTGCCCATAGTGATAAGGTAAGCGCGCAAAGCAAAACTGATGAATGCTACTTTAACTTGTGTGCGTATGTGCATACACATGCATGTAAATAGGGTTCTCATGTGATCTCCACAGATCTCAGGTGAATAATGAATTGGTGTAATAGGTGTAAATGCCTGGGACTGAAGCCATTTGGCTGAGCTTCTTCCTCAACAAGTCCGATAATGATGGAATGACTGGGAATTTTCTCAAAACTAAAGCATAAAACTGTGAAGCCGAACTTATACTCTTAGCATTATCGAGGCCTTACTCATCTAAACAACTGGCAAAACGTCTTGAATTTATTGAAGTCGAACATCTCCTTTCCCCAATTTCAAACAGTTTACAGCATAACCATAAAAGATTTACTTTGCGAATAATCTGTGATTTAAACACCCTTCAGTAAATATCCTGAAGAATAAAAATGACTGATGGCTGTACGCCTTTTTTCCTTTTCACTCTTGATGCTCAGCTTTTGCTCCAACTTCTCTCAAAATCTTAAACTCTCTGTAAGTGCCTCATTTGTCAAGCCACCGTTTGGAATCGCATGTCGACCGGCAAACATCTTCCTTTCCCGCTGTGGGTGTGTTGCGTGCAGTATCATAGCTGTATTTCCTTGGAAAGGGCCACCTGATAACCTCTCTCTAAACTTTCAAACCCCCAAGCAGCAGACCTCAAGGGAGGCAGGGCAGAGAGAAGTGCAGTAAAACTGAGCAGTCTGTATCACACTGGTGTGGCTGGACTTGAATTTAAAAATTCTATACCGCCTTCAGTCCTGACAGCAGTTTGCTGGTACATAAAATTGTAAACTGTTTTGGAATAATGCATGTACTTTTGTCAGAATTACCAGTAGCTAGCTGACACTGAATATAAAGTACCCAGTTGAACTACCTGCCCTTCTTGCACACAATGCTGTGTGGAAACATTTTTCTTCTTCAGTTTCAGTTTTGGTTGTGCTGCCTGTAAGACACAAATACAGACGCGATGGCACTCAATTAGACATAAAGTACAAACGCAACCGAAATGTTAGAAACGGAAATACATGATCATCTGTACTGACTGAAGAGCTGGCATTCTCATGAACTCAAAAACCATGGACAGAAGGTAAGCCTCTTTCCTGAACCTTCCTCCGTAGAAGGTTACACATTAACATCTTCCTACATTCAGATAAAAAGCTAAATGAATTTTCGACTTGTTGTATTTTCATACATTTTAAATATGAATATTTGTGTTTAACTAAATTCATATTTTAAAACTGACTTTGTATTCAGTCACACCACATCTAAATTTCATTTTGTGCAAACATGGCAGGGTTAAGGTGTGGTTAGCTTGGAGACTTGCTGAAGGTTGAGGAATGGCACTGGTAGTGGTAACCATTACTGAAACACTCATTCTGTCCACATTCTCTCAGCTGACCCAGTGCAACCTTTGAACAAGCTGCTCACATTTGACCCTAGTTTATCCAACAGGGAACTGTCTACTGCAGCATTCAGAACTGATTTCTCCAGGAATAAATAAATAAATAAAACAAGCACACGGCTGACTTTAATACTTAGAAGACTGTAGAAAACTTTCATAATATTTGTGTAACTAAACTTGTAAATTAATGAGCCTACATTATGAACACATTCTGTGGTGAGGATTGAGAGTTTGCTCTATAGCATATAATTCCATCCAGTCGTGCTGAGAATCTGATGATTTATTGATGCTATTTGTCAAAAGAAAATCGAACAGATGCTCCTTATCTCGGAGGACACGAGCGCTTTGAAACGTTATCGTATGCTACCAAGTGGATTAAAACACACAACAAGCTACACAGTTGAACTGAAGTTTCTAACAATGAGGCAACACAGAAAGCCATGTCTGCTCCCTTCATAAATAGTAATATGCTCGCACATAGTGTTGATCCACTAAAATCTTTCCCAGCCTGCATTTGACAGCTGGTAGTGTGAAAGAGGAGGCCGAGTTCGACAGCAACAAAAATAAACAATTATTTTAAGCAGCTTTGCAGTGTGTTGCATCAATATTTAGTGTGTAGCATCTGTGGCTGTCAACCTAGCTTTGATTTGGTGCTATATGTGAAGTTAAACATTGCCGTTTTATGAGGAAAACAAGCATTCAAATGTTTACATGCTTCACTCTGTTATACTGTTTAGAGACACACTCCATTAGAGCCAATTAATCAGTCTCTGTGATTGCCAAGGTGCCAACAACTATCACCATGTTACACCTTCTTGCTGATGTTCATGAAAGATACATGACAATTGTGAGGCCTAACCATTCATCATCCCCTCTGAATTTGACCAGACTAGTCTTCAGTCACTATTATCTTCCATTCTATCGATCTAATGTATTAAATTCTTGTTTATTTTTTGTTTTTTTTAATTATCTGTGTAAATTAAACATTCTTATGAAGTATTTCCACATTCATTATTACATTCATTCTAGATACACATATTAGCATGTAATGACAAATATATGTAGATGTATTAAGAAAGTTTTTTTTCCGTATATTACATTATATCTTCCAGTAAATATCAATGTAATCTTTGTCTTGTTATTACCATATATTTTCTAAAAATATGTTATCAAGTCATATATGCAAACCATATTTTACGTTATAGATTTTTAAATACATATCAGTATAGGGCTGGACCGTATGGCCTTAAAATAATATCGCAATATCTTTAGGCTATATCGTGACATATGATACATACCTTGATATTTTGAAAATCAAAATCAAAAACGCACTTTATAAATGTAAGGATTGGGCGACAAAGTAAAATATCACAATACTTTTTAAGCAAATAGGCTCTACTTTAATATTGCGACAATATTGCAGGGATGACTTTTGGAACTTTCACAAAATACTTACATAATAAGATTTGTGATTAATAATCATCAGTAATGTGGAAATAACGACTTAGTGGGTAAAAGCTAGTAGAACATGCTGGTAAGTTTAGAAAGTGACATCACTTTATTGTAATGCAGCCTTTAAACTATGAGAAGACAACATTTATGCCATATCACAACATAACGCTATCCAAAATCACAGACGATACATAGTCTCATATCATGACAATATGACGATATATCTCGTATATTGCCCAGCCCTATATCAGTATATACCAGTATATTATCAGAATGCACATTCAGTGTATTTTTGTAAAATATCCTTGAAGCAAAATGACTACATATATACATATCGGTGTTATTTCTCTGTTTTTACTGTGTTTTTTAATATATATATTATATTTTTTCAGTATATGTTAATATATGCTTGTTCTGTAAGGGATGTAAGATTTCTTACCTTTCTTACCAATGCAGGAATCCACTTCAATATTAATGCCACTGACACCGAAATATATACATATTGTATATCATGCCAGAACCTATGACAGCATCTAAACACATATTTGGAAAATATTTTAATCTGTCCCTGTTTGTTATAGTGCTATACACACAAGGCGTCTCAACTGCATTTCGATCCAATGAATAATGATGACATTTGCAAGCCTCAGATGATAGTGAGGAAAGTGTTGCGTATGTCATATCTGTATCAGCTGGCGATACTTGTCAGTGGTTTATCCCTCTTCATCTTCGCGAGACATCCAATCCCTCATTCGATGCCTGGCTCGGCTTACACAGTACACGGTCACACTAATTCAGCTCCAACCAGCATGTACACAGATGTGCACAAACCCCTCCCTCCCGTGGTGATTTAAATTAATGGTCAAACCTGGGAGCATGAGAGAGAGCAGGTCTTGAAGATTTACTCTCCCCCGAGCTGCCATAATTCTCTGCCTCTCTCGGCATCCTCTGGTGCTATAGTGATGAAGGCATGATGAGAGGAAGCCTCTTTTTCATCTCTCTCCCATCAGCAGAGTGTCGCCTCCAGCTTTTTCAGCTGCCATAAAGCCTGCCTGTAGGTTCCTCTGCTGAACTCGACTGCTGACTGCTGATTTATTCAGAAAATAAGCTGTTGCGCTATTGAATTGTATCGACATGGAGTATATTACAGCACGCGTGATATGGCATTTATTGGAAAAGCAGAGCAATAATCAGCCGTAGATTAACTATGCATTCTTTGACCTGGCAGTTTGCTCATTATTCATCGCAACATACATAACACTTCATCTTGAATTAATATTTTCAACACATGTTAATGTTAATATTTTAGGTCTCAGTCTCAATTTCACACTCTCAAACATACATTTTGATACTGGAAGGTTTAAATATCTCTAACATAAGGGTTGATATGTTAAATACCTGTAGACCTTTTGTTATGACAGTATTTACATATCCAGGCTGCATGATGCATAAACATACCAGGTGGGAGTGTTCAAATTTCTGGTGCCTCTGACAGCAGTACTGGCGGGTCAACCCAGCCTCCTTCGTTGTCCTCCCCATTGACAGCGAGGTTGCTTGGGATGCATTGCTTGAGCCTGACAGCTGTCTGCTCCCTGGCACCTTTCGCCATGCCGCTCTCCCAGAGGTGCTGAGGATGTGCGCTGCACATCTGTCTGTCAGGGAAAATGGAGCTGTTCATCAGCGGATGGAACATGCGCCATGCGAGCAACTGAACAGGGAGTTGGAAGTGATGGACTTACAAACAGGTGTATGACAGTGGAGGCATGTGAGGCTTGACTGGATGTCTTAATGTGGCAACGTTTGCAGCTCCGATCAAGGTGTTTTTCCTGTTTCAGCGGTGCATTTTTACAAGATTTCTTGAGTCTGATACAAAAGATTCAGAGCATTCATTGTAAAAATTGAAATCTAAGTTTAAAAATCTGGACAATATATTTTTGGATACTGGGAATAACTGGTCTTGAGAGATAACAGTGGTGCAGAGAAAAGAATAAGGTTTCAAAAATGAGTTGTTAAAATGAATCACCAGAATCCACTCTTCCTCCTGGACATAATATTTACATATAAGGTAAACTCCTTGGTTATATGTGAACATAGTATAATTACTACACATGTATTTATGATGTAACTTTTAACTTGTGCAGCATGCATTGTCAAAAGTGTCTCATTAATTTCCGCTACTTTCACTTGATACGAAAGCTCTGCTTTGTCATGTTTACCAAATACAGTTTTGTTGTATTTGCCGTATTGGTGAAAAAGACAATGTTGTTAATAGGGTGACAGGTCCTGCTGATGCACTGAATCATTGAAGCATTCGGGATGTGTGAGTGAACGTCCTCAAGTAGAGTACAGCCTGTCAAAGCTGTAACAACTTGTCTCACCTGTCAGCCTTTGTTAGTGTATCGAGAGAAGTACACTGCTGCTGTTGAAAGACCGGCTCTCTGAAGCCCTCTTTAGATCATTTATATGCTGGGAAGGACTTGTTGTTTGTGCATGCTCTCCTTTGGCGGTTGTTTGGAGGAAGAAGCATGCTGATGTGGGACACAACTCAGCCATTTGTTCCTCGACTGTCCGGGCAGTCGGATCCCTTTACAGTACCACAGCTTTAGCAGCCGGGGTTATCACTCTCGCTCCTTCCAGGCTGACATGTTGACTCAAAAAGAAAGGGGATTTTGACCTCATAGCTGGTAAGAGAAATGTTACTGATACTGAACACAAACCGGGAAGCATTTGATGGACAGCAGTGTTTAGCTCATTTACATGATATGCAAATTCAACATCAATCCAGAATATTTTTTTTTTTGCAAAATACTGGAGCACACTAACCATCCTCATGGTCATGGGAATACAGTAACAACATGTGAACCAACACAATGAAAAGGAAACACGCACCAATTTTAAGTTTTTCTTATGTTTTCCTTGTAATCGGGTTAAACTAACATTTAATCTTTATTCTGGGTCAATAACTGAAATTGTATCGACATGTGCACAATCAGATGAGAAACATGAGTCTTTAGGAGTCAGTTCGGCCTCCTTGTGATGTCCATTATGCTTTTAGAGGGGAGGTGAGGCCTTAAGAAGTACAGGACAGTACAGACACTAAGTAGAACATCCTCAGCCTGTCAGTGGCAAAAACATGCACTTTTAGTGGAAGTAACATTGACAGTCACAGTTGCCCCAAAGGATTACGTTGCAGCCATTGCAGCTATGTCGCGGCTGCCAGCTGAGTTAATCTACTGGTCCGAGTCGCAAAATTTTGGTAAGAATGGATCATTTATTCATTTATTTATGGACAAGGTCTAAAAATACCAGAACTCACACATAAAAGAGTTCTTCTCATCTTTAACTGGACTTTTTCTAATAAGCTAACACGCCTGAAAAACCTCCTTTCTTGGGGGAAACTACCGACATTCCCAGTACTCCGAACATAGGCCAACATGTAAGTCAACAAGTGAGCCTACACATGATTTAGCTAACTGGTACAAAATGAGGTGGTAGATGAGAAAAAGCTCATACGAGTCATATTTATGTAGCGAAGTGGAAAATAAAACGTTCACACTAAAGCCACTGGATGGCACTGTGCACCAGATTGTGAGGTGTTTTAGAGGAAATCACGTGAGCGAAAGCAAGAATCGATGATTGTATAGAAGTATAAAATGTAATGTTTGCCACAGATGGCGATGCAGCTGGTCTGATGTTTACAGATTTCCTGTACGTGTGCTCTGTCGCTGAGTAATTCATTAGAGGGCGGCAGAGCTAGTACTTTCTGAAAGCGCATTGTAAGTTCATTTTGCAGAGATAAATTTTGTTATCGTTCATGCTGGAGAACATTTCATGTGCTGTATGGGGTTGGTGACCTGTCGCCACATAATGTGCACCTGAGTTAGCACAGAGATATATTGATATACTGCGCCATTTATTTGATATAAATGTACCCAATGTTTCATGTTCTTTTGAAATTAACTGTATGTGGTTTTGTTTATTTTCTTTTATTCTGTTTAACAGAAGAGCGACCACTACAGTTGTTACATGCCCTCTCATTCAGGCACTCTCACTGATGCACTCTTGTTTATGTACAGTCATTTAAGCACTAATGTTTATGCACTGAGCTGAGTCACTGCCTTTGGTACAGTTTGAGTTAGCCAAGGATTCTAGTCACTCTATGTGATGGGTTAATACATTTCAGAGTGTTATATTATTAACCAAGATTTGTGAAATCATTTGGATGTTTGAAAAGTAAGCTACCGGTTGAAGTGAGACTCTTCGTGCCTGAAGTTGTAAATTTGCTTGTGTAGAAAAAAATCTTTGTTGAATCTAAACCAAATTGAACACTCTGAGATAATTTGATACTACCCTCCCTATTGGAAAGTAGTCGAGAAAAAAGATCCCTGAATATAGTTTTGTGTCCGGTGTTATTCAAATTTCACCAGGCTTCATTTAGAAAAGTTATGAGTTGTTTTTGGAAGGCATTGGCAAACCCATTACAGGAGCTACACCTACAAACAGGACCTGTGCCCTATCTATGCTTAGTATAGACTACACACCCAGTGTTTCAAAATATTAAACAGACATGTGTCCACCATTCACCCAGCAAACAATTTCCTCAGGTGAGATGGTGGCCCAGTGTGTAAGTTGGCAGTTAAAGCTGAAAATTGCTCAAAACAGTCGGCCAAATTTGAAGTTTTATCTACATTTGTGAGCCACAATTCCTTAACTGTTGTCAGTATTTGTGCAGAGAATTGTGCATTGTGAATAGTGGTACAATGTAAAATCTTTGACCTGTGTGTAAAATCTCAACAACTATCCTTTACTTTAACAGCTAAAGACTTGAATGCAAACAGATTGCCATGAAGCATTTTCAGGTCACTAAAGAGGTAAAAATAAAAAAAAACATTTTCATTCAATTTTACTTAACTTTAAACATATCAAATCGCACTTGAAGGCCTCTCTGAGAGCTAACCTTGCTCTGGGCAGACTCAGCTTATATACATCTTATTTATATTAGGGCCTGTGAAACCTGGGCAGTGTTTTAAAGGAGGGGGATTTGTGGGGCTTTCAGCAACTCATCACCCTGGGAAGGCCAATAATCCATGTTGTTTATCCAAAGAGTACTTTTGGCACAACCTCCCACGGGGTTGCAAAGCTAATGCAAGAGCTGGAGCATTATTCTGCAGGCTGATATGTTTTGCTCTTTTATTTTTTTCCCCCTAGTGGTGTAAATTACCCAATTATGCTAATAGGTGTACCTTTGGAAGCATACACTGTTGGCTCAACATGAGAGGGAGAGAGAGCCTCAGTTTCTGAGCCTGCCATATACATTATCCCTCAAAAATGAAAGCCCACTTTTGTTTACTCATACTCTGCATAACTGCCATGACAAACTATTAAGTAAGCACCATATCCATAACAATTCATCTGAAAGCTTTTGCAGGTTGAATTGAGACATGAGGAATGAGTTAAATCTCTACTGATTAATTTGATTTGAAAAGATTAACACATTCGGTGTGTAATTGTTTTCTTTTTAGCGAGGATGAAAATGTGACAATTGTCAGTATATTATTATTTAGAGTTGCAGGAAGTACTCAATAAATAGATGATTTCTACTTGTGCAATGACTCCATTGGCGGCAGCAGCAGCTATGCAGTCAGCATGACAACACCGATCGTACACACACAGCATCACCTACGTTAGCTCAGCAACACAATTGAGCTAACCAATGCAATCGCAAAATGGACTGCTGGCCCATCGACATTGTTAAAGACCAGGGCGGTCAAGGTTTTACCCATATCACCTCAGGCGACCCATCATACAAAGCCACCTTTGAGGGCAACTACTGTTACTTTGCAAGCGTTTTATAGGAAAGATGATTTTCATTCAGATGTAACTTGTAAGTGTTCTTTGTGTGGGTGTCTGCTAATTAAGTCTGCAGTTCATTATGGATGTTGTGGGCAATGCCAAGAGACTTTCTTCTTCTAATTCAAAACACATCAAAACTCAGCTAAGTTAAAAACATTTTTTTTTAAAAGTTTCCTCGAACCAGTTTGTCATGCATCTCTTTATTCCAGCACAACACATGTATTTATTTTATCTCAGACAAGTAAATAGTAGTTTAAACATCTGATTAATCGTGATAAATCACAGCCTATGACTGTAATTAACTCGATAAAAATAAAGTGCATCAATTGTCAGCACCAGAAAAAGCTAAATAAATGTTTTTCAAGTAGTTTAGTTATAATGAAAATGTGTCCATAACTAGCACATTAATTATGTAGTCACCTTATTAATCATGACACATGGGTCTCCACTAGTTTCACAGTACATTAGTCATTTTTAATTACACCTGCAATTAGTTGATTAATTTGATCAGTCATTTGAAAGAAAATTAATTGCCAACTATTTTGATAATCGAATAATTGTTTTAGTCATTTTTCAAGGAAAACTGTCAAACATTTGCTGATTCCAGCTTCTTAAATGTGAGGATTTGCTGCATTCCTTCGCCATTTATGATAGCCAATGAAAGTCTGAAGGTTTTGGACTGTTGGACAAAAGGAAATCACATAACACTAGATTTATGTCTAGTCTACTGCTCTGGTGCTTGCAGAGAAGCTTTCCCCCACACATGCTCCTCAGGATGCTAAACTATTTAGTAAATCAGCAAATTTTTCTTTTTTTTTGGATCCCAGGATCCTTGCTTGAAGGAATAAAAAAAGGAGCCCTATAATGAAATTCACTTATGAATATTCAAGTCAGTGAAAGTGCTCTTGTAGTCGGCAAACCAATACACACAAAACAGAAAACACATTTCAGTACTTTTTCTGCCTTTTAAATTTGAAGAAACCCTCCTTAGTTCTTCATTACCCTTTTTTTATCAGCCAGTTTCTCCTCAAAGCTACTCAGTGGACATTAACTTCTGAGTGCAATCACTGCAATATTTAGAGTTTTGTCGGTGCCCGAGAGTGCTTACGCTCTGCCAAGAAAATAAGCCAAGGGACATTGTGGCATTATATGTGCGAAGGTCAGCTTGTTAACCAAAGTAATTGGATTTTGCAGCCCTCTGTGGGTGATGTGAGCCTTCAGCCTGCTTTCGCCGCACAATCTTTCCCTGACTCCAATTTTGGTATTGATTTGTCTTTCATTTGGATTCAGAGTGAAGACAATGGCAGACATCAGTCAAACTCACCGTGTGGCATCAGGCAATCAGCAACTATTGTAGATTTATGTGAGTAATCAATTTGTTTGGTTGACAATGACGTTCATTGTCAACCAAACAGAGGTGTAGAATCCTGGATTACCTGTGGTGACTGTGCCTCCAAGAAACAATCTGCATTGACTGTGTAATTCCTCAGCTGGTTTTACAATATTGATTAGATATTAAAAGGCATTCACCATATGTTAGAAGTATTTATGAAGATATTTTTAACTTAGTTTGAAAGGCTCAACAGTTTTGAACATTTTTAAAGTTGGCTGAAAGGTAGATTTAATCCGTTGCAGGCAGAGGGGAAAGTGATGGAATGGCTGGAAAGGAAATATCAATAATTCACAATGCTGAAATGTGAAAAGTTAGAGCCATGGCCTGCAACAGAAAGAAAGAGAGAGTGAGGAAGTAGATGTTGCTCTTGGCTGTTTTCAGCGACTTCTGAAAACTATTCATCAAACAACTACTGTAAGCCCCAGTATGAGAGGCACCATAAAGACTGACGGTTTGAACTTTGGGTTAAATGTCTAGTCTCCTCCTGACTTACAAACAGAACAGAACAAATGTATCTACTTGCATTATACTGAAATCTCAATTATTATAAATGTGCAAACAACCCTGTTGAGCCTAATTTAAAAAGCAGAGCTTGTTTCAATTAAACTGATTTGCTTTGTCTGGTATAATGTTGGGTATGTTTCGAAGAGCATACCGTTTATTGTAGCCATGGGTCAGGGTGCCACTGCAAAGGTATGTCTTTGAAAACTAGAAAGCATTGAGGCATTACCTTTTCAAGGCTGCACAATCCTCCAAATGTATTAAATTAATACTACATTATATTTTATTTGGCAGACATTCTTTTCCAAAGAGACTTTTATTTTCCACATATAAACCACAATGGGAGAGACTTGGGCCTCTGTCTCTCTGCACAAGGTCACTCAAGTAGCTGAGACTAAAACAACATCAGAATTAATGACAAACCTGCTCTACCAATTGAGCTGCAGCCTCTTTGGGCTGGATTAACCGCCCAGATCACCCCAGGGTAAAAAGGAGCAATGGGCCCTTTAAGAGCCCCCACTGCACACATTCTCCCAACACATTTTGCCAAGAGCTCAGTTTTGCATACTGTTATACTGGCCCTGTTTTCCTGTACACCATTTTGTATGTGGTAATTTTATTAAACAGTAATGTATTAACAAAATGCACCATGTCTAGATACTGGGGCCTCAGACTTTAAACATGTAGGAATCACCTCAGGCCTTTACAATTTAAATGTTATTATGCCTTAATGGTGCATATTACCACCATATTTGCCCAATAAAATACCTGGGCCATCTTTTGCCCCCGAGGGTTTGGGACCCTGGGGCAATTGCCCACTTTATCCTGATGATAATTCAGCCTTGCAGCCATAGAACCAGATCTCCGTCAGTAACCACATAGATTATAGAATTAATGCCGGGTCATTGTCAATTGTCAATTGCCTAAACACCTAAAAGAAAAAAAAGGAATTTTGTCTCTTGACTCACAGGTCAGTACATTTCCTTGGGCTATTTGATTATCAGTCTCCTCATTCATCTTGCTCCTACTACCAGCTATGAACAGTAACATTACACACACCGAAAACTGTTATATTCACAAGTAAGAAAGGGACTGTTGACCTTGCTGTTAGCATCAAAACGAAACTAAGCCGTGGACATGATGTCAGGATTTCAAAACTTCAGATTTCAAACTGCAAGTGTGAATTTTTACATCTGATTTTTTTTATCTGATCTGATCTTTTCCTCTTTTTCCATTTCCTATTTACTTTAGTTTTGCGCAATAACATCAATAAACTGAATATAATCAAAGCCCAGCTCTAACCCTACCCCCCGGCTCTAAACCTCCAAGCCCTGATGCTCTCCTTCTTTACAAATCCCAGTTAAACCCCAGGCTTCGACACAGTCGTCTGCACTAGACATAAAAAAGAAGAAGCATCTGTCTGAGGCAGGCAAGGAAGCACACAGTAAGAGAGATTTAAAAAAAAAAAAAAAAAAACACTCAAAGACGAGGGGAAAAACTGGTTGAGAGGCCTTTGCAGAAGTTCAGTCCTCTATTGAGCAAGTAATGCTCCAACTAATAGAAAAAAATCTGCAGTTAGCTGTTCAGATAAACCCCTAAACCTTGGATTGCAGTAAGCCATGTGTATGTATATTGTGTTATTGCTCGTCATGATCTGTTGTAAATTAATATCCTAGCAATTTGACAGCAAATGCAGCATATTTTGCAAATTATATGGAAGAGTCACCCATGTAGTGCTAGTATTGTGACCACATCAGATAACATCAGATTGATTGAACAATGGTTAACACAATCACAAGTCCAACATTGAATGCTCGGACAAGTTTGTAGTTGAACTGTGGCTGTTGAAGAGTGAAAATATTATAGTATAGATTTTTTTGTTTTATGCACAATCTACCTGAGAGTGTGTCACTCAACACAGGATGACACTTCTGTTTAGGCCAATGCCACAAGAGTTCAAAACCAGACTTTCTTCAAAACACGACACACAATTGCTAAACTGCTAAACTCCCATTGCTTTTCAATTAGCAATCATAGCTTTGTGATAAAATAGCAGCTTGCGCAATCTCCAAAACAAGGCAAGAATCAACAATGGAAACAATCAAACAAAGGAACGTGTTCTTTTTTTCCCCCCCACGATAAATGGGAAGACTTGTCTTCTGTGAGTGCCGGAGTTTCATTTATTTTCAATCATAGCTTTAGCAATATAAAAAGGGCCAAAGGTGAGCACTCCTGTGTTGGAGAACAATGGATGTCAACTTTGCAGAAAGAGGTAGAGCGGGAGGAGGGAAAGTCAGAGGAGGAGGACCAAGAGTACAGCCCAGCAGGGCAATTGCCTCACATGAGATTCGTAACCACTTTAGTCGAATCAGTCCTGATCTGATGATAAAGGAGGCAGGGCTGAGTGTCCAGCCAAACTTGAGCTGCTTCACTGAGGCTTCAATTGTCTGGATGTACAAAAATGAGAATAGGCAAGTATTCTGCTCTTCTTACTCTAGTGCCAAACTCCAGAAGGATCAAAGAATTGCTCTTTGACTGTGGGCAAGTTGGTCCAGAGAATTCCAATATGTTCATGGATTGATTGATTGTATGTCATTCTGTTGACTGCTTTTGGTCTATTTCTGATCATTTATGCGTTGTCTCTTTGAGACAGCCCTTGAGCAAGATGCACCTGCAATTCCCCATGAAAACCCATTCATTCATAAAGTGGCTTTCTACCTCGCAAAAAGGTGGCAATGGGGGCGCAACATCATCAACCAGCATGCCATCGCTGGGGTTCCTGGCTGGCAAGGGAGGAATATCCCCATGTGTGCAGCTATAAATCCTTAAGACACCCTACATCACTATTCAACCCTTGGCCTTACAGTACTTCCATCTCATCACTCTCCTGGACACACTACACAACATCTTCTCTCCAGCCGAGCAGATGAATGGCTCAGAGCAGCCCAGGTACATTGACACCTTGGACACACAGGTTTCCACTGGGCTGCTCTTGTCTGCAACAGGTTCATCAACCTCACACCTTTCTACCTTCTTCATCTGCAACTGTAGTCTCCATTTCTCTACCTTATTCTGAAGTTCTTATCAAGTTGACTTTGGAAGGTATGCCAAAATACTTTTTTCATTCAGACTGTTGTGTGCTATTACATGTTGATATAAAAAGCTCTTAAAACCTGCATGAGTAAAAGTTGAAGTTCACATTATTCTAGTCTATTATTCAGGATGTGTATAGATGAACTTACCTGCTCCACTGGAAACATTTGCGGGACGCAGGAACGTTCCCCATCGACATCCTCTTTTCTTTGGCTGAGGAACTTTTGGAGGGGAGGGGACCAAAGGCGCCATCCCAGGGAACTTCTTGTCGGCCACTTGAGGTCGAGGTGAGGGGATATAGTTCAGCTGGAAGTGCTCCTTTCTTTCCTCAACAGGCTCGACCTGATTTGTAGCGGATTGGATGCCACAGTATAGGCATTGGCAACCTTCTTGTCTGTTCAGAGCAAAATAGATGTCACTTGAATTTAAAATGTACTTTCAGGTGTTGTATATGTAATAAAGGCACTTTTGAATAAATGTCCATAACAACCACAAAAACTTCAAATTAAAATTGTAAAGTATCGTTAAATAACCACACATAAAACAACAAACAAAACTTTATACATACCAGACGCACAAACAAAAGTAACCCACAATGGAAACAAAAAACAAAATTATTGGAAACACGTGGCTCAAAAGTATATTTAAAAATTATTTTTTTTTACCAAAAATGGCTATAACACAGTATTCAATATTGATAGGAGGCTTGTTCCAGGATGTAAGCGTGTAAAGTTATAATGATTTATGGTAGGACACTTGACACCTCGGTTAAGTTATGTGTTGCTCGGCAGAAATGATAGCACCATGTTTTCAATTCATGTTTTAGCCACAGGTTTCAGTCGTCGATGGTGACCAGACACTCCCCCAAGCTGCTAAAACGACGACCCTATCACACTGCACGACAGAAATATTACAGTCAACATAACAAAATTCTAACTATACAATGAGTCAGGGAGTAGGGTACGAGGTTATTTATTGACTTCGCAAGGGATTTGCAGGTGAAGATGTGGACAGTCTCAGGCTGAGTCCCCGTCTGGGAGTGTGAAGGTGGAGGAGAGGTAGCTCACGGTGGCGCTGGTGGTAGCATGGCGAGTTGAGACTCCGGTGAGCACAGGGTAAGGCTGTTGGCTGCAGAAGTGTGGAGAGCTGGATGGCTGGAGCTGGGAACACTGGTAGTTGGAGTGCAGGTGAACACTGAAGAAACACGAGACAGATTAGATCTCCAGGAGAGAAACACGAAAGGACTAGAAGTCTACTAATTGACGATCTAGCCGGAGCCATGTACCGCATCTAACTGACCAAATCATCTGGCAGCAGGTAGTGTGGAGAGCAGGGCTTATCAGCAGGCGCTGATTGCCAACCTGCTGCAGGTGAGCATGTGTCAGCAGCTCCGGTGAATGGAAAGCTCCGCCCAGCCTCTCAATGCCCCTCTGCAAGCACAACAGAAAAAGAAAGAAACATCAAGCACAAAATTCCACCACAGAATCTGAGAGATCATGATAGATAGATAGATAGATAGATAGATAGATAGATAGATAGATAGATAGATAGATAGATAGATAGATAGATAGAGTGCACATAAATGTGATTATAAAACTAAGGGCAACTCCAGCGAAAACTCTGAGAAGAAAACACATTCCTGCATTGCAGACGGTTAAGAGGGCCAAACAGCTGCGGTCCAGGGTCCTGACTACAAGAGATAAGAAGGCACTTTGCCAAAAGCACTCAGGCCGGTGTAAAATGCTGGAGACAGTACACAGAGTTCTACAGGCCTTCGTGAAAAATGGGTGTTTTTGGCAACTTCCCACCCCTTCCCGCAGAGAAATGTGTACAACTTTTTCTTGTAATGGTTTTCAGACAAGAGTGTTAAAGCAGGAGGCAGCAAGTTTAGGTGGAGTGCACACACCCACCCACACTCAAATACACACACACATATATATATATAGTTTTGAATACCCTACCATTAGTCAAGTGCTATACCCTTGAAGGGTGCACAGCTCACATGGGCTCACAAGACACCGGTTATAATACATACAGCGGCAGGGGGAGAAAAAGGAAACATGTACCCTGTAGTACAAAATGAAGATCAGTGTCAACCTCATCAAAATCTACATCCCTGTAGACGTTTTTCATGACATTGTGATCTGTCAAAGCAGGAATAGTACAGGTCTGACCAATGATGGCTCAATTCTATCAAGTGTCCGAGTAAGCCATGTCAGTGAGTGAGCATGCACAATACCAGAGCCCTGGAACAAGCCCACCTAAATGGAATGCAGCCATCATTAACGTTTTAAATTCCAGTTTTTCTTGCTTTGACAAGTCAAAGTGTCTGCTGTGAAAAAGGTCTATTGGCAGGACGACATCATTCTTCTGTACCTTCCAAAACCAAATCACTGTTGAAAAATAAATTGGTTTTACGATGTGACAAAGCTATGTGTAAGGTTTTTGTTAGGTTAAGGCACGAAAAAGACTCAGTTGGGTTTAGGTGAAGATCGTGGTTTGTGTTAAGATATTTCATTACAGTTGTGGGGCTTCTGTCATCATGGTCCCTAACCTTGACCCAAAATCAACTGTTGACCTATCCACCTCGACCAAACACTACACAGCCTTTATGGTTCTGTAACCTGACTTTTCATTTTTTTTGTCCCATCGTAATTACAGTGGCCATTAGAGGGCTTTGTGACTTGAACGTAAATATCATTTTGCGCACTTGCTGAATCAAACATCCCGTTCCCACAGCCAATGACAGGATGCCTGATCACAGCTGACCACAGACAGACCTCTGTGATCTGGTCAGGTAAATGTGACATACTGCTTTGGGTGGTAAATGTTCTTAATGACAAAATGTGTTCCCATTTTTGGTTGGCTTATTATTTCCTCTGACCATTTTTCTTCATATTTTTCAAACAGAATCGTAAAATAACTCCAGCTGATTTATTTATAATGCCCAGAGGTTATTAATTGAACAATCACAGCCAAAGATTTGATTAGCAGTCCTTCTGGCAGTCATGTTAAAAGCCATCCAAATAAAAGCCTGTACATTTTTCAACAGTTTTGAGGGCCTATTATTAACACCAATTAAGAGATATGCATGTCTCTTTTTTTTCTACTTCATCACTTAGTGTTCATCTACAACAACCCCAACCCCCTAATGTGCATGTGATGTTTTTATGCATGATGGAATTTTGGAAAAAAAATAGTAGTAGTCAATGGGGAGAGACACATTTTTCATCATTTTTAATCCCATTTGAGTTGTGCCATGAATCACGCAAATGATGTTTGTCAATTTAAAAGTTATTTTTCTTAGTCAATGAAGTCACAGTTTGTTGTAATTACGTAAAATACCATCTAGTTTTGTGTTAAACCGCTCAGTGAACTACATCATCTTGCCCAACATGGCCGCCAACTCAGCACAGAAAAGGTAGCCTACTAAAAAAGACACACAAGACACAAGACACTCACAAACAATCTGGCCATATTGACAACTGCAGTTATATGTGTGAAAGGAGAGTGTTTGTGAGTAAACAAATATACATAATCGGCTCTACAAGGTTTCAGTTGCGGGTTTTGGTGACCGTTAAAGAGACGTCACTAAAGAAGCTCAGCACAAGTTCAATCAGGACGACTATCTTTGACACCTGACATGCGCGTTTCTTCATGTACTCTCTCTCCATTTAACCAACCAGATTCTGCCACAAACACTATCAGCCAATCATGTCCCTGATGTCAAACCTAAAACCGCTCTCCTCTCTGCTGTCAGTTGTCATTTCAGGCATTTGTGCAACCCTCCTCAACCCCATCCTCCTCCAGCTCTTCATCCAATGTTGTACTCACCAAAATCAACTCCCCAGTCATCAGATCTCCAGGATCCCCCTTCCTCCATCACCACCACCAGTGTCTAGAATCCATCGGGGGGTTTCCAATTCTACGTACATCTTCATCACCTCCCCAACAATATTCTTCATCATGATGGAGTCTAACCGCCAAAGACTTTCTCATTCCCCTTGTACACATGGCAATAAATCTTCTTGTTCACTCAAAGAAATTACAAGTCCCCCCTCATTGAAATGCGACTGTTGGCTGTGTGGTCTTTAAAATTCCGTATTTCCACAGTTTTATATTTCATTAGTTTTATGACTATGACTCTCTTGACTCTGAATATGATTTATTAAATTGATAAACATCATATGTGTCGTTCATGGCTGAATACAAACAGGATCAAGAAATGATTTGGCTCTCTCTCTCTTACTACCATACAGTATAATAGTAGTAGTAAGTATGCAATATTTAAATGAATTCAGTCGTTTACACTGTAGGCTAGAGTTTGAACATAATTTTTCTTCATTCTTTTAACCTATATTTGTTTATATTACGGAGGAGTATCACCATTAATGATACCGTAGAAAACTTAAAAACGTGACGATTCTTATGCAAGCTCTGAAGTTACAAGGGACGTCTTTTTTCAGGAATATTACAGTAAGGGATTTATGGACTTTTATTTATGATGAACATTGAAATTAATGGTATCCTCTGGAAGTTTAAATCACATTGAAACTAAAAATACTTGTATCATGTCTGTAAGTTCAGATTTGAGTACTTTTTTAAATTAATTGTGGCATTTGGGTATAAAAGACAATCTGACACTTTCATGACTTGCCATTCATATCAGGATGTGAAGGGGACAGTGGTGGTGGAGTCGCAGGTGAGAAGGACGCCAAGCTAGTGACCGCAGTTTGAGTCTACGTTTCAGTATTTGTAAGCGTGACACAATTTCCAGCCTCGTTTGTGGTGACATAAAAAATAAATATATATATATTTGTGATAGGCAACAAAACCGGATGTTTTAATGATACCTCCGGACATCTGTGGCAACTGCAACAGGCAAGAAACATGATCTTTTCCTTAACCTAACCAGAGCATAAGCACCTCATTGCGACAAGAGAAAAATGTAAACGTAAAGTTGCAACATGAAGAAATGTAAAGCTTCAACTTATCTGTGGTTCTGCAGAAACGCACTTTGCCAACATTTATTCTGGGGATTGGGTTGGTTTTATTGCTTCCGTGTGTCATAAGAAGAGCTGCAGTTCCAACTCCTGTCCTTGTGGGGGAGATAAACCAAATCAGCCAAACCACACTTCCTGTTGTTTTTGGAACACCTGCATGCACATGTTGCTTTAACCTCAGCAAACTTGTCTCATGTCTCTCTCTCTCGCTCTCTCCGCCGGCTCGCTTTCAACTTGCCTCACAAAACACCATCAGCCTACTGCATTGTTTACATCATCTTTTATGTAGGAAGTTGCATTAGAGACAGATATATTCACTCAAGTCTTGTGGCTTTTTATTTTCTGTTTCATTGCACATAAATGATTTAGGAATGCGAATTTCTCAATTATTAAACAATAATTAGGCCTAATGTGAATAATTAATGCACATTTTTCAACTGCATTGAAATTCGACCCAGACCTGTAAAACAAAACAGTTTAAGCTGCATGTTTTTCCCCAAAGTTTGAATCCTTAAAAAGACTATTTAAAGTAGACATCAAATATATATATTTTTGCAATTATGCTCCAGTAAAGATGGTGAGTGCTCAGGCCAATACCAAGGGAGGGATTAGGGGGAAACTGCCTGCTAGAAACGAAAGGAATGAAACTGCTTTGAAGCCAATCAAATCAAAAAGAATCAAATGTGCTGTCCAGCTGTATGGTACAGTATATAACTAATTATATCTCATGTCTAAGATTTTCCCTTCACCCAGCTTATTCAAGGTAGATGTTGCATCACTGTGTGACTTAAAAGTCTGATAGATTTCCTTTAATCACAGCGATCTGACTGAGGATTGCCCCACAGTGCTAAACATAACACACTTATCAAACTGTATAAAAACATGACATGTTCACAACACACGATCCATGCACTGCATCTTTGTTTGCTTTAGCATCATTTTGATGCGGCTCCCCCGAGCGCCTCGCTGTTTAAACGCCATCTGCATGCCGCTTAATTACTGTCTGCATTCCTGTAGAGATCGTCTGCTTTAAATGCAGAGGCACGACATGCTATCACACTAATGCCGGGTTTTATGAAGGATGGAGGAGGAGAGTAATACTAGCCCGTGTGGCATTTCATCTGTCACATATTGTTGGTGTCACGCTGTGCCGTTTACAAGGATGGATGCTGAGTCGAATGCTGAGCGAATCTCATTGCAGACAAGGGCACAAGCAAAGTGTTGGAGCCTGCAATGCACCCCACCCACCCACCCACCCACCCACCCATACTCACAACCTGCAAGTAGTCAGACAACAGGTGTGACCATGTTGCTCCTTGATAATCATTCAGAGAGATGGTATGAATGGCTCAAATGTGTTCGAGCCATTAGTGTTAACCATTCAACAGCTTCATATTAAGCTTTTCAATTTGAGCAATCTATGAGCATTATTTCTCGCTCACAGAGGGGATGAATGTGTTCATGCCCACTGTTGACTGTGCAGAGGGAGGATTAGCTTGTTGGAGAATTGTAATGCAAAAATGCACTGTTTAACAGCCTAAAAGAAAGGCAGAGCTACACCAGGGAAAACTAACTAATGCACTGCCGAATCGCCTTATTTCCCCAAATTGGTGCCCTGCTGAGTTTTCATTTTAAACCATTATGGTTTTGTCTACACATCATATGTACTAATAATAAACCTGCAGAATTTTTCACAGCCCTTTTGGATGCTTTGAACCCTGAATGTTTCCATCAGGTTTTGATCTTCTTTTCCTGCTTTATTGGTGCATTGCTACCTTTTGGAGACCATTACTGCCACCAGCTGTTGATATGAATCACTGCCCTCTGCAGTCAGCAAATATTCTGTATCTCATCACCTCTGAAACCAGTTTAATGTTCCTTTTTTCCTTCTTCTCTCATTCCTCTAAAGCAAGGCTTCCTAACAACGGACAGCTGTTACATAAAGTTTTGCCCACCATATGTTTCCAGCAAAACAGAAAGAAGAAAAAACAATCGTTCTAATGTTTATGTTGAGATAAAAATGCTTTTTAAATATGTAGGATCCCTAATTATTGTTTTTGTAATCCTAACAGACAGAGTGGCTCTTTGAGCAGCTCATCAGTACCATTTTGCATCTTAACAATACAACATAGTACAATAGCTGCTTGCTTTTGGACCGTGGCTCACCATTAACTTTCAGTTTCGGCCCTCCAAGTGAAAAGGCGTGGGCGCCCCTGCTCTAAAGCATCAGTAAGAAGATATGTAAATATGAGTGTTTTCATATTTTCACTCCAGTTCAATCACAACACAATCAGTTCCATGGGCGTGGGAAGAATTTCAAACGTGGGTGGAACAATTTTAACAGGGGGTTCTCCCCTTGAAAAGTTTTAATAGAGTAGATGTCATTTCATGCATTCTGGTGCCCAGGTGGTTCGATGCTTTATCTGGCTATAGTAGTACGAGAAAAGGTGGCGATAGGCCTAAATTTTGCAATTTCATCTAGAGGAAATGCCCCAGATCACATATTTGAAGATATTAAAAAGCTAAAAGTACGTAGATTGATTCTGTGACTAATTTATAATAGCTTTGTGGCAAAGGCTCATGATATACTCTTTTGGCAAAAAATACATATTTTCTAACATTTCAAGTAGAAAATAACTTAACATTCAACACATAGAACCAAGAAATGTACAAAAACATACAAAATTAATCACCAGTAATAACTTTTACTTTTTCCTATTTCAGAAAATTTCACAACCTCACACCATTACAAAGTGCCCAGTTGTATCATCTAATGTAATAGTGACAATGCAGTAACAGTAAAAAGATTTAAAGATTATAATACAAATAAAAGTTTACTGCTAGAGCTCTTCCCTGCCTTTATACCCTTCATCCCATCTTCTTTACCTCACTTGTTCCTTCTTTACCCTTTCATTTCATCGCTTTCTTTCTCTCCCTCCATTTTAGTCTTACTTGCCATCTTACTTTCCTCCCTCCTGTCATGTTTGCCTTCTTCCTCGTTCATTCTCTTTGTTCACAGCTTTTTGAGATGACAGCGTCTGACCCACCTTAGCTCAGCTGCCCGGCATCGGTGTGCCACATACAAATGATTGTGTGTATGTACATGCTCTGTGTCAATGCATGTGCAATCTTCTGTGGTGCAAAGTAGCAGTAAGGTAGTAAGTGGGATGGATTTAATAGCCAATGGAGCGCAGATGCGGCACTCGACGAATACTAGTGCCTTCGTATATTGGCTGCGATGCCCATGATCAGTTCTTAATGTCGGCGTCTGTAAAATTCAAATTACCAAGTTGCTGCGTTTAATGGACTATAAACATACACAAGTGACTTGTGTATTTATTTTCTTTTCAGAATAATTTTTTTTCTGATGATGCCATACCTCAGCATTGACATACATTATGAAATAATGGAATAATCAGAAAATGATATAGTATATTTTTGTTCTTAAAGCCTGTAACTGAGCATGCTTTAAGACAGACAACATCACTGCATGGAAAAAGGTAACTTCACTACTCTGTTTAATGACCCCACTGGTGCCCATGCAGATAGGTCTGGAAATTAAATGCGCTGTCATTAAGCAAAGAGATGATCCTGGCTCAACTTTTGTCCATAGGCAGTGTGCAGAATCCTCATCCAGGAGCACACTGTGGTGGCCATTCAGATGTCCTAGCAGTGTGATACCTTGTAGTGTAAACAGCATGGCATTGTGCTAACTTTACTGTTTCTGTTTACTGTTATTACTGCTGGGATGATCATTTTCCATACTGGTGAAATCCTGCTTCATATGACCGAACTCTGCTTTGAAGTGTCTTGGCATCAGAAAAGCCTTCAAAGTCAAGGACAAGCTGGACTTCTTGGATTGCACTTCATTTTGTCACCCCTGTAGCAACACGCCCACATCAATGCGGCCCTCAAGCTGTTTCGCTGCAGTGCCATTTTCAGTTGGAATACGGGCTAAAACAGATAGAAACATATACACATTAACGGGATTAATGAAATAATGAATCTTATTTGTCCTTTTAGGAAACTGGATTGAGGGAGGCTTTTAATCAGCTCTGGTCCTAAAGGTAAAGCAAGGATTGGAAGAGATCTGACTTGCTCCTCTTAAGTCAAATATAAAGTAGGACAGGCATTCATAAATTATGGAGTAAACAGCTCTGAAAGAGGACTCAAATGTGATTTAGATGTTGGTGTGAAATCTAAAGTAGTTTATATCTGTGTGCTCTCTGAAGGCACTCGACACAACACTTTAAATGCCATTCAAAATGCACCTCCTCTCTGAGCTCAGCCATAATTCAGTACCGGCTTATCATCAAAGACCTGAAATGAAGTGCATCTGTTTCAAGCTAAATTCTACGTATGCATATTGTAGTATATTAATACTCAGTCACAGGGAGTCAAAGGTTATTAAGCCCGTAGTTGGTTGTGTAATTACTAGATTGTTATGTCAGTTGTGTCTTGAAAGTACTTAATTGTTGCCCCTTTTTTTGGCTTTTAGGTTGCCTTTAACATCTGGCCAGGGACAACGGACGAAAACTAGCCTTGTTGGCTAACTCTGGCCCACTTACAGTTTTTCTTTTAACTCTGTTGATTAGTGGTGCACTGTCCCTATGAAATAAACTAATAAATAAATAAGTAATGATGATCTGAGTTTACTGTTAAAGATGCATTAAACACACTCACATATACAACCTGTACTTCCTGTTCTCCTTCCACCTAAATGACTACACAGGGCTACAACAGGGAGGTGTGATGTTGACCACAATTGGGCTGCACTCTGAACAAGTCACAAATGGGTAACATCCGAAAGAAAAGAGGTTGATTGAATTAGAGAATTTCAAAACATACTGCAAAAAAAACATCTAGGGGCTAATTGGCACAAATAATAAAGCTGAGTGCACCCACAGAGCTAGGGAGAAGGGTGCACCCAGACAAGTAATTGTCACGTCTATAATGAACCCGAAAGGCACCAACTCCTGCATAAATTAAGACTGGAGAAGAGTGTGCAGAGAAAGAATAGAAAAGAAAAGAACACAAAGAACTGGGCCCTGAAGCCAGTAGAGATGCCCAATTTGAACCTTGTCTCCAAGAAATTATGTTTATTTACTTGTTTATTTGCCAATTACGCTTTGATGGTAACATCCAAGTGTACATGTAAACATCAGCACTTATGTTTCATGGCTACCAGCTAAAAGTTGGTTTCCAAAACCCTACAGGTCACTTTTAACTCCCGGTTGAACTTTGAGAAAATATCGAGCCAATTTTCCAATTTAATTGACAATTAATGCAAAATAAGCTTGTCTTCTTATTCTTAGAACAAATTGTTCTTTTGTCTCTGCCTGACTTTTGTTAACAAGAGACACCCTCCTAATGAACTGGGAAATTTATGTAACTTGTCAAATTCACTTGCATTGTCTGAATACACACACAAACAGAAAAATAAGGACTTCAAGTGAGTAAAATTTTATTATTACATTCCCTTTGTCACAAAAACTGACATTTTGACAATTCTTCTTACTGTGATGCAGGGATTTTCACTTTCACTAATAATTCTGCGACTATATTTTGTAAAAGGATGTCTTGTCAAGTGCGTCTTTCCTGCACATGATTTACTGTCAAGTTGAGTAGAGCAGAAGATGAAATAATGCTTCTGTAGAGATACATATTTTTGTCCTTGCTACCTACATAGAAACGGTGTTATGGGTTACAGTAGGTACAGAGGCACCAAGAGGAACTGATGCACACATGTCCTCATAAACTACCTTTGCAGGTATATCGTCAAAAACAAAAGTATTGTATATATTGAAACTTTGACCTGTGGATGGTGCTAGATTAAATGTTAAGGATACTGATGGGGACACTGATGTCTGGACCTGACTACATGGTAATCCACTCAATGGTTCCCGAAACATTGCACTCAAAACAACAAATGTCAATCGCATAGAGGTGCGAAAGAGAAATTCACCAAACCTATGAGGGTTCATCATCTGGAAAACCATGAATGTCTGTACCAGACTTTGTGGTGTTCCATCTAATAGATGTTTGCATGATGAGTGAAAACTTCAAACTTTCCTCATCAGTAAAACAACCATATAGATTGACTGTGAAGGCAGTTTATATCGACCCATTTGTTCATCGGTGGCGTCCTCCAGCAGCAGTAGCAATTATTATGGCTGCAAAGGAGGAAAAAGTCATTAGTCATTATGTCATTAGGATTCATCATATTGCCACCATGAATATACGGTATGTCTGCTCTGATTTTCAAGAGGTTTGACTAAAGAGCAAAATATTTGAACATCATGATGCCACAAGATGAAAAGTCAGGAGATCACGTATGGGAATCATTAATCTATAGCAATGCTGCTAGCATGTCTAGAAATCATAAATGGTCTTCGAGTTATACAGCATACAAGTTTAAAAGAAACAGTTTACATTCCCTTAAATGTTTGCCTTAATGCGGAAGCAGAAGCTCATTTTTTATAGTGTCTGTCTTCAGCAAAATTGATTACAGCTTAGTTTTACTCTGGCAGGCCAATCAGAAGCAGTCAACAGAACAGAACAATCGGGATAACAGCAGAGATACATTTTTATTTTGAATCTGTGTATTTGTAGGTGAGCGCATTGGGGGAAAGGCAAGGTCACAGTTACTTCAGGTTGATAATTTGAATTGAAAATTCATCTAGTTATGAATCCCTCATTGTGCCACACTAAGAGATTAGGAGGAATTCAATAAACCAGCATTTTCTGCTAACCCGGCGACCAGGTTATGAAATTGACTCTGGGAGTCAGGTCACTACACTATATAATTTAAATTTTCAAGACATTTTCTTTACAAAACCATTTTATCGATGCGTCCTTTGTTTCTATACATTATCCTTTGTAACTTTGCAACATACGTACTCACCTGCTTACAAAAGACTGTCATTGTTAACTGCAACCCACAAAAATATCCGCTTCATAATATTATTTGTATTATGTTTTCTCACAGAAAGTAGTTTGCACAGGTTTGTTTGCACAAATTGTTTTTGTAAAAAACGAAACTACAGATGCCACAGATGCAATACTATTAAAACCTTTTCTAAAACGAATGCACTGCAAACAGCTGGATTAGACTATGTGTGCTTGTGCACCACTACATACACTAATTATGTGGTTATGTTATTCTTTATCTTATTTCTCAACATGGTATATAGATTGCAAAAACCATCATGCCAGTTTGTAAATGGATCAGATTTATAAACAAATGAGAGAAACCAAACTTGTTCACTCTTGAACTGCATCCAAGCAGGAATCCATTTGTGAAATGGAAATCTTTTCCTCATCCGCTACATTGTATAATTTCCCCCTTTCTCTATAGGGCTCCATCTGTGGCAGTGAAAAGGCCCCCAGTCTGTTCAATGGGACCCATTGTACTCATGTTTCCTGGTCACATCTGCCAAGCAAGCCGTGTGAGCTGCCACTCAGACCCGTCCAATTACATTCCAATTTGAAGACAGAGGGTAGGATGGAATGAAAGGCAGATGGATTGACAGTCTGGATGGATCTGAAAATGAAGGATGTTATATGCATTAAAGTTGCATGAGCATGACCACCACAGCATTGAAAGGCATAGACCGTTTTCAGCCAATGAAATTCTACTTTAAGAGGCAAATATAGGGAAGTGGACAGAACCTGATTTCAAGTCGGTCCTGTTCAGTTGCACTCATATTATCTCTTTACCTTACAGTGTGTGAAAGATAGATGTGCACTGACGTGTACTCATGCAAGTCGACAAAAAGTCCAAGAGGACTGACTACTGACTGTTAGATACGTAAATGTTGCTCATCCTATCTATAAATCTGAGAACGAAGCTTCGGTACACTCAAGGAGGTGGTCCTTGCATGCACCCACGCCTCACCCCCCAGATTTATGGAGGCCAAGGCACTCAGTCTCTGAGACACACATTTACGTTCACAGAGTCTCCGTCATCAATCATGATGCAACACCAAGGACATCCTGTTTTCTCTGACATCTGCTGTTTGACAAATTTAAATTGACTGACACAGCAGAGAGGTTTATTACTTTCTCCCCATTTGTGTGTTGCACCCTGAATAATCTGCACGCTATACTGCTTTGTGTGGTATTTGCTCGATAGCCATACAAGACCACTGCATCAGGATAAATTTGTTATTGTACATTAGTGAGAGAATCCATCCAAGCTTTGCATTCGTAATGTTGTTCTTCATTAGAGTGCCAAACCATTGTTTTTTCTTTGTATGAAAAGCCAAGCAGACACATCCAAGAGTTGTTACAAGTTAATATTTTTCAAGGATCAACTTCCATCATTTGGGGAGACTACGCTCATTTGTTTTGATGCTACACCAATGCCAGCATTTCTGCTGTTACGTAAGTGAATTAAACTAATGCATCTGTCTCCTCCCTGCTGGTGGGCATTGTTTATTAGCCCGATCTGCATCCATATCTCTTATTGTGTGTCACATCCCTTCCTCACTGTACCGCCTGTTATTCTCATTTCCCTAGTTAGTAAACGCATTAATTATTAGTTGATATTGGTAAGTGGTCCAGAAAAGTTTGAAATTGTGAAATAATATATGTAAGGACAAGGTAACGAACTACAGTTAATGTTTTGTCCAAACACATGGAACAAGATGACATTATCTAGCATGCAGCAAACCAAGCCATCACAAGCTGCAACTTTCCTGAGCCCAATGAAAAACAGGCTCAATAGGTATCACACAAAGATAGCAAAACAGCTCTATCTCGCAATGTAAAAGAAAGTGAGAACACATTTCTTTATCCATCCTTTTATCCCGAACTGCACCAGAGTTAATGGGGTCTATTCTGGGCCGAGACCCACCTTCCATCCCAGTTTCGTGGAAATCCGTTCAGTAGTTTTTGTGTAATCCTGCTGACACACCAACCACACAACTAACCAACATAAAGACGAACATAGGCAAAAACACAACCTCCTCAGTGGAGGCAAAAGAGCATTTGGTAGGTCTACAAAGAATCAGAAAAATGAAAGAATTATGACATTAAGCTCAGACGGCCAAGCTTAAAAAATATATGATTCATTCATAATTCATTCATTTGGAGTGGAGCTATAGGATTTTGCAAGGTCCCATGAATATAATACAATTTCTTCAAGAAATCCAAGACATGAACTGGGAGATACTATTATAGGTGGGTCGGTATGCAGTGATGGAGCAGCAATTTAGAGACATGAACACAAAACAGTATATAATAAAATATTAAAAGGATAAACAGATGATATAGTCTGATGGAAGAATTACAATTTGGTTTGTTTTCTATCAGCCAGTGGCACAGTGGACTGTGTTGTCTGTCTGTTTTCTGCCCTTCAGGGTTCGGTTCATGGTGGTCTATGGCTCATAACAGAAACCTTTGTAGCGACACTGATGCTTCTGACAGGCCGGGATAGCTGATATTTTGATACATATTTATATTGTTATACATAAAAGATTGTTTATACAAATGTGTGTGATTCATCAAACATTACAGTAAGTAATTTATGAATGTCTCGCAGACTGCTGCAGAGGTATTTTGTAGTTGCTTTTGTTTGGATTCACTCATGAGAAAAGGGGGAAAAAATGTTCTAATTCTTATTTACTTTGGACTTCAAGATGAATGATTTAGTGCCTTGGCTGAGAACACATCCTATATCTAGTTTTCTCTAAGAACTGCTGTGAGTTTATGTGTGTGCAACAGTGTGAAAGCCTTGTGTATGTGTTTGTGTGTGTCCTTGTAGTAAAAACTGCTTGGCTCTACCGTGGCTCCATTTGGCAGGACTTAAAAAGACTTTGGGACATGCAGTGGTTCATCAATAACCATTGGCCTCATGAAAAGTTAATTCATTCAGGGCTTGAGAACAGATTTTCTCCCCCGCAGGAATCATGTTGATGTAAGACATCCTTTAAAATCATCCACTCACGCTTGCTCCGTCTCTGCTGAAAGATAGAGGAAGTGTTGTTTCAGGGTACATGTGTGTATAAAAGAAAGCTGGAGGGAGAAATCCCAAACGCTGCTGTGTGGACATAGAAAACAGTACAAACATGTATTCATCGTGTAAACAAGAAATAGCTCATTTTTTAACCCTGAACCCTGTATATGTGATGAAGGCATTTCACACTTAAGTTGAAATTTGAACGTCTGATTGATAAGTGGAAAAATTACATGTTAAAAGGGCACGTCTTTGTTAATGCAAAACTGAGAAAACTAGCAAGCCGTGCTTAATGGATAATCACTGATTTGACACCTAGATAGAAAAAGAGTTAGGCTAGGTAAGGTTGTTGGCTGACTTTGGAAAAAGCAACTGCCTTAAAGTGACGTTACCAAGTGAGGCAGCCGTGACCTTGAATGAACAGAAAACAACAATAATTCATTGAAGTTTGGGATTAGGCTATTTGGTTTTTGTTTTGAATTAAATCGAACAAATAACCTGTTGTGATTTAATGTTAAGGTGTGGCAGGCTAGCTGTGTCTTTCTGCCTAGTAAGATAAAAGCAGATTTTGTTGTAAACACCCATTTTACCATATCATTATTACTTGTTTTGACTGATGTCTAGATTTAATCTTACCCTAGCCCTAGAACTACTATTTGAAAGAAAGAAAGGAGGGGAATGAGAAAGATATACAGGCATTTCATTGAAACTGACATCTAGATTTACTCTAACCCTAACTCTAAAGCTTCTATCTGTCTATGATGTTGACTTATTAACTCAACAATCTTCAAGAAAGAAAGGATGAGAATAAAATGGTAAAAGAGAAACTTGCATTTCATTGAAACAAATATCTACGTTTACACCAATCCTAACCCTTCAACTTCTAAGAAAGAAAGAACAATGTAAAAAAGACAAAAACCCCTTGGTGTACTTTGAGGCCAGACCTACAGTCTAGAGCGTAATCAGTCCCGTTTTTAAATTGATTCTGAAATAACCAGTGGAGGGAGATCAAGATATGGGTGATAAATGGAAATGGATTTTACTTAGTTTGCTGCTAGACTATTGTATAAAATACGTATGTGTGTAGGCCCAAAACTGAAACTTAATGGTGGGCCATGGGCCAAAAGCAAACACCTATTGTATTGTTGAGATTCAAAATGGTACTAAGATCCTACATTCTCTTAATTGACTGACATTCTGTGCAAAAGTGTAACAGTACTCTTGCAGTGCAGAGATTATGAAAAATAATCATGGATCCTACGGATTTAAAGAGCATTTTGCTCATAAAAAATAAAACTTCGGCCCCACTTTGGGCTTTGGTCCCACTTCGGCAGGCCTGTTCTGAGGTAGACTTTCGAATTTGCTTGAAAAGTTAAGTGAAGCAGGAAATCATTTGTACGGTGAATTACCATTTGCACTAAGAGGTGAGTTCAATACCTGCAGGGTTGGATGCACATTTTTTATATAAGTTTCAGAAAATGCCTGAAGGCAACTCATGTTAAATGCACAAAGGCCATTTTCCAGCTATGACAGCAATGAATAAAACATCAATAAATATGATGATTAGGAGGCAAGAATGCTTTGTTGGTTCTTTGGTCAAGAAAGTTCAGGATTATGTAAAAAACAAGGACCTGGGTAGACCAGAGGAAGTTTGATTCATGTTGTTTGATCTCATTCGGTATGCTTCTCTGTAGACATCTAATTCTCCGGCGTGCAGTAGATAGTGAGCTGGTCATTTGCTAATTTGCCCACTACATCCCAGCAGCATACAGATTGAACAGCTAGAAAAAAAACACTTTGCACTGCACACTAGAGAGCAAAATTATTGCAGGTATCAAGTGCTGACGTGAATACAAAATGTTTTTTTTTCCAGCCTTTAGAAATAATGTGAGGCCCAGCTTAAGTTATTTCCCTTCCCAGCAATATCAGACTGGACACAGACTGGAGTGACAAATAATTTGAAGGATACTCATCTGTATACACAATGTGATATCATTGTGGCATATAAAAAGCATGGCAATTTTATGAGAATCTCTTGTGTCATGTCGTGCAGTTGAAGCTATTCTCATTTTATGAGTTTTGGACGTGCAAGGAAAGATTAAGTCAGGTGACATTCGTGGTCATAGTCAGGTGACCTTCCTTATAGTCACAATAGTTATGGTTAGGTTAGGTGACATAACTACTGTTAGCAAAAAAAGTAAGCAACAAAAACAGGCAAGATCATATCCACAAAAAACCAAGGAGAAATAGAAAAACCAGAAGAAGAAAAAAGAATTAGGTATTGGTGGTTGTTTAACAATGAAGACTACAATGCCCATGAAACCACACTACTTCAGACCTTATCAAACTGCCTTGTTTTCACTGTCTTGATTGAAAGACCTGTAGCAGCAGAAATTATGTACTTTATGTTTGATACATTGATGTGTTGTCCATACTCCATTTGGTGAGACCAGTCTGGTATACACTTGAGTCACTTCACCCACTTGTCATTGAGGTTGGACTTCATGCTTCTGCCCATCACACTACATCACCTACTCCTTAATGTAACACTTTACCTGAAATGTTTTTACTGTCATTGCACTGGTGAAGGTGTCCAACATGATAATGCTGCCACTTGTCAGAGTGGATCTAGGCAGCTGAGCGACCTGCCTCGTAAACATGTTAACTAAATGTCCTTCTGCTTCAGTGTCAAATGTCCTTCCCAACCACATCAATGGATGAATAACCACTAAGTATGCCATCACACACAGCAATGTAAACAGACCTGCTTTCCCCTCTGCCACAGCAAGGTGGTATAGAAAAAGTGTCAACAAATTCTGAGACGACTCAATTTTTCTTTATATACTTTCCCTGAAGCAATCACTCACCACTATATTGCTATGCTTGTCCATGGTGGATTTTGGCTGATTGCTGGGATGAAAGCTGCACATTCCATATTCTTTCTCATATGAGAAAGTCGCACTCCAATCCTCTGATCTTGGCAGTTTAAATTCAGACCATGATGCCTCTCTCAGACCACAAGGGAAATTAATAAATGATTAAAGTCTAGTGGAGTCAAGGGAAAGAATGGTAAAGAGGGATAATGGTGTATTGCTGAATGATGCTATCTCGCTGCACTCAGGGTTATGTCTCCATCTACTTGTGTGTGCTTAGACGAGGCAATGCCTGGAAGCTGTTTTGTTGACAGGTGTCCTAAGTGATAAAAGGACACTTTGGGAGAAACCTGATTATATTATAAAGCTCCCTGAAGTCACATTTAAACCTTGAAATTGTAGGAAAAAGTGAATTTAGCATGCAGGTCGTGTCTTGTCTTGTCTGCCCTGTGTTCCTTGCGTCCCTCATGTTTCTGCCCCGTGCTTCTTTGGTTTGTACTTGGTTTAGTTTTGTATATTTTTGTACTTCTTTAGCTCTCAGATTTGCTCCAGCCTGCTCCTTGTGTGTTTGCCGACTGCCTTTTTGTTTCCTGCATTTTGGTTTTTAGGAGTTTGTGTTTGGACTCCAGCTTTATTATTAAAGCTCGCCTTTTGTTCTTTTCGACCTGCTTCCTCCGGAGTGTCTTCCATTTGGATTCACCTTCTCTGCTCCGGAGACTGAATGTAGTTTTCGGAAAACTAACCAAGTAGTTTTGTTCCTAGTCTCCAAGTCTAAACCTAACCAAACTAAAACCATTTGATGTTAATAGTTAATACTAGATCACTAAGATACCACTGAATTGGGAAATTATGCCAAATATGCTCAAAATGTTTAACATGAACATTTGTGGAATAAAAGAAACAAATGTGCCACAAACGTTGCTCTGTTAAATTTTCAGATTTTTGTTTCTACTGTAATAACCTTTCAGTTCTCTCTGGTTTATGACCTACCTTTTCTCTCCTGTCCACCAGTTGTTGTCAGTGTTTTCCTGCCTTTGCCAGTCACCTGCCTCTGCGTCCCCATTAGTCATTAGGTATAAACTGTATACCAGCCAAGAAGCCACGGTCCTCTGGCTGATTGTCTAATGCGCCCCATGGCCTTGTTGGTCCAGCATCTGATCCTTGCTCTGCCTGCTTGCCTTTGTTTGATGGCCACTTGCCTGCCTTAGACTTCTGCCTATCTGCTTTCCCCCCTTGGACTTGCTTGCCTATCCTCACCTGCTAGTGATTGTAAGCCTGCCTCATGACCAAATAAATATCATTTTAATCTGTTTCCTCCTGATAATTTTGCTTTAGTAATCCAAATCTCACAGGACATGATATTCCAAAGCCAAATCATGTCCATCAGTAAGGTTCCCAAAACTGTTTTCTGTGCAAGATGATGTGTTGGTGAATGTATTTACGTGTGTGTGTTTTTTTTTTTGTGCTTTCTTGTCATGTTTGATGTTTTTTTTTTCAATATCTCCATTGTGTTGTTGAGGATAGGACCATTTTATCGTGTGGAAAGGTCTTAAACATGCTTTCACATACATAGATCAATAATGCTATTTATTAGTCAGGCCAATCCATTAGCCACTGTTGCACTGAAAAAATCCTTGTGGAGCATCAGGATATTGTTCAGATCCTCACAATAGATGCTGATGGCCAAAAGCCAAAGCCATTTAAAAAAAAAAGAGTTAGTTTCTAGAAAGTTTTTCTAGAAAGTCCAGCTGAAAATTATGACCTGGGCTCGGTGACTGATGGAAAATGAGATGTGAAACCACAGACAAGCTGTGCCTCACTTCAAAACAGCAGCTAGTCCTCTGGGAGGGCTGGGTTTTTGATGCGAAGGCCGGCACACTTCACAGCTAGAAAAGCCTTTTATCAGTCACTCTGGCTGCCTTTGAGAACGGGGGGGCATTTTGTGTCTGCTCTTTCAGGCCTGAAACACACTGGAAGTTAGCATGAAGTACTGTGCACTGGAAGAGAATGCTCACTATAGTGCAGACACACTGGGGCCATTCACTGGAAGCACCGCCCGTGAGAGCAATTTATTTTGACCCATTTTGAAGCTTTCACACCATGAAACTGTCATCTGAAAATGATTTGTCTTTCTCTTGTCTAAATGTGTTTGCTATTATTTTAATGTAGTGAATCATCCTGATAAGTATCATTTTTCTTTTTCAGAACAAATAATCAAAACACTTTATAATAAGGTACACAGAAATGCGAGTGAGAAATGAATCAGGAAAGACTTAATGAATGAGATTATATATTAATGAATCATTAGGTAATGATTAGTTCTTAAATATGTTTGCATCAATATTCTGACCACTTTCTTCATGAGGTGGCAAGAACTTGTGACAACTCATTAATTCCTAATTACTTAATCATTAGTTATGATTTTTGTAAAGTAAAGTCAAACATCATACTGAGTAGTTACCAATACAGACTCATTAGTAATCAATTTCTTAATCATTAGCGACTCTTTTTGTGTACCTTCAAGTAAAGTGAAGCAACATACTCAGTAGTTATCAATACAGACCCATTAGTTACTAATTACATAATCATTAGTTACTCTTTTTTTGTACCTTCAAGTAAAGTGAAAATCATACTGATTAGTTACCAATACAGGCTCATTAGTAATCAATTTCTTAATCATTAGCGACTCTTTTTGTGTACCTTCAAGTAAAGTGAGACGTCGTACTAACTCACATCTCTGTGTACCTTATTATAGTGTTACCCAAATGACCATTGATTAATTATAGGGTTAGGGTTAAGGTTAGGGGGTTGGGTTAGGGAATGATGATTAGTAAGATAGTCATGATTGGGCATCATCAGACAATATTCTAATTAACATGACATGGCACTCTGAACTAACCCTGCGAGATCACTCTCTCTCCTGTAAACACTGCCAGTTGCAATCACAAAAACAATCAGCTAAGCCAGAGGCATCTCTGCAGTGATGCAGCAGTGGGTGAAAGGTGGTTTTCCTCCGTGCCAACTATTTCCCAAAATGTATGTTCTTTTGTGCAAAACAAACTATTTGGCCATAATTCTGTGAGTTACTCCACACTACACCCCTCATAAAGGCTCTGGACCCTGGACAGGACATCCCTGGGATGCGCTCAATACAGTCAGCCAACTCTCTTTGTATTCAACCAGAATGAGCACTATTGTTGAGGGAAAAACAAGAAAAAAAATCCTGACATTCCGTCTGGATTATAAAAATCAACAATGATTGGCAGTTTGAGCACTATCATGCCAATGGCTTCAACTACTAACAGCAGGTATCAGGCTGCAGCTGTTGTTTGTAGAAAATTGAGCCCGTTCCCATGAAAATTGGTGCATTCTTTGCATCGCATTTATCCAAGATTCACCAAAAATATCTACTTTCCATCTATGCTGAACCAACATTTGTGTAGTCATGGTGTTACCAAAATGCTGGGAATTTAACTCAAGGTCATACATGACAGAAAAAAAAAAAGTTTGTCTTGAGTTTCTCAAATAATTCAAGAGTACTGAGCCAAAACGAATTTTTTTAAAATGTGAAGTCTGATTCTGATCTTTCTCTGTCATTTCTAATGAAATGTGGCCACTAGAGTGAACTGGTAGAAATACTTAATTCATAAATTTGACATTTTAGCTACAAGGTTATAAATGAATCATGATGCAGAAACTGACCTTGTTGAATTTGAATTGGAGAGGATTTTGGCTCTCAGTGACCTGGTGATCTCTTATTAATACAGGGGGTGATTCAACCAGAGTTAAGCCCTTCCCTCTTAGGGCCTTTATAGCTGATGATGAACTTTGGATGACTTTTTCTGCATGAAAACGTCTCAATGTCATCATGAGAAGTAAAGAAATCTGATTTTGAGGCGATCCTGTGGATTTTTAGTGGGTGCTAAGCTTTGTGCAGTAATGCTGGTTTGTGCATGTATACTGTACATGCATGCAGACTTACAGTTCTGTCTCATCAGGTCATCCGGTTCTGCAATCAAACATTGCACCACTGCTGATATACCTTGTGCTGCCCTAAATGTTGCATGTTCCTTCCACCGTGCAGCTCTTTTCATTTTTTAACCAGATTTATTTTACATAGTATTTATATCTGTTTATAATATGTACATTTCTCTTCTTTATATTTATGATTCATTTATTTTTTTTCTTTCTTCTTCACTTGCCATGCTTATTGTTATGCACCAAGTTAAAACCTACCAGATAATGAATCTGACTGATTTAATTCATCATGTTTCTTCAATAATTCATTTAGCTTTTTCTTAAATTTGACATCTGACCGTACAACCATAGCTGAAATTAATTCTTATTTTCACAGGCAGAGTTGGAGTGGGGAAAATAGATGGCTGGCTGGCTGGCTTACTGGAGTTGGGTTGTGGGGAAGGAATGGGAGTTCGAGGCAAATGCTGTGGTTGGCTTTCCAGGTGGAGGTTGAAAAGACTGGCTGGGTTGACAGGCTGGTGATCCTGGACAGGAAAAGAGCTGTTAGAGCTCGGCAGAAAAACAGGAAAGCAACAAAAATGTAGCAGAAATGGGCAAGCTAGAGCTTGATGCAGTGTGTACAACACAACAATCCGGCAGAGACTGTTACTGCGGCAGGGTCTTTGTAGTGTGGACACTTGGCACTGGCAAGCAGCTGTCACGGCAGATGAGTCGCAACACTGTGTTATATTTGTTCAAATATGTTTCAAAGCTCAGTTTTATCAGTATTATGACACTGTATTGGGAAGCATGACTCATGTACAGTTTGGAAAACATGCATCTCATGAAAAATCCCTGCAATCAAGCTTTTTTCAAATGGTGTTTGAGATGTTTGATTTTATAGACAGAACCTCTTCGCCAGACTTCATAAAATATTCATTAACTCTTTAATATGGAATTCAAAATTCAAAATAAAGCGATATGTCATTACAGCAAACTGCATGCAAAACACAGAACTTTGGCTCATTAAAGGAGCGCAGATGCCTCTTCCGTTGCTAGCAGTGTAGGTACAACGTAGTTTTCAAAGGTGAGATATGACGGCACTGTAAAGAGACCAATAAAAAAGGTTATGGTGTGATAAAATAGTCCTTGGTGCTGTAAAACTTAAGAAAATATGATTACCCTTGAAACCTGGATGTGCTGTAGATCTGTCATCTGCCTTCCTGTGCTTTTGCTCTTCTTCTCTCCGACAGGGATTTAATAGTAGGATAAATCAAATGAATGAATGTAAAAGCATGAGTTTGATACCTGACATCTCTGCTTTTTTAGACAAATTTCACTGTTGTAATTTCACCAGAATTTTTTTTTTTTTTTACCCAGAAACTGATTAAAATGCACCATAATCCACCTGATGGGTCCCATTAGGCAGAGCTATATGACAAGGTATTTTTGATTCATAATCCTGCTCTAGTCTAATTTCAGTTGAAGCAGAAGTGGAGTTACCACATTTATCACTATGGCAACACCAAGAGAAGCAATGCTGTAACAATGTCATCCTCAAACAGTTGAAATATGCTCGCAGTCTGTCTTTACTGAAACAATAAATTACATTTAACAGCCTTGATGATATCCATTCAGGATCAAATCAATAACGTTTAACTGGACAAGACTCTTTTCACAACAAGTGTGTAACAGCTACTTTGTGATTGCAGAAGTTAAGCTCTGCATATTCAAATATGTGTGTGGGTGAGAGGTTAGCATCTGTTCATCCTCATCCTCGAATTCTAATGAAGCAAAAACAAATAACTGAATCTGTTTGCATTCGCAACCTGCACTACAGAGTATCAGGCTAAATAATTAGTTGTTGTTTGTTTTTTTCAGTTTAGCACTATAAAGAAGTAGAACTGCAGCACAACACCTATATATCCTCTGTTATGTCTGGAGAATTAGACCCCTGTGAAGTCTGCTTGGAAGCTTGCCTGCATGGTGACAGTCAGGAGTACACAAAACTAGAAATGTGACACTCTGATAGAACATCTACAAAACTGAAAAAGTGAGAATAAGGCCAGGACCTCAGGATGCAAGGATATGTATGTCTTAAAAGTGCAATACGTAACAACTGGCGACCTGTCAATTAGTACTCCAAGCAAACGGGGGGCAGCATAGCACTAGGACAACTGCTAAATGCTGTCAATTGTTGCTGCCTTTAGCTAGTAAGCTCAGTTAATCAAGCAGCAAGTGGTCGTATTAGCTGACTCTAATTTGCGGACTTTGAGCTCGGAGCACCGGGGGAGTATTGGTGTTGTTTATTATCTGACTCGTCACCTCTTACGTTACAAAGTGGCAACATCGCTGGTTAGCATGCTAGATGTCTCTGTGACACCATACAAAGATGTCGAAACTGTTATTTCTTCACATTCTGTTGATAATTTGAGGTAATTTAAAAAAAAAAAAAATATTATTTTTAACTGAAAAGCTTACATATTGCACCTTTAATTCGATACCCATTTAACTGTTTTGTAAGTAGCCACCCTATGAGATCTTTGGTGGTGATAAAAGTCAAAACATTGCAGTCTTCTTAATATCCTCTTCCCAGTGATTTGAGCATTTACAACTTCTAACCTGAAAACTGTTTTGTACTGAGTACAGTATTTATTTGCACACTGGCCTTTCCTGACTGGCACAAACGCAGCTGCCCTTCCCATAAAACATGCAGATACAGTCTCTTGATTTCTCCTGGGTGTCTGTGGGGAGTTATGGAGAAATGACTTTGCTTTATGGCCTGACATCTCTAATAGACAGCTTGGCGGACGGATCATCACAGTCTGAATGCTCTGAAAATTCCACATATATGGAAGCCATTCAGCGCCGCTAATGAAGACATTGATCACTGTCAGCGTAATGGCTCTCCCTAAGTGGACTGTGTATACCCACCCAAATTGACAATATTTGTGGGGGCTCTCTGAGATATTATTTACATGCATGCTGTCATTTTTAACTGCACATTAACTGCCATATATCATTGCACTAAAAATGCCTGTGAAGATTTTGCAGTCGATTCAGCTCCAATAAGGAGAAACAAGAAGTTGTGAATGTGACAATAATGACCAAGCATATTAATCCTGGCCTCATTAGGAAGATCAATGGATTCAAACCTCAACGGGCCAAGACGAAGAGTCCACTAACTTCATCACTTTTGCAAGATTTACTCCACTCCATTTGCAAAGGCCGAAACACCTCTGAGTGTGCCTTCACCAAGTGTTCTGGGTTATTCATAAGTCTGCATGATAGGAAGGGAAAATGCCTCAAGGCCTTGCCATGAGAGTAATTTTTTAGTAATTAAAAAATAAATATATCACCTTGTTACTTTCAATCACAGATAAAACCTTTTTTCAAAGTTACGTTAACAATATGTTAATATTGAAGCACAGCACAGAGTTTATGTTTGAAACTTTTGGGATTAAAAAGTGGATTTATCTTCTCTCACTTCTCAACCTCTACAGCTGTCGTGCCCCTGTCGATTCCGTCTTCTTATATTCGTGTCGTGTGTGTTTTCTGAGTTTTGTGGTGTTTCTTCTTCTTTCCCTGTTTCCCTTTTGTGTTCCTCCCCAGTCTGCCTTTCCTTCACACCTGTCTTGCATCTGTCTCATTATCCCTCCCCTGTTCCTAGTGTTTTTCCAGGCTATCAAATCCTTCCCTGTTCCTAGCGGGGTTTTTTTGTCATTACCCTCACCTGTGTTTCTCTGCCTCACTCCACCAACACCTCATCCCCTCGTTAGTTTAGTTTATAAGTCCAGTTTTTGGTTCAGTCTTTGTCGAGTCATCGGTTGCATTTCTCTGATCCTGCAGTTGTGTTTTCCCTGATGTTCCTTTGTGTTTGCCTGTTCCTTATGATCCTTATCAAAACTTCATCCATTGCACTTCTGCAGTTCTGAAATTTCGAGCAGACATTGATTTTCCCAACAGGATGAATCCTAAAGACTTTGGTGATCACCTGACTTCTCCTCCAATGTTAACAATGTTAATGTACTTTCTTTTATGACCAAATGCCTGTGCTTAATACTAATCAAGGGTTAGAGGGCAGCACAGTGGTGCAGCTGTTTGCATTGTAGTTTAAGAGCAAGAGGGTTCGAACCTGCTGACTGACTGGGGATTTCTGTGTAGAGTTTGTCTCTCTGTGCCTGCATGGGTTTTCTGTGAAACCTATTTCATTTTCCACAGTGCAAAGACATGCGGGTTAAGTTAATTGGTGACTCAAAATTGCCCGTAGGCAATGTGCATGTGGATGGTTGCCCATCTCTATGTGTCAGCCCTGTGACTGACGCGCGGTTTTACCCCTCATCATACCAAATGCCAGCAGAGATCTCCTCCAGCCCCCCACAACCCTGAAAGCATCTGCTGGATGGATAATCAGTGAATGCAAAAGTATGATAGTGACTATGCTTACACATGCTAGCATTGTCACTACTACAGCATGACTTGTCACTATAGTTTGCTGATGTCTCAGTATCTAACCATCTGGCTAGCTAACATTACATTGTGAGTGCTTATGCGTACATGACAGTCCTGCATTTTATTTCAGCGTTGCATTCCCCCCTTTGATGGCAAATGACGCAAAAAACGTAACTTATGTCCAGCAGTGAAGTTGCTGCACCGCTCCACTAATATCAATGCAGACTGCCAGGACAGGAGCACTGGTTGCTAATGCAAGCCTATAAAGCATCGCTAACGTTAGCGGCCGGTAACAAAGCAGCGTTCTTTTTATTTGATGACTTGACTTGCAATACAAGCAACTCTGGACAACACACTGTTCATTTTCTTAATTTCTGTTTTTATTTTGTCTCAGGTCAATGTTATCACAAGACATCATTTTATATAAATTGCCAGACTAAACCCGATGCATCTGTCTCTGAGTTTTTGCCATTCTGGAGCATGATATTTTCAACCACCAATACATTATGCATTTGAAGAAAATAGTTTCCGGGCAATCAATATAACATAATTTGATTTAGATGAAAGATATTGTAAAGCCAGCACTAGCCTGTAGCTACTTGTTACATTACTGCATAAGATACAGGGTGGGGGAAAAAGCAGTGTGAAGGCAGGAGGGAAGAAAGGGAAAGCGTAGATGAATGAATCATGAGGTAAATAAAGGAGATTATGAATCAGTGAACGCGTTGCTCTGAATGAGTGAGACGGAACAAATGATGGAGTCGGGGTGCGACTGAGAGTGTGTGGGAGACAGTCGTGAGTGAGCGCGTCGGTGAGTGTATCAGTGAGGCGGGGAGGGAGACTGGGCCGACACGTGCGAGAGACAGACGTTGATATTTTGTTTGGCTGACTCATCGGCCGTCTTCAATGAATCAGGCCACATGTAGATCCCAATCTCTCTCTAAAAACAACAACACTAAGCGTGCACATTTCTGCCCTACAGCTCCAGGATGAACAGAGCTCCATTCAGTCTCATTCACAGTCTGCTCTGGCGTGAGACTAGCTTGAGGGAGTCAGACTAATTCTGTCTGAAAATTATTCTGAGGAAACTGAAAGTATTATTGCTCCCAAATAGGGTATAGCAGGGATTTGTGGGTAACAGCAGTGTCCAGCTGTCCAGGCATGGCTGCCAATATCATTTTAATGCAAATGGATCCAGATAAATGACTGGGACAATAAAAGCTTATGCGGATATAGGTGACAGAATACTGAAAGATGGCAGAGCATCACCAGGAGAGATGGGCCTTTACTATTCTTGGCCAAGGGGGGAATTTATACAGAGCCATTAAATCGTACTTTGCGAGTGAAAAAGCAAGGTTTTTGTATTGATTTAAAGAGGGAGAATGGTAGCGAATGTTAAGGGACATTCCTTTCACTGTGATGTGCTCTCTATCTCTTTCCCTCCATCTCTCTTTTGCACCCGCTTCTCTCGCTCTTAATGCACTCTCCTTTGAGAGTCAGCTGCTGCTGCTCAGAATGCTCTGGTTGGAACTTAAACCCATTATCTTTGGCATGGGAAACATTAAATTGCGTACGTGATATATGTAGCTAGCATGTCATGAAAATGCAGTCATAGAAATTCCGTTTTAGGTGAATGTGCCGGAAAAACCGATGGGCCTTGACCTTATGGCGTATCTTTTTACATACTATTATCAATCAGTGTACAGCTTTGATGCAGACAAAGCGAGACTTTGCCTTGTACAGCAGATTTCTAAATAGTGTTTCATGAACTTATTTAACACATCAACATAAAGTCTACGCATTGCCAAGCGTGTACGACACGACAGCTAATGTTCACGTCGATAGCAGAAACACAAGTCAACTTACGGACATAACAAACTTCTCCTGTCACTGGCTCAACTTTCCCCCACCCAGCTCTAGTAGGAGACTTCAAATATTAATCCACCTCCCCCACAGTCTCCTTGGAGACCAAAAAGGAAGGCAGCGTCAGCTGAACATTCATCATGATCAAAGTGAAACCTATGTATCCTTACAATACCCTTTCTCTGACACACGGCTCCAAGATTTCCTCTGTTCATCTGCACCCAATCCCACACTTTGTCCTGTCTTACAGAGTGCAACCTCAGAGGAGAAGCACACAAGGCAAGGATGGATGTCAAATGCAATTAACCCAAAGAGCATCCAACACTTTCCTTTCTCCTTTTATCTCTCTTCACAGGGAGATTTCAACTGGGCCTCCTCATACAAGCTGTCACCCTCGTATACCCTTCTTCGTCCTCGTTTTGGGAGAGATTTGATCACCTCTTGGTTTGGTTAAGACTGAGACGTAGCTACCGAATAGTAATGCGCCACGCTGTACTGTGCAGCCTTTGAAAAATTAAAGACGATGTTCACAAAGATGGCACAAGACCCCAACTAGCAAGGTTTGAACGGCCTCACCAAAAGGTCCAAGAACTAGGATTTACTTCAGAGTGGTCCCGCTTGACAGATCACACAATGGGCAATTCTAACTTTGCTTGTTTTACACAACTTGACTGTGATATGTTCTAATATGTCATGTATAAAGATAAACATCAACAAATACAGTATTTGCCCAGTGTCCTGGAGTTTTTCTCTCAGGATTCATGGTAAATGTAGCTGTCCGTTTATTAATTGCATGAGTAATTAGCGAGGAGAGAGAGGAGAGTCAGGGTAGGAGGGTACAGAAGAGGCAAAGGGCTTCAGATTAAAGAAGGCAGCTGGGGAAACTAAATTAAATTTGGCTACATCTGCCGAGTTAGGAGGGTGTTCGGATGGGGCTAATGAGGAGCATCTGGCTGGTTGGTTAGCAAAGGTGGATTGTTGATAATTACAGAGATGTTTTTTTTTTAAATCAGTAATTCTGCTTTCATTAATTTTTGATTTCATTTGCTAAACTTTGTAGTAGTCTGCAGTTGTCTTGTTATAGCAAAGTTATGGTAATATTCTTTTCTAAGTTTAAAACCTCTGTCCTTGTGTGAACTGTATATATTTTAGTGTGATTGGATGATTGATTACTCAAATGCTTCCTGGGATAATTAATTGCATAACTGGATGGATAACCAGTTGTTTGGATTACCAGCCAGACAGCACACCACCCAGGTTTGCTGGCTGCTTAGGTCCATTGCCAACATGTTTTTTTTCGGCAAACTACCAAGATGGGCCTGTTTGCATTCAGAGGATGGATTATAATAACTGACTTGTTAGATGGGTGGCTGGATGACTGGCTGGAGGGAGGCCGTCTATTTTGCTGGCTGGTGGATTCGGTGACTGTACAGCCGATGAGTTTGCCAGGCTTTTTATCATTAATTGCTTTGCTGGCTAATTATCACTCCGCAGTTGACCATGGAAAAAGCAGCAGACCCTCGGTGGAAGCCCAGAGGAACAAAACAGAAAAAATAAAAGGGCTCGGGTGTGATATGACATCAAAAGAGGTGATTAATGCAGGTTTTAAAAATAATGTAATTACTCTTGTCCCAGTCAGCTTTTCTCCTCCCCTGCTATGTGACTTGGCCATTTCTTTCTTTTCCCCAAAAGGCGTGTTTGACACCTCTGAGGCATTCACTTTCCTTTGAGATATTATCTATGTTCAATCATTAGACAGGGATTTCCCTGTCGGCACAGTTCACAGACACTGATGGTATATTTTACTTCCAAGCCAGCTTTTTCTGCTGCTGAATCATACAAAGATCTCCAATAGCTTTCTAAAATATTAAAATAGAAGCTAGTCAGAGCCAACATCGGTAGACTTCTATGAAGCACACAAAAGATTAATGCGTATCCTGGAGCAGTCATATGATTGAATGGTATGGCATACAGCTTCGTGCCTTATGATACCGCTGTTATCATTAGCCTGTATGTTTATTTTACTCAATGACTCCACCATTTCAGCAAAGCTGCAGAATATGAAAATGAAAACATACCTTGCTGACAAACAGTTGTCTGTTTGCCCACCATAGCTGTTCATTTCATAGTGACACTGGAAAGCTCAGAGTAAAACCAGAGGCCTTGACTGACTGTTATATGGTATAGTATGTTCACAACAAAATGTAGATGATCCATGTGATTTGAATATCTGTCTGCAGTGTTATGCTTCACTGTGAATGAAACAAACATAAGGTGAATCAATTTTAAATAGACATTAATGGAGGTGGATTGAGAGTTCTGAAGAAAAGGAAATAGATCCGTGGCTTGAGATAGCTGACTGTGTCATTGATGTCTAAACCCCACCCACCATTATCACTGGGGTGATGGGAGATATACTCCTGACCACCAGAGGGCAGAAACAACTAGCGTTCCTACCTGTAAGCTACACTTGGGTGAAATGTATGATTTGGTTGAAGAAGACTCACATGGTGCTGGATGTGCAAGTTAACCAAGCTTTGTCACAGTAGTTAATAAATAATTATATTTGATGAACCCAAGTTTCTTCAATTTATATTAGAAACATTACAATCACTGACTCCCCTTTTCAACCAAAGTGAACCAATTGCTGGTCCTGGGCTGGTGCTAGTGCTGGTTCAAAGTTGGTTCAACTGAAGCATGAGAGCCACTGTCGAGTCACACCATTCGGTCAATGTATATGTCTCAAATTCCCAGCATTGTAAGTAACAACTACGGAGCTGTGGAACCCAGAACAAATGACACTGACTCTTTACAAGTGTTGCTGCTGGCTTTGCATGCCTACATTGGCATCCAAACATGACTGGTCCTCGGACCAGTGTTGCTTCAATTAGTAAAACTAGCTCAAATCTTTTGTTTATTCTCCCATGGAAAGGTCAGAACATGCAACACTATCTCTGGCTTTTAAAAATGGCGGTCATAAGTGGTTTTGACAAAACCACACAGGTCTGAACCCAAAAGCACCTCTCAAAACAGTTCAGGGTTTAACTTCAGGGGGAGAAGGCAAGTTTCCGTGTCTTTCTCTGCCACACAGGGATTCTCAATTCATCTGTGCCCTCAAAGTGGAAATTGGCAGACTGTAGACAAGAAGGGTTAGTTCTTTTTTCCTTGCTGGCATATATTGAAAGGATATGCCCCTAAGAGACTTACCCAGCTGTCTCATAAGAAAAGCTAGTCTTGCCATTATTATGAATGCTATAGAGGCGACAACCTCACACTACAAAAAGTAGTAGAAGTATCTTCTTTCTTCTGGCACTCAAAGAACTTTCCATTGGCATGCAGTCCATCCAAAGACACACAGCACATTCTGAAATTATACAAGTCTTTTCAAGTCTAGAGACATGTGTTACACATGTAAGGTGAGTATGGCTAAAATTGTAAGAAGCTGGCATGTTGGGAGCTGGGCTGGTCATACATCTCTGCTGCCATCAGGATCCATGTTCTTCATTTTTATGTCACATTTTTCATTCTGGCAGACGCTTTTGTCTAGTGTGTCCAAGGTGTACAATCCAAGACAAGTTGAGCTAGCCAAGAAGAGCTTATATAGTCACCAGTCACTGTCCTCTTCAGAAAAATGACCATATTTGTCGACTATGAAGGCAGCATATTAAAGAGCGAGAAGCCCGTACAGGGAGGAGGTCGTGGGATGGATGGTTGTGGTTGACTTTGATTCAGGAGAGCGCTTTTCGTGTCCCATGTGGAAACCAACAGAAGTCAACAGCGGGTTGTTTTGACTTACTACCGTAGTTATGTTACGTCATGTGCATAAATAATGTAAAACACAATAATGTACAACACTTGTCACATTCACCCATTCACACACACATTCATACACTGATGGCAGAGGCTGCCATACAAGGTGCCAGCTGCTCATCAGGAGCAATTTGGGGTTCAGTATCTTGCTCAAGGACACTTCGACATGCAGCCGGATTCGAACCATCGACCTTCCGATTACTGGACGACCTGCTCAACCTAACCCAGTATTTTTCTCGCCTAAACCTAACCAGACTGCAAACGTATATAGAGGGTCGATTACGCCTGTTGTTGGTACTCTGCAGCTGTCAAGTTGTTTTGGGATGTCGTTTTGGCAGCCGACCTATTCAGTTGTTTCAGTATGAGGACGTGTTGACAATCATAATAGAATCCAAATTATCCAGACTATAATAAATGTTGTTTTTTTGCATTTTAAAAAAATCATATCACAAGTGCAGTGTTTCATTAATTTAAGAATAATTAAAAAAATGAAAAATAAACAAAAAACTGAGAATGAATTATGTGCCAATACCAGTTGTGTGGGGTTGTGGCGATGCTGTTTCTATGTAGCACACTGTCAAATTAGCTGGTGTGTCCAATCACTGAACATAATTCCAACAAAGGGGTCTCGTAAAAGTTTTCCATGTAGAAGTATCTTTTGTACTCTTGCTACAGGCTCCTTTTGGGAAGCTTCTTCGCTGTTGAGCAGCATAATGGTGGACCAGATAAATTTTCAGGTCACATAAGGACAAAGAGGAAAAACACTTCATATTCACACATGGATTCACCCATGAAAAAGTAAACATAACAATGATTGTAGGAACATGACATTTCCTTGGAGCTTTAAGGAAAATGTGGTAAAGGTTAACAGTATACATATATTGACATGCAAGTGATCACACTGAGCACACGCTATACAGCAAAACACACACAGAATATTTGAACAGGCAAACACATGCACTGACCTTTCTCGAGTCCCATCCATGATTTGTCTCCAACAAACAGAGCCTTAATGAGAGTGCCTCGTAAGCATGCATAAAATGTCATTGACTGGCCATCAGGCAGCATTACAATAATAGTTTTTTTTTTTTTTCTGCTGTCTTTCCAGGAATTGGATGGCAAGGTTGTTATCACCTCCCATTCATCCACCACTCATTGCACCTGCTAATATTAGAGTACAGTAGCCAGTTCAAAACCAGTCAGGACCCTTGTGTGATAGTTATGTGTCTGAACCTGGCCTTGTTAGGTTATGCTTTCTGCTCTTTGGTGAACGAGACAGCACCAGTAGGAGTTGAACTACAATCTCCTGGGAGCAGCCTCAGCTGATCTTAAATGACCTTTTCCAGCTGATCTGCTTTAGCAAGCTTCTGCTGCACGCTGCCATGTCGAATTCTGATCAACAGCAGTGCCGCAGTGACGGTCTCTGCTCTCAATCAAGCCATATCAATGCACGACAGTAATTGTTTGAAGATGTAAGAAATCTTTGAAATTGTTCTGCAGGCTCGTGGAGGACCAACACCTTCATTAAACACTTCCCCTCCTCCTCCTCCTCCTCCTTCTAAATCTGCTTCCACTCTTTCTCTTCTTCATCTCCTATGCCTGTGCCGTCTCAAGGTGCTTTAAATCATGGGAGTGGATCGAAGGCATGCAAAAAAACCCAGTACAAGCTTGGGCTGTTGGTTTGGTATTGTAAGCCTGTGTGTACTGTATGTTGGTTCCCAGTTGCTACATGTGTGGTTTTTTTTCTTACCGTAAATGGTTTAACAGCAGTCGAGGATGAACACAGAAATCATTCATATTGGTTGACTGCATGGTATTCTGTGGTTTTATACGGTAAAGTGAAATTGCATTTAATGTGGACAATAAAGATGCATTTTTATGTGAGGTTTAGAGTTGGGTTTGTACTTCCTGCTATTCTGCGTGCACAGCAGATTAACTTTAAGAGTACTGTACAAGAAGGTAACTGGCCCTTTCATCTTTGGTGAACTTATCTTCTATGACAAGGCCATCTAATGTTTTGCCCTTCTGGGAAATGTGCAGCCTACAATTCTCTCTTGTAGCTCTCCAGATGGCCTGAGTGTCATTATCTTTTCTCCTCTGTCATTTTAATCCTCTGGGATCGTGACTCTAACAAACTGGTTAACAGCGAGGAATATCAACAATGTTGAAGGTCTTGGTAGTATCGACTTGCAGTAAATCTGAATATGGTAGCAGAATGCTGGGGCTGGTGATGCAGCCACCCCATAATTAATTCTCTATGAAAATTCACAGTTATTTGGGCAAAAGGAAATGGAGATGCACTGAGCCAGAAGAGAACTGTACCTTAACCTAAAATGCACTTATGATATTTGCCTTTTCACATGAGAAAATCATAATTTCATGTGTTTGACTATTTTCACGTGAACTCAAACTTTAACAATTTCTTGCCCGTTCTGACTCCCAGTGTGTCAAATACAGCAGGCTGTTCAGTTTGACTCTGTAGTTACCTATCTAGCATGCTTCTTGAAGCGCCAGAACGGAATGCCGAAACATAACCAAACCCTGACTGTCTGACAACATTAAACAGAGCAAAGTCACAATATGCCATAATATGTGAACTATTCGCAAGCAAGCTTTATTTTGAAAGTCTGACTAAACGTTGCATATCATGAATCATATATCTACCGTAAAATGCATACTCTGCATTAGGTGAATACATCTGGTGAGTTCTCCAGCCCGCTTTTAATCCTCTGGCTACACAGTTACTGAAAGCAAACTGGGAGGGTTTTTCACTTTAATGAGGTCCTGGAGTGTGCTGGTCCATTATTTTGGCCGAAAGCTAATGTGGCTGATGGAAAATGTCAATTCATCCCCCTCCGGATGTCTCCTTTGACCCACTACTACAGGCTGCAGCAAAACCAGATCCAACAAAAAAAAGGGGGGCACTGCAGTAAAGTGGGACAAATTATTTGGCAAAGCATTTAATGTAATGATCAAAGTGTATTTGTGCCTTTGAGCAGAATATTTGGTTGTAATGCCACTGCATTTTTCTGAGCTGTTTGTAGTCGGGCCCCAACAGCAGTGCATCCTTGCCTTTAAAAAGCAGTGGATTGGTCTCCAGTTAGTTTTGAGGCAGCCCAGATCTTATGCACAAGCATAAATGGCCAGGGGAGAGAAATTCAGTTGGATACATTGGCCAACTTGTTACTCAGTTGAAGCTTTTGACTTTATATTTACTTCAGTGATTTTTCAGTTCTCCATTTGCGCAATGTAGTGTGGCATAAATCTGCTTTAGAAACCGCTTCCGGTGCCAACTCTCCAGTTTACGTCTAGAGTTATCTCGGCGCTTTTTCATCTGTAACTTCACTTTTCACAGTTCACTTTGTATATATTGTAAATAGTTTATCTTTTGTTTTTGTATATAGTGTTTCTAGCACTTTTGATCATTTAGATAACCACATAGGTGTTTTTTAACTAGCGAGGTTAGCCAGTCAGCTAGCCTACTTGGCTTCCTTAAAAGCCCTGCTTATACGCCTAACAGTAGAACCAGTCATCTCTCATTTGTGTTTTAAAATGACTTATCCAGCAATAAGTTTGGAGCTTTACTGCTCGCTTTCACTCTCATTTTTGGCAGAGTAAAAACCAGCACCGGAAGCAAAAGGATGTTTGAAAAGCAGATATACATCACGCTACAATGTGCAAGTGGATAATTATGTCTTTGCGAACTGAGGATGTGTTTCCTTAATCATCTTATAAATAAAGTCATGCAGCATTACAGCAAACAGTCAGTGCTGCTGGCTTTTTCGTTGACATAAGAAGGATAATGCTGCTGTTTTTTTGCCTTAAATTATTAGGTCTCTAATAGTCTCACTGAGATCAATTGTGCTGCTCTCAACTTTTCAAACTGTAGGGGCCAAGGTGAGCTACAGCAGGTCATGAGCTGTATGCTAACAGTATTTTCTGGTGACAGAGGAGCTGAAACTCCAGAATTGCCTGGAAAATCACTGCTCAACTGTTCCACAAATGCAGAACGGTGAAGAGGGAGGGAGAGCCATTTCACAGCAAGTTTCATCAGCATTTCCGATTATCAGTCCACCCAGGAATCACCAGATGTTCAACCCAGTACCAGACATCATTAACTTAATACCAGGCATTTAGCATGAGTCATGGATTTTTTTCGAAGAAAAAAAGAAGCATAAATCAATAGAGGGGAATGGGATCTGGGTTGCTGGCTGTGTCTCACTACACAGATTAGAAGAATGTCCAGCATATGTCGTACCATTAGGAAAAGAGAACAGAGATTTAAAGAAATCTTGGAACAGAACATGTTTTTCTTGTTAAATATCTCAGAAAATGTACGATGGATCGCCATGGAATTTTGTACAAACGTTCACAGTCCCCAGTGTTTCCCTGGCGTTTCTATTAGCACAACCATGTTCTTGACAGTTTTGATTTTGAGTGAAATATCTTGTTAATTAGCATTTTTGCACATCCGGGTCTCTTGTCTTACAGTCAAGGGGTTAGTTTCAAATGTTGTTTTTGCCTAAAATAGCAGTTAAAGGGGCTCTTTGTAAGGATATTTGTTGAAAACGTTAAAAAATTAACTAAATTATGACCAGAATGTGAATAAATAGCAGTTTTGACATTTTGATGTCTATGTATTGTGTTGCAGAGAAATCTACTGAAGCTAGCATGCTAACCAGTTGGCCCGGCCCCATTGTTCTTGTGCTAGCAGTGTCAACACCAACACTCCCCTGGTCCCTGAGCTCCCAGTCCAAACCGCTTGCTGCATGGCTAACTCAGCTAACTAGCTAAGGGAGGCTACAAGTAGCAGCAGTTAGCCGCTTACTCTGGTGATATACTACATCCTATTTGTTTGGAGTATGAATTTGACAGGTGGCCAATTCTTATATTGCACATTTAACACAAGCTAAGAGATTTCCACATTTTGCTTTGTGAGACAACTTTTGAAAAAGAAAAACTTCCGGTTTAACCTAAAAAAATACATAATCCCTGCTGCTCTCTATTGGATAGATTGCCATGACATTTGATTGGCTACAATATTTTAGGTCTAGAGGATCAGTTGTAGTTTAACAGATGGCACCAGTAGATCATATTTGTCACAAAGTGAAATGTATCCAAATATGCTAGATGAATTGACATTAAATTTGGCACAAACATTCATAGTTCCCAGAAAGCAATCCTTGTCTCCTCTGAGATGCACTTAAGAAATTGGTCTTTTAATTAAAGTTGATTCATAACCCACATAAAAACTGAAGTGTGAGTGCACCGGGGGGAAGCAGAAGGTTGCTCCTCCTCGATTTTTGAGAGGCAAGGGGGAGATCAAAATATCAAAGAGTAATTGTATGAAAAAAACACACAAATCTCAGTATGATTGATAAAGCATTTCTTCTCTCTTCTTATGAAAAAATGAATGAATGAAATTCTGATTGAAATGCGTGAACAGCAACACCCGCAGGCCTATAGGCCAAGGAGGAGGGGAAAGGGCAGTCGGTGTTGGGCAGAGGAGGATCGGCTCCTCTTGTTCTCTTGTATCATTTCATTGTACTTCTTTTCATGCAAACCCAGAACACAATATTGACATCACGTTTTTTCCAATGATACGTTCCAAATTTCAAAATTCATACAAATGGATGCGTGGAGGATGTTCAATGTACTCTCCTCCTCTAAAGTCATGGATATTTTAAACTAACTCTGGAGGAAAAAGTCAGATTGGATTGATGATAAAGACTGCACTGCAGGGAAGAGGCTTGGTGTATTTTTCCAAATTCGGCAATGCTTTCTCTTTTTTTGTAAGACTGGGTGTTGTCTCTGTGCCTCACTATCCACTCGTCTTAAACATCGACTCAAAAAACTCCAAGACTTCGATTCTGTTTTTGAAGTTTACTTGATTGGTTCTTTTTTTTTTTTCTTTTTTGGATAACTGTAACAACACAAATACAACATGAAAATAGGATGTTAAAATGGCCGATATTAAGGTAAGAATCATATATCAACTACAGTGTACCACAGGACAAGACGCTTAGTATGCTAACACGTAAGCATGAGATTAGAACGTTGTCTTATGATAGGAAATTAGCTTAAGTATGTCACTCGGAGACATCATATGACATCTACTAATAAAACAAACAATTCACCATGAACTCTTAAAATATGTCGTTTACCACATTAATATACTAATTAAGAAATGTACTTACAGGCAACATGTCTAACAAGACACACAACAATAGCTGAAACAGGATATTAGGAACATCCTCACACGGCTGTTACTTTGCTATACAGCCACTAGTACACTGCTTCCTGTCTTATAGCTGCACTACTATTATCTGCCACTAGGTGGCTTTGAACAACCAGAACAGGGTGTATGGCACCTTCAAGGTGCAGGAGGACATGCCGGGGAAGAGGGGCACAAGCAGCCACACTGGTCATGAACCTGCATGTGTTGTTGCCATTGAGGGACAGTGATAATAACTAATGACAGTTTGGGGGATGTGACATCTTTCGGCTGAACAAAGTACCCATGTTTTCTCTTGCTGTTCCTCAGTTAACATTTTAAAAGGTGGCTAAATCTTATGCAGCATAATACAACAGTGCTGCAATAATTCTTATTGATAACCACGTCCAGGGGGAGTCACTTTGTGGTGAAAAGTGGTGGGCAGTGGCAGACTCAGGATGTTTGAGGGGCAGGGGCGAAAAGAAATAAAAAGGGAACCGGCTGTATACAGTGTGGCACCAGTGCACAGAAAGTGGTGATATATTTACATTGAGGAGTGGTCACTCCATGCACCTTAGAGGACACTTTATCATGCAATGTAAGGCAATGTAATGGAGGGACTGTATGAGGTCAGAGCTCATAATTAGAGCAGGAAAAACAACGCATCAAAAGGGCATAGCCTAGGCAACTGTAGTCCCATACAGAGTCAACAATGCCAATACATTCATAATAAGAAGCACAACAATGTTGAGAGCACACGTAACACTCATGCATCACCGCAAAATCTGGCAAATCAAAAAAAAAATGATCTGAACAGGCTTGCAAACCATAGATTATTATAGCTAGGTAGGCAGCCTATCAGCATTCTGATTTCACGGTTTATACTGATAACATCTTTTGTCTAATAAACAAATACAGTTGTCATGCACATACTAGAGGCTGTTTCTTATCCTTAGTTTCACACTAGCATCAGCAGCAGCCAGTTGCAACTGCAGATGCTGATGGAAAGCAAAACCTTCTCACGGTTAGCTGACCTATTTCAGAACATCTCTGACTAATTATGTTTTTAAAAGGTGGTGTGGACATGTCCCCAGCGTCCCCAGTGCAAATGACAGCTATGGCCACCCCTTTCCAACTCATGAAGTGCACCTCAGTTTTTTGAGATGGTCAATATAAATAAATGTCACGGATCAAGATTTAAATGATCCTCTTATATCATGTTTTCTCTTCCAAAAGACAACAAATACAGAAGAAATTTGTACGGTTTAATGCCTGTGCCTCATAGTGGATTTACTTGTTTGACGCACGATTTCCACACACGTACGTCAAACATTTGTTTATATTCAGTGATCTGAATTGAGATGCAAGACAGTTGTACAGTCCTATCAATTTCATATAGCAGCGGGCGAGTAGTCTCAGCATTCCAGTCAAGAATCCTCATGCCATTTATTGCCCCTCTCTCCTGTGATAAACTTGACAGAACAGGAAGAGGCCCATATCGCTGCAATGCTTTTTCCTGTCATGGTCAAAATTGTTCAGTGGGCTGAGACATTGTCATTGTAATTCTCCGCAATGTGCTCTATTTGATGCCTTTGCTTAGCCCCTAGGTTGCTTTCAGATGCATTTGTGTCATTTCTGAACATACGTTCTCGTTTTGCAGTTTGGTGTGTCAGTTTTTTAAGTTTAGTTTTAACGATGAGGTATTCCCATCATTCCGTCCAGCACTATCGGAACATTACTTTAATAGTAATAATAATAATAATAATACATTTGATTTATAAGCGCTTTTCAAGTCACCCAAGGACACTTTACAAAGGAACACTCCACTGTTTTTACACATGCAGATCAGTTCACTTGTGCCGCGGGGTATAACAACATCTGTGGAAACAGCTGTATAATGATGTCAGATGTCAGTATTTCATTTTGGAGACTACACATTTTTAAGGGAGAGTCTGTGTTTTACATTTTTTAAAGTGGAGAAGAACACCATTGAGCCTGACCCACCCATGACCTTTGCTGATTGTTGACCATCCCCCGTCCTTGTTCCACTTTCACGCAGGAAAAAAATGATAGCCCGCTCACAAATGTACTCAATTTATAGCTAAATAGTTTACATTGAATATTAATTTGATGATAAGGTTACAAGGTGAATTTATTGTCATTTTTTAAATCACAAGGGTTTTTGAATTGAATTGAAACTATGTTTGAGTCCTTTGTGCTACATCTATTATAGAAAATGGAGTGTTGATGATGAGTTCAGGAGTCTCACAGCCTGGGGAATGAAGCTGCTGTGTACTTTGGGCTCTGTGTAGACATCTCACCTCACCGATGTCACCGATCACCACCTACTTTGACAGTTTGATCTGAGTTTTTAGAGCCTGGAGGGACCTGCAGACTCGACCGCAATTGGATAGACCTACAACCAATCACAGCAGCGTGATGTGTGATTTTTCAAATCTGGATCATGACACGCCTCTGTCAGTCATCGTATCAAACCCTCCCAATATTAGGTGGTTGTTTTTGACCTTTCACAAAGTAGGTTGTCATTTGACAGAGAACATGACAAAGTTGCATGTTGGTATGCATTACACCAATTTGTGTAGGGGCTTTTTGGTTTTACTCACCCACATTTTCACAAAGTAAAAGTGACCTCCAGAGAAGCTGAATAAAATACTTTGCTGAGAATGAGTAATGGGAGTGAGGTTAAATGTCACTCAGATGACGTTAGTCCTCCACAGAGCTCCTGTCCTTGTCTGACAAAGACTAAAGTTACTTCCATTGTCTTTCATTGTTTGTCCGTTCCTCATCTTTGTTTTCAATAATGACTCTTCCTTTGATATCTTTGTTTAAGTAATGCCTATCTTATTGACAGTAAACTCATTTCATATTTTTTTAATTTCCGTAAACACAACATAATGGATTCTGACTGACAGGTTACTGATAGTACGATGCCAAAGTCATTCTAGTTTGTGAGGTGATATTATCAAACTATGTTATAAAGAAAATTAAACCAGGTAGATGCCTACCCAGGACGTGTTGTCATTGTTGTTTACAGAGGGCAACCTCACACCTCTGTAACCTCTCAGTGCTTGCTCTCGATGAGTAATCATTTTCTCTTTTTCTCTTTGACGTCCTCTGTAAACCCTCCACGCATGGGTATTTCTCAGAGCTGGTGTGAGGTCATTGACTCCGAGACGCTGGATCAATTTTGCCCCCTACTGACAAATTCAAAACATGCTCATGTCCTGCTCTTACTGGGATTTTATCAGCCACAACCCTGCCCTAAATACAAGATCGATAATGTTTCTTCGTTTTGAATTCAGCCAAAAGTTCAGAGTTTTTTTGCCTGGTTTATAGATAAGTTCTTTGTAATCGAAGTCAATACATTTTGTGTCCTCGAGGATTATTTGGTGTTCAATCTGTCTATGACTTTGAGATGAAGGGCTGAATCTCAGAATGCATCCTAGTCATGTATCAGTACAGCTGGCCATGAGGACAACCGAGGCTAATAACTTACACAGACAAGTGTCAGTCAAAAACAGCATTTATTAGCTGCACTCACTTTTAAGGTCAGGTACATTGGCATATTTCTACAGCTGTTTATATACAGTGTCTTGACCTTTTGCACTCACAAGCGTTACACATAAACTGGCAATGTTTCTGCTCCGATGTGTCCTTGATGTAACTTTGACAGCGTAGGAATGAAAACATCCTGGTGTTGTTGGTTTGTTCAGTTCAGCCATGAAGACACGCAATGTGGCACCAGATACAGGGAGAGCACGACAACAGTGATACATCATGTGCTAACAACCAGGACAGAGAAGATGACCCTGCCACAACCATGTCCTAACAATGATCTATGTTCTCTTCTGGCTTTGACAGTAGTCATGATCAAGGAGTAAAGGGTCTATATGGAGCCCTAAGTTACCGGCTGCACCTGGAGAGCAAGGGATTAGAGGTGACTCGAGCAACATATTGTTCACTGAGCTGTAAGAAAAATGGTTTGGGTTAGACTTGTGTAATGGCTTTCTGACTGGGTCAGTATTTCTGTTTTATTGTAATGGGACCCTCAGTGTCACCAAATAAAGTATAAATGCTATTATGGTACAAGTGTCCCGGAGGCATAAATGTGCCTAAAGCCCCGGAGACAACAGTGAGAACTTAATGTAGAAATATCAGCTGGAATTAACTTGAAGTGACTAAATGATTGGGGAAACACATTTAAAAAACAAATCGGGCCGTTTTGCTTCCGTAACATTTCCTCTTTCAGACTAGTGGAGAAAGAAAATGCCCAAAATAAACTTTGCTTGTGTATTTCAGCTCAGATTCCTGTCCTGGAAATAAATGCGACTTAGTACACATTTTTTTTAGATGGCCACATTTGCAAATATCAACATAAAATATCAGTTACTTGTAATACATAAAAATAGATTTATGTAAATTATCAACAGGGGAAGTTTCATTGTTTGTCATATTTGTTTCTTTTGTGTAGAAAACGACACTTTAGTAACACATACATAAAACATATTGACAGTTTTATTCCCATTGAATATTATGAAGGTTGTTACAGAGGGGTTTGTTCATATATCATTCATAACCTGATTTATTCCTAAAAAAAAACATGGCAAAATGTCCCTTTCCACTTCCTGCTCACCTGTGCTCCCAGTGGTCTGTTTCCCTCCTGTCTTCCTGGCGCTCCTCCCCAGCCTGATTTCCCTCATCAGTCTCGTCAGCACTGCCCTGTTCCCAGTGTCTCTCCTCATTAGTTTAGTTTGTATTTAAGCCAGTGTCGTTCCCTCACTCTTCATTGGTTCGTCTGTGGTGCTCCTGTGTCCTGCTTGTCTCACCTGTCCCCGATCCTGGGCTCTACTCTTGTCTACCTGTGGCTTCCTGTGCTCCTCCATGGTTTGTTTAGTTTTTCCCTTGTTGATTTCTGTTTTGTTGCCTGTGTTTTGACTGCATTTCCTTTAATGGACTTTAGTCTGCCTGCCTTTGCTGCTTGCCTTTTGTATTTTGTATTTTTTGCTTTTGGACTATCAGCTTTCATCAAAGCTTGCTTTTGTTTTCTATCCGCCTGTCTCCGTATCTGCTTTTGGGTCCTCACCACTTTGTAACTGTGACAAAAAGTGGTTCTTTTATGGCCGTTGACCGATGAAATGAGTGATAAAGAGCTATTCAAATGTCCGCTGTAAAAACATTTGACTGTGATATATCAAATTTATAAATGAAACACAAATTTTGAACCTGGCTTTTTCCAATGCTCAGATTTCTGTTTAGGAAATGTATGCAAATTAGCACATATTTAACTAGATAATGCGCATTTTAAAATAACATTTCAGAAAACTTCTAGTACAAAAACTAATTGTCTTAATGTAATTAATCAACTGTAGAATTTGCATGGTGATATCTATTAAATAAATGTTTTAACATTAAAACATTATCAGTAATTTGTCACCTTAAGAGCATTCCTACACAAGATAAACAAAGGTAGCCCATATTTAGAATTATATATAATTTAGCTGTTGTACATACGGTACATATTCAGGCGTATCAGGCCGGGATAAAAACAGCTGCTAGAATAGCTACCTCAGTGATAATGTCCATAGAATGATGTATGCCTCGCAGTGAAAGCAATGCAGGTATCAGCAAATAATACTGAGCTGTTACATTCTTTACCGGCATGTAAGAAAAGCAAGCTTTGCAGAAAGACACAGAATGGCTTGGTTGTATGTGGTGCAAAAATCTCTGTGAGAGCTAAAATAATGCAAGGTCATGGAGGTCATGGAGGTCATGCTTGAGGGCAAAGAGTTGATCACAACGGCTTGATTTCTGTCACGCTTAACCAAGAATGAAGAGACTGAGGGACTGCATATACACTTGCCTTTCAAACAAATGACCTCACAGGAAATATGCAAGGGAGTCTTTTGAAGAAGGTGAATTGTGAAGGCTTCTTTTACTCAAGCCCTGTAACAGAGTGTGCACAGGCAATATTGTTGAAGCTCTTAACAAGGATGTATTCACTTTTACACTTCAGGAGTCTTTTGAATAAGTTTTTCCTTCTGACTAATCATTTATCTGCACCATTCAAATTGCAGTAGACAACTACCCTTTAGGAACCTTTTTTTTAACTTCTGGATTATAGACCTCCTGAAATGACACACAAGCCTGAAAGAGAAAAAGTTGTTAAAAACCAGAATTACAGAAAGTACTTATGTAGCTTATCATCTTAAGCCCTCCGGAGCCCTTTGTTCAGGCGAGAACTATCTGAAGGTGATGTAAAATTTGCCAGCAGTGCTGAGGTGGTGGTAATAATAGGAATTTTCAAAATTCCGTTCAGTGAAGGATAATAGTGGTACTGCAGGAGATAATACTGATTTTCCTCCCTACATGCTTATTCAATAGTCCTTATTGGATCTTTTTTGTCTTCAGGGGTTGGTGCCACTAGTGGTTTTCCTAATTGACCCTTCCACTCTGCCAGGCTCTGCCATCAATAACATCTTCCCATCGCTCCCTCCATCCTCCTCATCTACTCATCTGCCCCCTTTGACTGTCAGGCGGACATAAGAGTTGCCTCTCACCCACCTCTCCTCGAGATTGACGGGCTGACACACCATCTCTAAGGTCAGCCAGGCTAATTGGTTTGTGCACATCTTAGATGGACCATTAGGCCTCACCACTGCTAAACTAAAAACATTCTTTTCTCTCGCTCACTCGCTCTCTGTGGGGGGCTGATGGAAGCAGTGATAGTGGTCCACTGAGAAGTAATAACGTCCAGTGCAATCTGTGGCTCACATATGTCGCAATCGAAAAATGATTGGCTGTTTAATCTTTCGGTCCCTTTTTTTTTTTCTTATTTCCTGGTCTAACAGAAGATATAGTGTCGTGGATCGGTGGGTTGGGGTGTGTGTGAGTGGCTGTGAATTAAAGTAGAGTTGGATTTATACTTGATGTCAGGGTAAGTTCCTGCTGTATAGCCAGTGTTGTATAAAGTACCCAAAGTCATTCTAAGTAAAAGTAAAGATATCGTGTTAAAATATTACTTTGGTAAAAGTGAAAGTCACCCATATGAATCAAAGAGCTTAAAGTATCTGATATGACATGAATGTAAGTATTAAAAGTAATTTTCTGACAATAAATGTACATAAGTATCAATAGCACAAGTGCAAGTACATTATGCATACATTTACATTCATTTTTAGGCTGTATACTTAGTGTTGACTTGTCATTGGCATTATGAGAGTTGGCGTTATTGGAGATTAAGATTTTTCGATGTGCTTACTTTTAATTTTTCAGGATGGTCTGGCTAATCTGTTGGTTTGTTAGCAACTTCTCTGATCAGGTAAACTTCTGGTTCCTTGTCCTGCCCATAGTTTTTATTCCCACAAGAGTTAATACACTTGTAAATATGTCTAGGCATTATAAAATGGAAGAGGTTGACATTTCACATCGCATAATCAAAACACCAGAGCTCATTTTTATAGAAATTTGTTACAAATCCAAGTTACAAGTTACAAGTCGTGGGCGATATTGTTTAACCCAATGAAGGCTCTCAGTCAGAATCACAGCCTCTGACTGGTCAACAGGTGCAGCACAAGGCATCATGGAGCAGTGGACAGCTAACAATCAAGCCAACAACAACAATAACTTTTTCAACACAGAAAATGGATAATCACACAAGACATTCAGTGTTGGATTTATGATTATGGATTTACTATTTTACTTTACTAAGTCTCCAAAAAGACAATGCAGTACAAGGCTGGATTACAAAGCTCCTGAAGGGTTGTGATCACAATGGAGGCCTCATTAGCTCAATGGTATGGGCAAAAAAAAGTCTAACATTCAGCTTTACACAGATGTTGGGTGGTAATGCCTTACTTGACATAGTAAATGTGATTATTTCACAGAAATCCTTTTAGTAATGTGTTAATATTGCTTCTTTGACTGCTAAAATTAATACACTGTTGTGACAGGTTACAGTTACAACACGGGCTGGGGATGGATGGGTAAGAGCTTCTATTCAACCTCTTACCCATCTATATCTATTGTAAAGTATGAACGTGCACAACACTGGTAATGATGCTGCCTTGCTCATAGATCTCAGCAGGTACTTTGGCGAGTACAAACGTAATTAAAATCATCAGACAACAAACTAAACTACAAAAAGAAGACACAAGTTGTAATAATACCAGAATGTTCCTTGAGGTAAGTTTTAGGCTGAAAAAGTAGTCAGGTGAGACACCGGCATACAAAACATGAAGACTACTACTCAGGCATTCCCTCTGGCAAACACAGCAAGCCCGGTGATGGTTATTATCTTTGACAGGCTGCCGCTGACCAATGGTGCCCTATCATCGGCTGTTTGAGTTGTGCCTGGTGGCCAAAAAGGAACACCTCTCTCTGAGTGGTGTTGGCTGAAGAGTGAACGGCACTTCAACCCAATCTGTTGCCCTACAGAGCAGATAAATCGAGCAGGTCAGATACTGTTGCTGCCTTTTACATTCAACTCCTAGAACAGCAACTCTGCTAATTGATTAAACTGACAAGCCAACAATGGATCCTGGCTGTAACAGTTAAATTTGTCAAATCCTGAGGCCCTTGTCACTGATGTGGCATTTCCAACGTAATAAGTTAATAGTTTTACAAGGGTATGCCACAGATGTATTCAGGTGCACTGGGTATTTTCACTTCACTCGGTTTCGTATGAAAGACTAATAACTCTGCACTCCACCACCCCCACCTCGCCTCCCCCTGGTCATCCACCTCAGCCCGTTAGGGAGCTGCAGCCTGTAATTGGGTGTGGAGCCTGAGAGGCCATGTAGTGGACGGCTCAGCAGAGACTGCAAGAGTCAATTACCAGAGCTGACAGTGCCGTGAAGAGAAAGGTACACCAGACACACTGTAGTGATCATTCTGAGCAGGATAAAGGAGACAGAGAGGTGTGTGCTAATGTGAGACCAACATGCTACATTTCTCACCTCACTGTAAAAGTGACAGCTGTGGCATATGTCTTACTCATGTGCAGGGGGCTAGACAGAAGGCACAAAAAAGGAAAAGTTGGTGATATATGGTCATTTCTGTCGGTGAATCCAGTAAGTTGATTCTGTTTACTTATAGTCTGATGTGGTTGCTCATTGTTGCTTTGCAAATGTTTTTTCTTAGGGCACAAAAGTGTTTTTTTTTTGTGTTTTTATGGCATTCCAAAGGAGACAACAGGTAAATATTTCATCAAATTAAAAGTCATCTCTCAGTGCTGGTGCTCCCTTGGCTTCAGAATGGATTAGTGAGTCAATGATTTAACAGTGGCAACATTTTAATAAAAGACGATCCCTGGACTCCCTGCTTCATTTCGCTCCCATCACAACTGACAGAATTTGATTCATGAGGTCTTCATTCTCCATGTGCTCAGACAGGAACTTGAACATAGGCGATATCTCTGGGGGGGCATTGGGATTTATGCCCCTGTAACACTGTGGTAAAATCTGTCCATTTTGCATAGAGCATTGCCTATTAAAGCCTATATTATACTTGATTATTATTATTCTTAATTTTAGATTTCATGAAGTAAAGTGGCTGATTTTGTTGCTCTGAATTTGTGTGTTATCGGCCGCACCTTGTGGGTAACCTGCGTGTCTTGCAGTCAAGCGTGTTTGTTGTGGGAAATGAGGAAGTGAGTGTTTGGGAGAAGTTCCAGCATGTTGCCACAGCCAAGAGCCCGGTGTTGGGAGTACTTTCGTCAGCCATAAAGTGTCTGGATAAACCTCAGATTGCAGCATAACAGTTATCGTGTCTTCCTGCATTATTCACAGCAGAGTTGGTTTGGTAAGAGACATGCTGAAGTTATGACCAGAGGTCTCCCAGTTATGGTTCGGAGTCACAGATCTGGAACACTACCTGTCAAGGGTCCCCTCAAAAAAGCTGGATGCACCTGTGGAGCAATACTGCGTGCGCAACCAGGCCATCAAATGGAAATAATGGAAAAAGCAGTGCAACTCCATATTTTATGCTAAAGAAGTTCGAATATTTCAACTTCTAAAAACTGCAGGAAAACGCAAAGCGCAATGCAAGAGAGGAAAGCACACCAGGAGCACTGCCCCATAGGAAAACAATGGTTTTGCTGGCAACACATTTGTGGCCACGACCAAACGCGCTGTGCAGCAACAACAACCATGTATGCATTAAGGACTAAATCAGATGATCGATCGCGGAATGCTTCATTTTCTCATGTGATTTCACTTTGCTTCGCCCCTTCTCTGTGCCCGCAAAGTGACCGCCACACTCAGTTGGAGTCTCCTCACACACAATGACGTCATCAATGTTTAATCCAAGTCGGCGCCGATGAACGTGAGTGTGAAGCTGGGCTGTCACCTGTCACTCGGACATCTTCTCCCTCCTGAATTATGTGTCCTTTCTGTGACTGTGATGCAGTCAACTGCAAGCATTCATCAAGGTATCTTCATCTCATTTCCCATTTTCACCTTTTTATTTTCATATTCAAGCAGCATGTTAGAATACATACCGTGTGTACAGTATTTACATCATACGTCAGTATACTGTAAATACAATATAGAAAAAGATACAACTCTTCTTCTAACAATGCAGAATTTTCTATTTTAGCAGATTTTCAGTGGACATTCAATGATTTATCTGGATCAAAAACACAACAGTGGTATATTGGAGCATAACTATTGTTTTATCACTGGCATGAAAATTACTTAAATCATGTATTTATTCTTTATGGGCTCAATTTCAAGTCTTTCCCTTTATTTTATGCTGTTCAAATGTTACAAAGCATTGAGAGACATTGTCTCATAACTCTTAAATGACTGGTTCTCATCCGTTAGTTCTTTAGGTATCATTACTTCTGAACTTAAATGTAACTGCAGCAGTATGTGGTACGTGCACATGGATACAGCAGGAATAAAAACTAATTTCAGGTAGATTAATTATCACTGTCTCTTAGCAACTGGTGGCCCTTCTGTCAGGTAAGCTCTCATCCTCTTCAGGACAACCAGGTGAAAGAAACAGCTGTCTGTTCTCACGGATCACTGGGCTGATTGCAGTTACCAGCTGCATGAAGATCTGCTGTGAAACCTATTAAGCCTGTAGCAAAGTGCAATAAATGTTCTAGTGCTGGCTTCGCTAGTCATGTGTGGGATTAACATACATTTTGAACTATTAGATCAAGCTGTGTGGCAAGTTATTTAATATTGCAAGGTGACTTGGCCAACAAAAGACACAAAACTTTATGGGTGTTGTTGCTCATAAATAACTACAATTGTCAGGGTGGGGTTTCACTCGAATGGGTATTTTGCAGTTTAAGAACATGAGATTTACTGTTTTCCCTTTTATTGACTGGAATTATGCATTCAGCAACCAGACAACAAACAAACTAAGCTCACAAATAAGCATTTACAAAGTTTTGCCACCTCACCAATAAAGTTTCTGGGTGTTTCCGTAGTGCATTAAACTCCAACATAAACTTTCTCCTCCACTAGATCCACGTCAGTAACATATTTAGTCCAAAACACAGAAATCCATTTGCGATCTCAGATGCTTTTTCATGCCTTAATCTTTGAATAAAACTCCTCTTTTTTCACCATAGACGACATGAACCCTCTACACTCTGAGATGGCAGCCATTTGATTGACAGCTCATTTGAGCCAATATGAGGTTACAGGCCTGCCCTAGAGCTTAAAACAGCCAATGACTGATCATGTAGACAAGTGACCCACTCTCTCTTCTTTCTCCTCTCTTCTTAGCCACTTACACGCCAGCCTCTGGGTGATTGATGCATCATGTAGCCAATGAGTTCATGTGGCCAAGTTTATGTAGTTTTATGCATTTTGCTTTTTGAATATAACGTTTTTCCACCTAAGCACTTGTTTTTGACTATTTGATATGCACAAGGTTAATGTGAATAAGGAAATAAAGAACTATAATGAGTTTTTGCCTCTGTTACTCTCAGGCAGGGGTACTTTGAGATCATAAAATGGCATTTTTTGGCAAGGCGCCTGGACATTTCCTCAGAAAAACAAATGTTAGGTGTCCATTTTCAATGATATTGTTATTAAATTTGAACTTGGACCATGAAACACTATATTATGTGGACCTATTGTGTTTCCCCGCTAATAGGGGCAGTTGTAGCTCATCTGCAGGCTTATTTTTGCATTAAAACATTAAAACGAGAAAAATAAATAAATAATTCAGTGTGTTCAAACTCCTATAGATTAATGCCAGAAGCACTTACAGAGCTTCTGACAGCTTGGGGAAAGATTGCAGCATATAAACTTTCAAAAGAGCCCACAACTATGGCTGTACTTCAAATGGTTAAACAACAGATTTTAATTTACTTTGGGCTACACTGGGATAGGCGTTTTAGGATCATTTTACATTTAAAGAACAGGTAACCAAAATGAGTAAACTGCTTTCGGGGTCAGGTATAAGTATCGGTTCCTTGCTCAGCTGTAGTGCGAGAGGAAATGTATGTCGTGGCATTCATGAGTGTGTGGGTTTTGTTTAGCGTAACAATGTTATGGTTTGAAGAGGTGGATAGGAAACAATCAAACATAACCATTAAGGTCTTCACACACAATGACTAAGTGATGAAACCCTCTCAGCAGCTTCTCTAACCATACTAGGGGTTTCATGCCTAACCCAAATTTCACTATATACAGATCTGATCCTGTGCGTGTCGTGATTGTATGTAGAGCTATTTTAGCTCTCTGGCTAATTTTTAACAAAACAGAAAAAAAAAGTGCTGATGTAGAGCAGATTAGCATGCTGCAGTCCAGGAATTATCTCACCAGGATTAAGATTAGTGGCATGTAATGAAAAGATTACCCGAGCACCTGGATTTTTTGAAACCATTAATGAGATTATCCGTGTACAAATCAGTATTTCTTTGCTAATCCGTCAGAGCCCAGCAGACAGGCGCGGCACAGTACGGAGAATCTATCTTAAAGATGCACACAGCAAAATGTCTCATCGTCATTTCAGTTTTCCCTTGGTATAAAGCCCTCTTAACAGGCTACAGTCGAAAGGAGTGTGACATGATTTCAGTGTAAAGCTCAAACTGGTTTTAAACAGATTTTGCTTAAAAAAGGCCAACACAGTATTATCTCAAAAACAGTCTCATTAAGGTGCGACATATTTGTGTTTGTCTTGCTTTTAATGTAGAAACAGACAGTTATTTAGAACATTTCTGTGTTATACAAGAGTCAGAGATCAAATGACATACCCATACATAGTTGTATTTTCTTTGCACCTAGTTATCGCTACAATTCCACATCAGCACTAAAGCTGAGCATGATATTTATTTTGAAAAAACAACATGAATACACTTCCTCGCGCCAAAAACGAACCCCCACCCCCCTCCACACACACTGCCTGCAGACCACAATATCTCTTTTATGTCGGGTGCTGCTCTCACAAGATTTCAAGATAAAGTTGTCATGCTGCAAAGCCACTGTGGGTATGCAAAGGGAGTCGAGAGAACGTGAGAAGGTTTCACTTGTCATCACCATCTCCCAGTTGTGTAGTAGGGAAAATAGTCACATACTGTATGGGAAATGGTGGTCCACAGATTGTAAACACCCCCACTTGACAGAATTTCCAGTCTGGTTTCTGTGGTTTATTGAATGCGTAAGTGTCAGTGTGATTTCTCTAAACGCGGATGCATAGACACCTTATCAACTTTTCAAACCCTGAGCCTACCCCGTCTCATTTCTGACGCCTACACAGTGCAAAGTGGTGTCAGTGTAGAACAAAGGCATTAGTAACTGGTTTACAACTCAGAAAGGGGCCAAAAAGATTAATTATATTTCAAGTAATCGCCCAGTAGCTTGACAAAAGAATGGGTAAGATAAAAGTAATAGTTTGGGATTTAGTGCAATCATGAATTTAACTGTTATTAGTTCCAACTAATTCAAGAATAATATTGTAATTTTAAAGGATAGACAAGTGAAATTCTGTCTCTCTTTTATTGTTTCTATAAATTTTTTTAGTTTTAGTAAAGGTTTTTAAATTAAACCTTAGATTATATTGGGTGTACTGTATTTTTATAGATTCCCTCAGTGACCATCACATTTTACAGACAGCAAGTTTTAGCCTTCTGCATCATCTGCAGCCTCACTCAGAAACACTTCTATCTCCTCAGATACTAATGTATGATCATTAATTGCCAAAATAAATGCATTCAGATATGCTAAATGCATATACTTTTTATGAACCAAAACCTGCTTCCTTCAGCCGCAGTTTAAGTTGAGCAAATGAGCAAATGTTGGCCTGCTAATGTCTTAAACTAAAATTACTTAACATCAGCATGTTAAAGGAGCACTTTGTCTTCTTATGTAATCAGAAGATCTTCATTGACTGTTTTTTTATGCCTAAACAAAGTTAATAAGCTCTCTTTGTTTTTGTGACTGAATAAACTGAATAAACAAACTGACCTTAAAGGACAACACCATTTCATACTGTTTCACTTTGTTTATATTTGGCGGACCCTGCCACCTTTGTAGCTTGAACAGTGTTCTGTGGACCTTATTTTCCTCTGAAAGTAGCTTCTTTATTCAGTTATGGAAAAAATAAATATTTCAGAGTTTGTATTATTACATCATTAATATTGAAAATATTACAATTCTGAGTTTTAATTTCTTCTCCAAAACTGCGTAGTGCCCCTTTAAAAACCTCACACAATCATATATTTTAAACTCTCATTTACTGGTGCTGATATTGGCCTCAGGAATACAGCCTACGGCATTAGTTTACAATATTAATATCATATTAATATCTGAGTTTGAATTTCTTCTCCAGAACTGCAAAGTGCCCCTCAAAAAAAAGCACTCAAAAAAAAGGCCAAAGTGATCCCAGGCCCCCCTTCTGGACACGCCCCTGAGTGGAGCTCATAGTCATTACTGATTTAGAGATTACTTGAGCACAGGTTTTTGAGTCCCTTTAATAAAACATATTTAAAAAAAAATAAGCATTAACCTATAATAATTGCTGTTGCTCTTGTTTTTTTGTTTTTTTCCCCAATATATGACTGAAACAAACCCAGTATCCACAGTATGGCGTACATGCACTGTCAATGACATTGCAGTCTGCTGTTACACAATAGCATGTTATCCCCTTGGTAATTTCCTCATTTAAAGAAGTCATTGATCTCATTTAGCTCCACTACCAACCAGTAGAGCACTCTGAGGTCGTTTTACCACATGAGCTGTGACCAATCAGATTCACAATGCCAGTGTAATGACATCGCTCATCCCGAGCCCTTGAGCTACTGTGGCTGACTTGTGCCTGAGATTTCTCTCGAACGTCTCGAAACACACTTTTCCTTCACTGCGACCCAAATCTGATAACACTGAAGAATTAAAATTATCTCAAACACTTGATGGTACAAAGTGAAAATGTCTTTTCATGAAGATGTTGGATTTTTGGCCTGTTGTTTTTCTGCTTACGATGGAATAAAAGTCCGTTGTACATTTCAGATCCAAGCTTTAAATGCATATTTTGCTTCGTAACACAACCTTGACTTCATATGTGATAAGCTCTAGTGGTTAATTGGTCGCGAGCTGAAGTCTCGTCCGATCAGTGTGACAGAGAGTGCAGTACTATGTCTTACACTACTGCAGGACTCTGACACAGTGGAAGGTAATAGTGGAGTGCCGGGCTGCTGGAGGGCCATTAAAGCCCCATACTCTCTGAGGTGGAAAAGCAGTGATCAACAGAAATGAAATGGTCTTACTGTCATCTGAGAGCGCAGATCAGTCCGGGGCAAAGTAATGAACACTGCTCGAGCCGCCTGACAAAGAGGTGATGGGATACTCCACTATGGCTGGGCTCCAAGGCCTCGCCAACAAACAAAAAGACTACTTTGAAAGCGGTCGTGACAAAAGAGTGGGTGGACACACATCTTCATGTTTTTTTACAAATTGGAGAGCTTCTTGACCTTGGCCATGATGAACCGTCTGCCAGCAGCCTCGGCATGGTAATTTGGTTTGTTTGCCATCTAAGCCTCGAGCAGGATCTGCTGAGCCCTTGTGGGGTACTGAAGTCATGATTATAAATCCTGGGTAAACAGTGAGCATCAAAACGCCATAACAAATCCAGAGAATTATTGGGCCGGTTCTACGAGGCCATGTGTGATTGGAGTCTGATGTAGTACAGAGTCAGGTGATATGTCATGCCTTCAAAACCCCTTTCTCTAATCTGTAAAGCATATTTCCACAAGGTCAAGGATGACTGACTGATGTCTGTGCATGTGTGTGTGCAGAAAAGGTTCCCTTGTACAAAACAGAGGCTCACACATAAAGCACATATTCACACGTTTTTCGCGCACACATGCACAACAACAAACAGCATAAATGAAAGGGGCAAGAGTGGTGTGGGTACGCTCTGCAGGCAGATGTGCTCCCTGAATGTTTTCAAAGTCTCCGTATTGCCTCGGTTGCTGTTCTGCAATTTCACAGCTCAGGGTGTACAGACACGGTGAGAATAAATTAAACAGTCTATTGACCTTACTTTGTCTGCATCCAACTTTAAAATGAATTGCTCTCAATGAAAAATGAATCAAAGAGCAGTAAATAAATGTCAAAGAGGGCCCGGGAGATTTTTATTTGCAGAAGTTGAAGGAGATGGACAGGTGTACAAATTGAAGACTAAACATAGAAATATTTCTGTGAGGAACTCTCTGAACCCACTTTTTCCTCTCTCTCAAGCTATGTTGACAAAGGGTTGAAGGTGCAATATGTAAGACCTGGTGACCTGTAGAATTCATAGTCCAAGCAAAGAGAGAAAAGAGAAACATATCACAAGAGTAACCGCTAACTGTTGCTTCTGTTAGCTACTTAGCTCACTTAGCCATGCAGCTAGCAGCACTGAGCTGACTCTGGGAAGTTGGAGCATTGGGGGTCTGTTGGTGTTTAAAACTCTTGTACCGGAGCTTTGGATCTCTGGGAGAGCAAGGTTTTTTAGGCTGGGAGCCAGGGGGCACCGAGAGAGCATTACAATGGTTGCTGACAACAGCTTCAGCGAAGACCCGGCGGGTTCAGGTGGGGACTGGAGAGGCGTCAAGCGGGAGAGGAGCAAGAGGAGGGACTTCAGTGATTATCAGCCCAACGTTGGTATTGTCAGCACCCACCCCCGGAGGCCTAAACCATAACATCGGACTATCGCTTCTTGAGGTAAGAAGTGGCACACTGAGTGGCATTACAAAACAAGACAGGCTAGGGCTAGCTGGTTGCTAACTTCAGTATGTCTCTGCAACACAATACATATGCTACACGTCTTTGACATGATGTCAAAACTGTTATTTATTCACATTATGCAGATAAGTTAATTTAGTTTAGTTTAGTTAAAGGTGCAATATGTAAGAATTAGCCACATTAGAATTAGAATTACCCGCATATCACCAGAGTAACTAACTACTGCTCACTGTAGCTGTAGTCAGCTAGCTGTCTTGACTGGGGGTTAGCACAGGAGCTTTGGACCAGACGGGCCAGGGCTAGCTGGTTAGCATGCTAACTTCAGTGGATATCTCTGTAATACAATACATAGACATCGTAACATCAAGACTATCATTTCATTGCATTATGTAGAAAATTTTAGCTACATTTCGACTAATCTTAATAGAAAAGATTAGAGATTCAATCCAGGGCAAACCAGTATAGCAAATTATTTCTTATTAATTTCTGCCTAATAAACTGACATAATGAGCATCCTTTGTGAATATAGCCTGAAAATCCCTATCACAATGTCATGTCAAATTATTGGGAGAATGGTTTATGTATTATAGCACGTACACACACATAGTATCATAAAAAAAAAACACCCTGCTTGTCTGTGAACAGAATTGAAGATGTGTTAGACAACTAAAAAGCTATGATATACCAAATAAAATATAGTATATGATAATATATATTGAATATTGTTTCCGTTGGCTTCCTGGATGCAGGGAAAACTGATTTGTTAGAGAGGCTGAAAACTCTGACCCCGTATTGAATTCCAGTTGAATCAGACATGAAACATAAATCACAATCAGCCTCTGTATACAATGTGTTGCTAAAATAACAGATGTAGCTGAGTTGTTATTGTACTGCAGCGGTCTGTTGAGCACTCTACTGTATATCGACCTCTTGTTTTCAGTTAATAGATTCAGTAAAAACCCTGCCGGGGCTTTGAGAGGTGTTGGTGTTATATGGGGTTGAGTGGCTGTCGGTGACTGGGAACAGTTTAGTCAGTCACCCATGCAGGTGTTGCTACTGGGACTAAGCCCACACGGACGACCCGGCCATTGTCGGAGGGTAACAGCAACATCTTCTCAACCTGCATGTCTTGATCGTTCTGTCCGAGCATTTATCCTTATATAATGTTCGTACATACAGCATACATTCATCGTTGTCGGCAGTTTTTAATTCCATGTTGTGAGGATTGTATCAGCTGTTGTTTCTGCTGTTGCAATATGCTGCACAATTTGCCTTCTTCTGCGTCCGCGCTGTCAACGCACAATAAACATTACAGAGCGATTTGGAAGTTGGATCATGACACTCTAAACAGAGATAAGTATCAGAAGAGTCGATGGCAGAGATAAAAACACTGTGTTGCCAGGATCCTGCTGTCTGCTCAAACTAGAACTAAAAAAAAACAGCTGCCGAGCCAGCTGAGAAGCTGTGTCTGTTCTTACAAAATGGAAGAAGCGCTCAGAGGAAACATTAAAGGACAGCAGCAGCGTGGCTCTATGGAGGCCAATGTCAGTCAGTGGGTTTGTCAGTCCACCACTTTGGTCCAGACTGCTGTACCTCGACAATTAAGGTATGGTAAAGGTAAATGGTCTTGCATATCTATAGCGCTTTTCCAGTCTACTGACAGCTCAAAGCGCTTTACAATACTTGCCACATTCACCCATTCACACACACATTCATACACTGATGGCGGAGGCTGCCATGCAAGGCGTCAATTGCTCATCCATGTTCGGTCCTTTTCCGATCTGCCAGGGATAGATTTCACTCTAGTCTATGTGTTTACTTGCACTGGCTCCGCTGCGTTGCGTATCTACTCAATTGCAGCTCCGACAATCTGGACCCTTCCAAAGCAGATACGCATTCACGATACGAATTCAGCACAGAGCAGTTAATTTTCATAATAAAACGCTCAAAAAAAACATTAAAAAAAGAGACAAAGCCAAGCACTTCTTCTATCCTTCGGTTGGGAACACTAACCTTTTGTCTGTTTGTTGTTGTGTTTATAACACATACGTATAACTGTGGTCGCGCTTGATTCTGTAATTATCGCAGGAACTCCTCAGTCGCAACTCCAGCTGTCCGGCAGTGCTGCGCTGCACTCAAAACGCAGTTGGTGGGGGTTGACGGACGATGGAGGAAAACCGTAGGGGAGCCGTTCCGCAAAGTACATGCAACCAATGGAATTCCCGGGTAAGTGTTAAAGCTGGACCTTTGCTCTTTCTCCACCATGAGGTTGCATTTCTAAATATGAAATGTTTGGACCACCAGTGGATGACTGCCCGTGAAATTTGGCACAAGTATTCATCTTCCCCCGAGGATGAATTGTAACAACCTTAACTTTTCATCAAGCCCTATCAACATCATAAAAAATTTTATGGTAATACAATTTCAAAACTTAACCCTAATTTATATGAAGGTTAGCATGCTAACAAGTCAAACTAGGATGTTAGACATAGGTAGGTAGCTTTGGCAACTGCTAGCTTGTCACTAGCTTGTCAAGCATGTATGCATCTGCCTAATTTCAGTCAAAAAACCTGCTGATACCCGCTAATGTCTGGCTTTTGTGTGTTGAAGTTAAGGCTGCTGGCTTGTTAATATCTTTCTTTCCGCCGTCATTCGGTTGGTGCTGAGTTTAAAAGAGAGACTGAAGAAAAAGATATCATAAAGTTACCATTGCTTGTGGCTTCAGTGTGGTCGGAGCCTAGACAGCTGCCTGAACGGTACTGCGCATGTACAACTCTCAGAGATCAGAAAGAAGAGTGATGTCTCACTCTTCAGCAACTTCAGTTATCAACAAGTTTAACCTCTGCTGGATGTATTCTGGTGAGGTATATGATCTGCTGCTTTCTACTCTTCCCTTTTTTTCTGGGACACAAAAGGGGAGAAAAACACAGAGAGGCCAACTCGTCTACTGGCAATGTGAAAGGAATTAATTACAGATTATTATCGGGTTTATACATACACACACTGTCAACATCGGGTTTATATACATTGAAAAATTGTTGGTTTGTTTTTGAATTGAAAACATTAAAACCTCAACCAAAATTATCAGCAGAATGTAAATTAATATCAGATTTGACATTATGACATCTTCTTATGTATTGCAGAGATATCTACTGAAGTTAGCATGCTAACCAGCTAGCCCTGGCCCATCCAGGTCTAAAGCTCCCATGCTAGCAATGTAAACAACAACACTCCCAGCTCCCAGTCTGGACTGCAAGCTGCAAGGCTAACTAACTAAAAGGCAGCTACAGTAAGCAGCATTTAGCAGTGATATGCTGCCCCTCATGAATTTGACAGGACACCAATTCTTACATATTGCGCCTTTAAATTGACAAAGTATCCATAACTGCACCACTGAGTACAAACCGCCTGGATGAGGTGGTGCCATGCTATGATCTAGAGGTTTTTAATAATGCCTCCTGTTCAAAGATTAATTTACTTATGATTGACAAAAATCTAAACAAGGAGCAATGAGTGCTGCAATACAGCCACCTACTGAACTGCTGTGGCATTATTATTTGCATCAAGGAAAATGATATGTGCATAATATTTGCTACAACATGGGTTGCTTACCTGTCAAAACGTGCCAACTCTGAATCATAATATTTAAATTTTTAATGCATCTGAAGCTCTCTCCTCCTTTGAAATGCTGAACTGAGGTTCATGCAAAATGAAGTGCACGGAGCACAGCGGGTAGTTCATGGGGCCCGGGTGATTTGAGCACTGACAACAAAAACAGAACTGGACTGGTTTTGAGTAAACAGAGCATTGGCCAGCCTTGATCAGCACCATTATCACTGGTTGTATCTTTAAATTCTGGCATAAAATATTATGTGTGGGCAGCTTAAATAACCCTACCCTCCACCTACACGCATATACACACAAACACTGCCCCCTCATCACCATTACCACCGCCATACATCCACATGCAGTGTTTAAAATGCGTGATTGAGAGCGTCCTTTTGAGATCACTGTTGTTTTTAATGATCTGATTTGTAGCACGTGCACAGGGCAAACATGCTGGGTGCTTTCCCATCTGAAGTGATCATCTATCAGTTTGAGATATGAGGCTTTGAACTACAGTCACTTTAATGTTCTTTCAACCAGCTTCAGCTTTGGCACATTATCCTTTTGAAAAGCATGTTCCATTCAGAGCATGTTTCACCGGTGCTGAAGGTATAAATAGAGACACCGTTGGCCTTTTATGGTTCTATTGTTAATGTGCTTGCGCCACTGTTATTACAGGTTACTTCTGAGTTGCAGAATAGCTGTCTGGAAAAGATCTTAATGGGTTTTGCAGAGCTAAATTGCCTTTTTTGTGGAATATTTGATAGAACACCAGTGCCCTCTATCAGCCCCAACTGCATATCACATGTTCAGTGTTTTTTTCTTCTGTTGGCTGTTTTAGATTCAGTTTTTGTGTTTGAGGAGTGATTGCTTTCATGATGAAAGTATGACGTTTTTTTTTTCTTTTTCTGCAAGTGATTGTATTATGTCCTCAAAAATAAGCTATTATATTATTGATGATATATGGGTTCTATGCGTCATTTGCTATGCAGTAAACCTCATTTGACAAGTAATTTTTGATATTTGAATGTGGAAGCTTTTCATAGCCCTATCTCAATTTGTACATTGTGTTTTTATTGTCTATGTATGCATGTAGGCCTCATTAGTATGTGTATACATGTATATGTTGCATATGTACGGTGTGTGTGAAACGTTCTTTTCTACAAACAAAAGACACCATGTTTCTCAGTATACAATTCCCCTGTTAACCCACGAAACAACACTTCACAACTGAATTCCTCTGACCTGTTAAAATTTGTATTTTAAAGGTGCACTCTGTAGGTTTTGAAAATAAATTCAGAAACTCAGAAAGGTAATAGTTTAAATATTGATAAGGTAATAAAACAAAGTAGAAGAAAACAAAAATACATATTTATTTTTTCCATAACTGAATAAACAAGCTGTTCTCAGAGGAAAATAAGGTCCCCAGAACACTGTTTGAAGCTAGAAAGATGGCAGGGTCCGCCACATATAAACAAAGTAAAACAGAATGAAATTGTGTTGTCCTTTAAGGTCAGTTTGTTTATTTAGTGTATTCCATCATGAAACTGAAGATAGTTTATTTAGTTTGTTTAAGCATGAAGAAACTAAATAAACAAGCATCAGTGAAGACATTTCTTCCCAAAAACTACATAGTGCATCTTTAATGATGGATTTTAAAAAAAGAGATTTTTTAAATATAGAATATGGAGTAGGGGAGAAATGCAGGAGCATGCAAAGTAAAATAAAATAATTATTTCTTATTGGAGACTGTGCAGTTGAACGAGGATGTGACAGGTTACCACAGAGTCGTGCTATCACAAAACCTGTGGTTGTATAGACATTGTTATTTATCAGCTCATTTTGAGGTGAAAGGGTCCCGAGGCAGTTATTGGTGTTTGTTCACATGTGTGAAACTGAGAACTGATTGTGGGCAAGAACCCGAGCACACTTCTGCTTCAGACTTGGCGATATCTTTATCTGCTCAAAACAACGCTAGACATTTTCCAGTCTGAGTGTCTCTATGTTATCTTTTCTTTCCAAAACACAAAAACAAAGCTAAACAAATATAGTTGTGAACCGTTGTGAGCAAAATCGGCTGCTATAATCTATATCTTTTAAAAAGAAGAAGAGTGGGTCCCTGTTGGGAATGTTAATAAGTAAAAGGCAGAGGCTGCATCTTTCATCAAGGTGAATCCATCAAAACGTTTGATGTTTCCTTGAGTTGTTGCAGTATTTAATACAATATATCAAATAACATTTCTGCTCTGAAATGGTGGTATTTTGTATGAGTCTAGAGTGGATGACTTGTCGTAGATCATTGTCAAGTGAACTGATGACTAGAAGCAGATAACATAATAGTGCAACAGCACCAAGATAGCTCCAAACACCAAACGATTTAAAGCATGCACCATCCGTAGTTAAAGGTAAAATATTTATATTACACTGTTTTTGATAGACCTTTGCTATGGTGGACATTTTGACTGGTCATTTGCAGGTGTAACTAATAACAATAATGATGGCCCCATTTCACCTAGGTGCATTTTAGCTGACTGGCTTGGCTTACACCTAAATGGAATGGAGCCATCATTGATGTTGTAAGCTACAAATGTGCTTTCCCTCTAATCAATGACAAATGTGTATTCCACTGTTTGCATATACTAGGAGGTCCTTTATTGTGGCATTTTAAGGTGAAATGCGTTTTCTGCTTGATCACACTGAGGGACTATGTGAATTAGTCAATTGTGAATGTCATCCAAACTCCTTTTCCTGAAACTAAACGAGAAACATCATCTCTCTCGTTGCTGTAACGCTCTCAGAGAAATGCAACATGCTGATAACTATGAGATATGGATAAAATAAATGGAGAAGCCAATTAAAGAAGTAACTGTGAAGTGAGCCTCCTTTTTCCACTGCAGGTAAGATTTATAATTGAGATTTACAAGTTAGGCCGGTAAAAGTTAAAGGTTGAAGAATAATTTCCATTCGGCGTTGATCAAAAATAGTACTTTTCATGGATGTTAAGTCGCTCTGCAGTTTAAGAAAATGTACCAAGTGTCACAGCCGTTTTCTGTGGTTAGTATCGGTGGTGTGTGTGGGTGGATGCATAAGAGAGAGAGAGGGTAATTAGAGAAGTTTAGCACTTACTTTGCCTTAAGTAAAAAGAAAAACAAAACTCTGAACTCTTTCAAATATCTTAACGGTGTCACAATTCATGACTCTCACACTCTCTTTGGTTTGGAGGAGATATTTCTGGAGTGTTTAAGACTTTAAGTAAGTAAGTATCTCTCCGCGGATGAACATCCTAACTCAATGTGTTAATAGATGAGCAAATATGTGGTTTTTAAAGGAGACGGCTGTACTGTCACCAGACTCTGATTACTTGTCAGTGCACAGACACCAGGTGGAGCCAGTCAGCTGATCAGTGCCTTTTGTTTGAGTTTGCACAGATGGAAAAAATAAAAAATAAACATCTGAAAACATTTTATAGATATCAGGGGCTTCTTACAGCAGCAGACTATACAGTACATGATAATTATAAAGGCTTGTACACTACATGAGAAAATTCTTTGCTGTATAGAAAATGGCATTTGGCTTTAACTGATGTTGTCCCTTCATTAAACCACAGGAGGGAGCTGCAGTTGAAGACAGTTGATCTGCAGCAATGTGTGAAGTGCAGCACAACTTTTCATACCAAAAAGAAAAGAACACATGAACATGGAAACAATAATTAATGGAAACAATAATTGGTGGAGTCTTACTGTTCAGGTGAACAACCTGTAAAAATGCAATGTTAACTAGTGTCTCCTCTCTCAACCAGCAGGCCTGCTGTTACTGCTACTACTGTACTAATGACACTGCACCTACACACACTGCTTCTAAGTATAGTGCTGCTTCTGCTTTTACTAGTACTACTGTCCTTTTTGTACAGCTGTACAGCTACAACAGACTACTACTATAACAGTATTTCCACTGCTGCAACTACTACTCTATAACCAGTGGTGAAAGAACCTTAATTTAGGTAAATATAGAAATACCTTGGTCTAATAATACTCCGTTATGAGTAAAAGTTCTGAATTTAAACTGTTATTTATGTAAAAAGCATTGATGGAATGTAACTAAGCACATTTACTTAAGTACTGTACTCAAGTACAACTTTCAGATACTTGTACTTTACTTGTATTTCGGTAAAATTCTACTTTATACCTCCATTCCACTACATTTGGAGGCAAATATTGTGCTTTTTACTCTACTACATTTCTTTGAAAACTTTAGGTACCAGTTATTTTACAGATTACATGTCGCATCAGAGCAGCAGCACAGTTTCAAATCATTTTATTTTATCTGCAATCCGTAAAAAAAACACACACTGATACTGATAATCAGAAAAATGCTGAATATCAGATCTGATAACTGTGGATAACTGTAAGTATACAGTTCATACATAAATGTATGTTTAACTTACTTTTACTTGTATTATTTATACTTAAGTACATGTATTGCCAGAGAATTACTATTAATACTTAAGTACATGTTATATTATGTATGCATCATATTTTAACACGATACATTTACTTTTACTCACATTTGTGACTTTTGGGTACTTTTTACAACACTGTTAAAAAGTACATAAGTGTTATCAACATCGTTTTCTTGAAGTATCAAAAGTAAAAGTATCTATCACTAACAAAATACAAATACATGTAAGAGCATTTTAATGTTGTTGATGGTCAATGTGGAGCCAAATTTAGATACTTTGTATATTACTGGGTAGATTACGAGTGCAGCACTGCATCATATCATGTAAGAATATCAGGTGTTTATGTACAAAGTTGGAAAATAAATGTAGTTGCATTTAAGTACAGTGCTTAAGTAAATGGACTATGTATAACTATAACTTATACCACTACTGGTTAAAGACGGGCTCTGTTAGTGTATGATAGGTGGCAACCAGTCCACCTGATACATTCGGGATTAACCATAGTTATTTTATTCTGAAAACCTCGAAGGATGATCGAAGTGTGTGCCTCTAAACTACTCTGGAAGGATGAAGGACAACGGACTTGAACATGTTTAGACAACACACTTCATCTTTATCTCAGTGCTCTATAGATGGGTAATCTAATCAGCAAGGTCAGTGTAGCAACAAGAAAACCGCTTAATGACGAGTCATGGTGTGACAACTGAAACCAGTATAAGAGGAACCTCATAGATAAAAAAAAGCTGTTTTTTTATGTCCAGCTCTCTTTGCTGCAAGATAAAAGCAATACCGATAAAACAAATGATGGTTCTTGAGGTAAGATATCCAGGGTAATTGAAAGGCTTCATATAGGCAGAATCATACATATAAATATTTATAAACTATCGCCCTGATTAATGCAGATCACTATGATATGCATTTGAGAGATGCATGAAAGCATTCAAACACACACTGAAGTATGCTGTAAAACAAACCCCAGAAGATTTCATTTGTTTATTATAACCCACCAAAGAGTGAAAGGTCACTTGATGCTCCTTCATGCTGCATGCTGTCTTAACTTGATGAGTCTATAATGGGTGGCCGTAACAAAGAGGAACTATTGTGTCTGTACTGTGATCCTGGTAGTTGGTCTGTTCTTTTTCTCCCTTTTGTCTTCTATAGAGGTTTCTTACAGAGAAACACTATGGATATTTGTTTTGGGGCCATTTGGGGCTCAAAATACAACTTTCTATAATCGCCGCAACTTTCGTCTGCAGGACGATGGACTAACTACCTTGGCAATGCGGTACTCTTTGCTCTGTTATGTATATTTGATAGTAGCTAGACTTAAAATGAAGATTTTACAGCATACAATACATTCATTAAATACATTCCATGCACCTTTTTTAGCTTGTGAGCCTTTACATAAAACGCAGTGTGTTTTTGGGGTCTGCTCAGGTGGTTTTATTTAACTCTTTTAGGCTCAAAGAGGTAAAAAATATCCAACATTTCACTTTTTCTTCTTTTCTTATCCCATTAATTATCTCGCAGCTGCCTATCTAATGACAATTTGGCGCTTTGACAATTTTGACCCTAGGTTGGGTACCACTGGATTAAACTCGCTAACTGTATATAAAGTAGTTACTACTAGCTCCACTGCAACCTGCTACAAATACAGTAAAAAAAAAAAAAAAAAAAAAAACTAATAATACAGGGTATAATAATACTGTATAGCAACCACAGGTGTCATTTGACTGTAGAAAAAGCACCTTCACTTTTGATATAAGTACATTTTGCTTGTAATAGTTTTGTACTTTTACTAAGTAGGATTTTGAAGATCTATTACTTGTATATATTTTACAGTGTTGTATTAATACTATTACATAATTAAGGGATCTGACTGCTTCTTCCACACTGGACAATAGATATTTTGCTCTTTTACTCTGTCAACAACATGAATCTCTGGACGAATACAATAGGTAATCATTGACGTCTTTGCTTCTGACCGCTAAAATGATAGAACTTAGTACTTATTCCAAACCCATCCACCAAAATAAGTGTCTAAGCACGTATGAAGAGAAAAATAGGCCATGCAATAGCAGAAACTTCTATTTGCTGATTTGCACTGTGTCTCTGCTTGGGTCGGTGGAAATCTTGAATAGCTGTTTTCAGACACAAAGATGGTATATATTTAAATAATCTTTGATGAGACAGAAAGATGTTCACGATGCTTATCATGTAAAATGAGGCCATCGCCACGTTATATCCTTAAAAGGGCAATAGAATAGAATAGAATAGATATACTTTATTGATCCCAAGCTGGGAAATTAAGGTGTAGCAGCAGCATTACACACAGAGACGAATGACAACACAGTAAAATAAAGAGAACAACCTAGACATATTAACATAACAATATAAAATGTAATATAAAAAATGTATATATACAAAAAATATGTATAAAAATGTATAAATGAGCAGTGTTGGTGTATACACAAGCAGTATTAATGGTAGTGCAACATAAAGTATAAGGTGCAGTGAACAGATGAGGTGCAGAACAGTGTAAAAAACATATAAAGTGCGTAGAGACTGTATGTTATGACCAGACGTATGTTATGATCAGAAACTCTAATTGTACACGTTAAAGTGTGTTTACAGGTCTTGGGGAGTACAACTGCATATGTGAAAAAGTAGTATAAAACTTTTTGAGGCTCCAGAGGAAGCTGTGAGCCATCACATAAATTGCCTCCAGTGATGTCGCATTGTGGGTGATGTGGGAAAAGCAGTGCACTAGTTCAGCATTGCAATCCTATAACACTGTTGGACTCATTCTTGACAGTTTAAAAAGAAATGATCAAAACCGACACATTCTACTTCCCTTTTAAAACCTACATTACCCACAATGCAACTTAGCCACTGAGTGACATCACTGGAGGTAATTTACTGGATTACACGCAGCTTCCTCTGGAGCCACAGAGGGCTTTATTCTGCTTTTTTACATATGTAGTAGTACGTACTTCCCGACACCTCTAAAAATACTTTAATGTGTTAAATTGGTGGAATTTCCCTTAATCTGCAGATTTTTCTGCAGGTGTTTGCACTGCTTTGGTGCCTGTGCTGTCTGAGGTTTCTGATCACAGTGGGTCGACCAACCAGATCTGAAACACCTGGTGCCCCACCCGGTGCTCTATATGACAGTGTGAGCCCTCCTGTGGTCAGTGTGAAAGCCTCTCCATCGCCTGTGCCTGCAACCCCTTTTTGGTTTGGTTTTTACACTTAAAAACACCCTACACTATATTATTCAAACAAATCCACATTTTAAACCACTGATGTCACTGCAACCAGAACTCACAACATAATTTACTTCCTAGATTATAATAAATAATTCATATTTGCTTGGCACCAGTGCGCTGCGGTGCACAAAACACTTATTTTGGATGAAGTTACATCCAGTATTAGATCACGTAGCTACAGGCGCAACATGATTTGCATGGCTCTTTTTAGCATCTTTCAGGTCCTGTTGATTCATAAGTTGTTGTTTTCTTTTTATGTCAGACCTGCCTCAGAAATGAGTCGCACTAAAATGTGCAGATTGAGTGTGAGTGAAGAAAACTGCTGTTGCAGAGACTTTTGTTAGCATTCTACTGTTAGCCTTCTGCTAATAATGCAGTATGGCCTTTCAGGAGCCTTTTTTTGACCACCAATCAGTACTGAAACTTCTTCTTACTATGAGGCTACATATCATACTATCACCATCATTAGTGTTATCTTGCTATAGACTCGAGTCCAACTGATACATCAGCAGGCACGCTATAATCTTCTTACTTTGACTTTTCACAGATGTATCAGTGTATGTAGGCTACATGATGGTGATAAGTAATACGACGGGGCAGCAGAGAAATGCCAACAATATTTTTGAACTTTGTGAGGGCTCAGATAAAAACACATTTATTAAATGGTCTTCAAGAGCAGAGTTGAATGTACAAAAATACACAGCATGTAGTGCGCAGCAACGTTCAGCTTACAAGTCATTTTTTAACACTGGAAAAACAAAAAGAGTTCACACGAGTTCATGAGACAAGTTCAACCAGTCGTGACTCATTCTGGCTTAAATAGGCTACCAGAGAACATGAATTAAAGCCGCACTGTGTTGTTTTGGAGAAGAATTTTTAATCAGAGAATAAATATTTTCATTGACTGATTATTTATGCCTGAACAAACTGAATAAATTAACTCTCTTTGTTTTCATGAGTGAATAAACTGAATAAACAAACCGACCTTCAAAGACAACATAGTTTCTTACTGTTTTAGTTATATTTGGCGGACCCTGCCACCTCTCTAGCTTCAAACAGTGTTCTGGAGACCTTATTTTCCTCTGAGAACAGCTTGTTTATTCACTTATGGAAAAAAATATATTTCTGAGTTTGTATTATTACCTCATTAATATTATAAATGTTAAATTTCTTCTCCAAAACCACGTAGTGACCCTTTAGATTCAATCCTGGAAAAGTACGCTAGGCTAGCTTGCTACACTTTTGTTTCACAAGTGCAGGTGCCTCATTTACAGCAACCCAAACTGCCAGATGTCCAGGAGGTAAAGAGGAGGACACCTTAGAAACGACTTCAAACAACACTGTAGTGCAAGTCTACAGAAGCCCTAAAGGGCCATGCATTCATACATTTTATTTCCTCCGTTTCCCCGTGATAACGAGTTAATTTCATTTGTTTTTTTTTCATTTGAGATCTCGAGTTATTATCTCGAAATAACAACTGCCTTTTTCCCGAGATAACGGGATAATTTTCTCGAGATCTCGAGATAACGAAACTTTGTTTTCCCGAGATAACGATATAATTAATTCGAGATCTCGAGATAATGACTGTGATATGATAGGCCTGAGATTATGGAGACGCCCGGGACCTCGTAGCTGGGCAGCTATGTAGTAACGACGACATCAGGCTCACTTAGATTGCGCCGCCGATATAGCTGAAGCCTTGCTAACTGTCTTTTTAGATTATGCACACTAATGTGTATATTATCTGTAAAAGCAAGGCATAATGCTATTTCAGCCTGTGTCAGGCCTTGATTGAAAAGATATGTGACGCAGTGATCGATATGCTCCTGCTCCTCTGACATTGCTACACTGAATGATGTTTCTTGCAATGATTTAATATACTACACTATCGTTTTGTTTTCTCAAGATCTCGAATTAATTATATCGTTATCTCGGAAAAACAAAGTTTCGTTATCTCGAGATCTCGAGAAAATTATCCCGTTATCTCGGGAAAACGGCAGTTGTTATTTCGAGATAATAACTCGAGATCTCAAGAAAACAAATGAAATTAACTTGTTATCACGGGAAAACAGAGGAAATAAAATGTATGAATGCATGGCCCTTTAGGGCTTCCGTACAAGTCACTATCTTAATATGTAATGAGAAACCTGGCAAACACAACAGAATGATCTTAATATGTCTGCATGCCTTAGCTATTCTAGCTAGCTAACGCTAGCAAGCTAATCAGTCTATCTTACGTTAGTATAGGCTATGACATTCTGATTTTACACCATATGTTGATCACGTTATTATCTAATGAGCAGTGATAGTTTGCCTGCATGTTGCTGCTGCTTTAGGCTACGTTTTAGGTCCTGGTTAAAGTTTTGTCAGCATCAGCCACATCACTGCAGCTGCTGATGGAAAGCAAAGTGTCCTCATTTGTTAGTTAAATTTTATCGGTGCAAATATTTTCCAGGAACATTTTTTAAACAAATAATGTTTTTAAAAAGCGATGGGGCCAAAATCAGATAATTGATATGAAAACTTGACACATGTTGTCCACAAGAGACAACTGACAAGTCTGTGCTGCTCATCTCGGTTATAACTTGTCATAAAAAAAAAAAAAAATCATTAAAGGATCCTATCAAAATCTTATGTTACGGATTCATGTTAAAGGTGCACTACGTAGTTTTGTGGAAACTTTGATTAGAAGAGAAAGATCTTCATTGACTAATTGATTCTTTTATGCCTAAACAAACTAAATAAACAAACTCTCTTTGTTTACATGACTGAATAAACTGAATAAACAAACTAATCTTAAAGGACAACACAGTTTCATACTGTTTCACTTTGTTTACATGCGGCGGACCCTGCCACCTTTCTAGCTCCAAACAGTGTTGTGGGGAGCTTATTTTCCTCTGAGAACAGCTTGCTTATCAGTTATGGAAAAAAAAAATCCTGAGTTTGTATTATTACCTCATTCACATTGCAAATATTAAAATTCTGAGTTTTAGTTTCTCCTCCAAAGCTGCGTAGCTAACACGATCATATATCTCATATATCACGGTTTGCATCCTCGACACAACTAGATGATTACAGGTGCAATTAGGCAATTAACGATGAAGATGACAATTAAAAAGCATTTTTGATCAATTCAACAAATGACTGCAATGAAACTAGAAGGATCAGACAGCATAAGCAGCTGCAACACATGTAGTAAAACAACCATGAAATAATGAAATAAATAAAAAGAGGGATGGTCACTTTATAGACACTAGGCTGCAATCCCTGCGGAAATACTTGTAGGCTGTGACAGTCCTGCGTTTGTCTCCACAGGGAGATAACCTGGCCGCAGCCTCTGGAATAAGAGCCCCCCCCCCCCTCCTGCTTTATAACCTAATCGATTACCGAGCAGAGAGGCAGACCGGGTCCTCGCACTCTGGGATCGGTTTCTCTGTGTGTGTCAGACTAACTTCCCAGAATAGCAACTCGGGCGGGTTGTCTGCCGCTCTGCTCTGCTCTGCTGTGCGAGGAGATGGAGGAGGAAGTCAGTGGTGGATTTAACAACTGTTGCTTTTGCTGCTGCTGCTGCTGCTGCTGCGGAACCAAACTACCTTTCAGTCCGCGCTGCATGGCGCACGTCGGGCTAGAATGAAGCCTGTTCACGAGCCGAGGCATTCAGCCGGGATCAATGTGCAAGTTCACGGGATTATATAAACTCCTGCGTGTTTAAGGTAAATTAAAAATTAAAAAAAAAAATTAAAAAAAAAGAGAGAGGGAGCGAGAGGGAACACACAAGTGCATGACTCGGGTTTCCTGCGTTTAACTGACCGTTTGCGTCGCTGCTGTCATTGAGCTTCATTATTCGACTATCTGTGAGCTATACAGACGCTTTCGGAGGCGCATGTCTGCGGCAAAGGCAGACAAGGAGCGTCTGTCTGATGAATGGAAAAGCCAGACGGGCTCTGCTGTAGACTGCGGTGATCGGATAACCTGTTGAATTGCAGCCGTCAGTCAGCTCCCAGGCTCACAGGCAGTGTAGAGGAAGGGGAAAAAAACACTTAACACGAGACACACAGCACATTGACAGGCTTCACGTTTTTTTTGTTTTTTTTTTCTCTTATAGGTTATTTTCAGAGATGCATTGTTTGGCCGCTGGGTAAACGCGCCCCAGCAGCCCCCTCGCCGTCTGCACATCTGCACAATAGTTTTCCCCCCACGTTTGTGCTGCTGACATGCATTTTTAATCCCGCTAAAGTCACGTTGTGAGACGCACAAGGAAGTGGTGTTAAAAAGTGACCTGTAAATTGGAGAATTTTTAAACATTTTTTTAGTCCTATTGGTTGAGATATGTTGAGGCAGGCTGGCCATGCAGCAGTTAACACAGCGTTTAATGTGCCACTACATCACATTATTCCCATTCCCCTGCAGCAGCACTCAGAAACGCGCGGTCCGACCTTGAGTCATATTTCCACTGTAGATTCTCAACATTGCCCACACACACACTGACACACCGAGACTAGGATTTCCAGTCTCATGCTGCTGCTCCCTGCTCGCCATGGTTAATTCCTTAGGAACCGGTGGATCCAGTTTGATCCATCCCTCTCTTTCTTTCCTTCACCAACTTGTTGAGTCTTCCTTCCACCCCCCTCCCCTCCCCTCCTCCTCCACCTCCTCGGTGTTCCTACTGCTTGTGTGACTTCTGATGAAATGTCGCAAGTTCTGAGTGAGGTGCGTGTGGAGCTCGGTGGGACGGTGTCGCCTCCTTAAAGTGGAAAAGTTGACGGGACGCGCGCAGAAGAGGCTTTGACGCAGCGAGTCACCTGTAGGACTCTGTAGCTGCGCTCCTCCTAAACTTTTCTCTCAACTGATTGACGCTCAGATTTGTTTTTCATCGCGCCTCCATCGAATTGTGACTGAAAACATGCTGAAAAAAGTTTTTCTCTTCCACACAGTTGTGAGAGAACACTGGACGAGATAGGTAATTTTGACTTTTTTCTTTCTTTAAAGGGAGGTGGAGAGAACTTCGCACCCCCCCTCCCTCCGTCCTTGACTGAAATTACCAACTCACTTTGCACAGGGGAGACGCTTGAAGGTAATTATGTGAATCCACATTTGTTTAAAAATCTATTTTTTTTTTCTCTTTTTGACTTCCTTCTACCATAAAGGGCTCGACAACTTTCTGTGAGTGCAAAGCGAACAGAGTTTGCTCCATGTAGCTACAAGAATTGACTCAGACCATTTAGGAAATTGCAGCTGGCTCTCAGTCAGATTACCATCACCTTTTTCTTTCTTTTTTTTTTTTTTTTTTTTTTTTTACCACCAACTGCTTTTAGAAAACAGTCAAATCCAAAGAAAGTGAACAGTGATGTGGGGCATTGAGTTTGGAGATGTTACACAATCAAAAGTTTCTTCAGTGAGTTATTTTATTTCTTGTGATGAAAGGATTACGCCTTATGATCTTCAAGGAAGCCAGCAGTTGTGTTCTGGCACGAATTTGTTGTTACAGCCAACCCAGTATGCATATAGATATGAATAAACTAATACATTTCTCTCCAGACCAGTGCACTTCCAAGTAGCAACACTCATAACAGCACTCAAACTTTGTATGTGTCGACTTAACACAGCGATAACGATGGCTCAAGGGATGAAGATGGACCCAGACGTTAGCTTGCAATTCATAGAAATGAAAACCGACTTACAAGGAATTAACAACTTAGTCACAACTTCCTTAAAGAAGCCTTTGTCACACGTCAACAGATGTTGTTAAAAAGTCGAAAGACGAGACCTGTCTGCACAGCTGCATGCCTTTGGTCACATTTAAATTCATGCTATTTATCATGTTGATCGGTCGGTCAGTCTAACTCCAGTACAAAAAGTTGAATTTAATGACTTCATTTCTCCCCTTTTTAAGGCGATATGGCTATTACTCTGTCACCGTAGAGAGGTCTACATTTATGTCTGTTCTGTTGCCTGTTTTTTTAATAGGAAGTCCATGGCTGAGGCATCACTGGGTGTAAAAATGCAGATATTCAGAGACCGTGCCAGCTATAATTTAACTTCTGTTTAGACATTTTTAGAGAGAGCATGAAACTAAAACACGGCTGTTCACCAATTAAAATAGCTCGTAGTGTCGCGTGCTAAATATACGTGCTTACTTCTCTGATAAGAAAACTGCACACACCAGTCTCTATTGTGCTGCACCTCTGTAAACTGGAAGCCATGCACCGTGTTAATATGATTGTATACTTAATGATCGTTTTACAGGTCCATGGTGGTTTTATGAATACTGATCATTGTTGCATGCTGTTCATTTTGACCCAGAGCTCAGGCTGCACACTTTGTGTAACAGTAATGTAAAAATCACAGTCATTTTTCCTTTTTAATCCCTGCAGCCCTCCCTGCAGCACTTGAAATGGAGGCTCCCGATGGCTACTCTGCCAGTAAGTCCCCATATCGCTTGCACCTACATTCATGTACATTGACAGTGTCTGACCAACACTTCACACTCAAGAACAACAGGTTTATACTTTCTGTATCGGAGTGTGTGTCTGTGTGCTGCTGTTCTGATTATGCTGGAAGTGATGCCGATAATTCGCTGTCCCTGTGTTTTTATTTTGTTGTGACTTTGGCATTATTAACTTATTTTGATTTTAACGTCTCCTCCAACTTGATAGAAAAACGCAACATTTTTGCAATCACAGACCTATAAACATAAGAAGGGATTTTCCCCTAGTGCAGCCCTTTTCCTGTTCACCCCTTAAAGGTAGAGAAAATGATGCATTAGCGACATCCTGTTGAATGCAGCAGATACTGGATATGCACTTTGTGGTGCTCCATTGCCCTTTGCTGGTTTCCTTTGGGCAGGTCTGTCGAATAACTTCCCTGCCTGTCTTCTATTTGCTTTGACATGCAGATCTAAAAACAGGTAACGTGTTGTTTATGACCTCAGTGGGGATTTTAGGTCTCCATCGGGGGTTTGCGCTGATAGGAACACTTGGCAGGCGGGGTAGGGGTGGCGGCGGAAGAAGAAATGGAGGCTCTTCCTTTCCTTGTCCGTCCGTGGGTCGCTTTCGGAAATGATAGGTTTGGAACAAAGTAGTCTTGTTCGGAAAACACACGTCTTTGGAATGCAACCTTTTGCATCCTCATTACTCCCATGTATTTAACAATATGCTCAAGACTCCGGCAAGACATTGCTGATGATGACAGAAGATTTAGGTCAAACACCTTCTACCATTGTCACACTTATCATCTTCATCTTGCACACCAGTAAAATCACCCTTACATGCAAAGATATTCTTCTACTCACCATCATGTAACACAAATACACTCATATACGCACAAAGTGTCCTACAGTCAGTGATGTAAGAAGTACCCAAAACTCATACTTGAGTAAAAGTAAGGATATCGTGCTGAAATATGACTTTTGTAACAGTGAAAGTCACTCATTCGGTTGGTACCTGAGTAAAAGTCAAGTACCTGATATTAAATGCACTTAAGTATCAAAAGTAATTTTCTGGCAATAAGTGTACTTAAGTATTAAAAGTACTAGTAAAAGTAAATTATGAATATATTTATATGTTTGTATGTACGTACTATGGGCTGACTGTTGTGATGGAGGATTATCAGATCCGCTAGTCAACATTTTTCTGATTATCAGAACCAGTGTTTTTTTTTATCTGATTGCCAATAAAATAAATTCAAAATTTGAATTGGCTCAGATGCAGCCTGCAATCTGCAAAGTAACTAGTAACTAAATGTATTAAGTAAATGTACTGGAATAAAAGTACAATGTTTGTCTCCAAAGTAGTAGCAGAACATGGAAAACGCTAGAGTGAAGTACATGTACCTCAAAATTGTACTCACGTACAGTACTTAAGTTACATTCCATGACTGCCTACCGTTGTGATCTCTCTTGTGTGCACAACTCAGCTCTTCAGGGCTGCAAATAATGATTATTTTCATTGTTAATTAATCTGTTGATTATTTTCTCCATGAATCAGTTAGCGGTTTGGTCTATAAGATGTCAGAAAGTGTTTCCCAAAGCCTCAAATGTGGTGTTTTGTCCACCACCGAAAGCTTACAGTCATAGAGGAGCAAAAACGGATTCATTGGTTATCTAAATAGTTAGTGATTCATTTAATTACTGACGATTAGTGAATTATTAATTGCGGCTCTAAAGCTTTTATACTCACATTGTACTCACCTGTGAGGGTATATGCACGAAATGAATTAAACAGAATGTGTGAGTCAAAAAGAATAATTGAATACAGTATATCAAAGAGAAATATATACAACAGAGAATTTTAAAGTTTGTTCAAATTTTTTAGAGGTGGCATGAGTGCATACAGTATACACATTCACTGCAAAGGCGTGAATGGGGTCAAATTCTGCTTCGGAGGCACACGTTGCGGCACATACATACAGTATGTGTGTATGTGCAATACCTTGGAGTTACTTTACTTTTACTGAACTTATGTACATTTCATGATTGTGCAGACTTGAGGCTCTGATCGGACTGTTGGTATCAATCAAATCTGGCAACGCTGTCCATTTCACGTACGTACTGACAGAAATTGGTACGTTCGGTACGTACACTGCTAGCTAGCTTAGAGCTAACATGCATGAATGGGATGGGAATTATGGATTATTTTTATTTTGCGCCATTGCATGCTGCCTCCCCAACATCACAAGATTGATTTCAATCTATCAGTGCGTATAACGGCTGGAAGAGTTAGCAAGACGAAATGACGTAAAAGACGTAACAAGATGGAAACAGACAGAGAGGGAGACTCAAGTGGGGAGAAAAGGCGTGTTAGTGACAATGGCAGAGACGTGGATGAAATTGAACCAGGCAGCACTGCCGTCGAGGCTCGAGCAGATTCTGAGAAGTAAGATATTCCCCACCCAAGTGAACTGTTTGAAGTCGTTGGCTTTTTTTTTTTTTTACACAGGTATCTGTACTTCTTCTTTAATGAAGAATGTGTGTGCTTTTGCAACCTCTGTGCAGTTGTAAGAATGGCTGTTGTGGACAAAAAAAAAACAGACTGCAAAAAAAATTCAGTGGTCAAAACTCACGGGGTGAAAGGTAATGCGTCTTCTGCACACCACACAGTGCGGAAAATATTTCACTATGAATATAGATGTGTTCTTTTCTTATTCACATGTAGATACTATTATTGTCTATATGTAAGAGAGGATAAGTGACCGTGACTCAGAATGTGAGAGACATTCAGCCTGACAGTGTATCTAATTGCATGTAATTGACAATATTTGTGGTGGTTCACATCGTTTTATTGAGCAAACACATAGAGAAGAATGGAGGGTAAAATTTGTGAAAAGCCAGAGCAGCCTCACTGTTGCACTGACAATGCATGGTGTCTTTATGTGCGCCGTGGATGGATCTGAATGCTCTCTGCAGCCCAAGGATAGCAGCACCATTGAGCAGGTGCACACTTTGTTTTTCGTCTTTCTGTTGAATAATTAGGAATCAAGAATTTAAGCTTCCTTCCTGTTTAATCAACCAGCCTTCCTTTTCATATAAGCTCACTCACTTCACACACTATTATTCCAAACCGCATTCGCTGTCATTGTCACGGTCGATCTCTATCTCATGCCATCACACACAGATATTCTTTTTTCACACAAAAAACACTGTTTCTTTATCACATACACCATCGTAATCCGTCACGTTATGCAATCACTCTCTCACATAAATTATCCCACTCTTTCTCATGAACTTTATTCTCTTTCACATACGCTGTCATCCAGTCTCACATGCTCATCGCCTGATAGATACATGATGACAGAAATTCACACACACTTCTTGACTTCACACCCAGAGAAATTAGATATTTTCAATCTCACTTACTGTTTCTCATTCTCGCCCCTTTATGGGTAGCCAAATATCTGCCAAGTATGTACAAACTGACCTTGTTTCTACATGAAACAAATAAGATTATTTTAAGGTTGCCCGATATCTGCCTGACGATCCCTAAATAATACTAAGACAGATTTGCATTTTTGTCGTTTAAGCTGATTCTAGTTTGACAAACTGAAATAAGACTTCTCACCCTTGAATCCTAAAGGTCCCATTTCGGAGCTCTTAAGTGGATACAGACAACTTTTCAAGCATTTCCCTGTGGTATTTCTATTGCCACTGATGTTGGCAACACAGCGTTAGCAACGTGGCTACCGCTAACAGCCTGGCTACTGTCCAAAGCAGAAAAACAAACGTAAAATTCCAAATTCTAGAAATCCAGATGTCACAGCTATCAAAAAGGCAGAGTAAAACACCTGGCTGTATTAATAAGTTGTCAAGTTTTGTTACCTACTTTTGAAACCGTCTCAAGTCCTGCTGGTAAAATGAAACACACATCAGTGAGGCAACAGACACCGAAGCGTCCTCCATAGAGTGAATGCCCGTCTGTTCGCTCTAGTTTTACCTCAGTTTCTATCACTCTCCCTCTTCACCTTCTTTGCCTCCTCCATCAGTCGGGTTTATTTTTCTTTTGCAGTGTAGAGTTTCCACAGTTATTCCAGTTGTTTCACTGTACCTGGGGATAGCATCCAGGGGGAAAAAATACCTCTTCTTCTTTTGATTGTGCAATGGAAGACGCTCTTTTGTGCCGTAATTCGTTTTTGTGGGAAAAATCAAGCCCAGTGGGCAGACCAAACACTATAGTAAGACAGATTGTCATTTTTTTTTTTACACTGAAATCGGTAATTATTACTGAATGATAAGTTAGAGAAAAAACTTTTCTTTTGCCAGGACAATATTTGATATGCTTAAAGGGTTAACTGGATATTCCAGCTTCTCTTTATCATCCTCGGGTTGAAGGTCACTCATGCTCAACTACCACCTTGCTAGCAGCTAATTACATACGTGACAGTTACCTAATGCAGTCAGACTGTTTGAAAGAGACGCAGCGCTGACCTTTTTTTAAAAAAAAGAAAAACAGAGAAAAGAGACAATCCACTCAAGTTTCCTGCTCTAATGAAATGCCATTAAATTGTATGGACAGGTGCAAACATTTACTGCACTATGTACAAAGCCAGTGGCGAGCAACTGAAAAGGTGAGGCAAATTAAAAATAATGAGCTGCGTTTGCAGTTGTCCTCATATCACACAAACCACTGTTATCTTGAACCTTATCACATTTCAGTCCAGTAAAGTTTTAGTTCTCAGCCTCTAAACAGATCTCATGTAACTTGAGGTCCTGCGTGATAATCTGAGAGGAAACGCTGGGTCTCATTTTAAAAAGACACAAAATGATGTATTTAGATCGCCCCGCTTCTGCACTCACTTTCCAAGCTGGCTTATTTAAGAAATTCCATTTTCTCACGTTATTAATTATTAGTTATCTGCAGAGGTGGATTTCACCCGGTCTTCTGTGTCACCCCCACATTCACCAATATAGATTACCACAAATAGAGCAGTGCACTCAATCACTTTGCAGTTTAAAACCAGGTGTTTCTGTAATACTGCTGGAATTAAGTGTATACTGTACATAAAAGCGTATTCATGTATTCAGATATTTAATTCATCGCTAGTACTAATACCATTCAGTATCTTATAGTTTTTAAAAGTTGTTGAATGTTCTCACTGGTCTATCTGGATATTTTCTGTTCGTCGGGTCAGTGATGTGTGTGTTTATGTGTGTCTTTGTGATATGAGTCTCAGTCTTAAGGAAGGCTCAGGGTTTGACAGGAAAAACCAGCTCCCATACTTTGTATCCAGCAAGTCAGAAAGGAGGGCCTCGTCACTCCGGAAAAGAATCTTATCCAGTTCCTCACATACTCTAGGTGCTGTCTTTTAAGATGCAGCCATTTTGTCAATCTTATTCATTTCTGCCATCACAAGCAGATGGATGGAGCTTTACCTCAGTTTGGTAGGTTTACTGTCACTGCATACTGTTCCTGAACCTAGATACCAATTTATAATCGTGTGCTGTTCTTTGAGTTGTAAGTTGTAAGACCAGAAATTGCATTGACCATTGTTAGATTCCTGAGACGATGACTGTAGAAGCTATGCATTCATTTAGTGCCGCTAATGAAGTCAGCATTTATTACACCTACAAGTTTCGTATGTACACATCTGTTCCTTTCCATTTGTCAGCACGTTAAATTATCCAAATTCGGTGTATTACTCAAAATACCTTTCCCCCCCGGCAAGTCTCGGCTGTTTGACATCCTGATCTGACTGTTCATACAAGATTGACTCAGCAAATGTGTGGCACCAACGCAGAAAACTTCATTTCAATCCATCCAAGCTTGTGTGCATGGTTTAATACATTTTAAGCTCTGTTCAACTTCATAACGCATCAGAAATGTCTTTTTGCCAAACATTAAAAGGATGAGGTCCCCATTTCAACAGATGTGTGGCAATGCATCCTTTTCACAAGCTCTGCGGATATTTGACCAACATGAGCAACAGTCCAACATAATATAAGTTTGACTTCTTCCTTTGATCGCCAGCAATTGCCTGAAAAAGCAGTCTGAGGACAATCCAATTACCAGAATCACTGTTGACCATTTCTTCAAACCACAGATATACTGAAACTTCATTCTTTATGTTGCAAATTTATGTTTGTTTAGGTTCAGTTTTTCTTTTCTGTTGTGCCATCGCTGTGCAAAAAGCACAAAATCCACGTGGTTAGGGTTTGGAAAAGACCATTTTTGGCTGACCTGGTTGTTGCCACAGGTCGTCATGTTAAAAAGCAGTGGTCGGTGGCTTGGCTGCCTTCTCGCCCATAACGCCGCCACCATCCCTTCAACCTCCCAACATGAAAGTCAGCTCATATGCATGTTGAATTGAAGAAATGTTGATTTGATTAGTATGATATGTATGAATTTGAATATATTTGTGGTTTGCAGAAATGTGAATTGCCAGCGTTTTAACCTTAAGAAAAAGAATTTAGCTTGAAATGTCACACAGCAAAGAAATGTCTTCTAACTAGATATTTCAGCTGTGTGGATATCTCTTTTTCCAATTTTGGCAAGTATTTTGTGATCCAGGCCCTTTTTTTTGTTATCTTTTCAAGTGATTGACTAAAGACTAGGATCTGTATTTTCTGTATTTCTGAATATGTTCTTTCTTTATTATAAAAGATACCATATTGAAAGCATCATTCATAAATCAGCACACCTTTGATAGATTTTTATGAAAGAGATAATGACACAATCTGTCTTGACCCGTTCATTCTTTCTAACAATAACACTGTGCTAAAATCTTTAATGGAGGGTTCTAAATTTAGCATTTTAACCCAGACAGCCCAAAACTATTAGTTTATGCTTGAGACAACCTGGCCACTGTGCTGCTAGGCAGCTGTCAGCGTGTGCTACAGTAATGGAAAATCCTTCATGACAAATCTGGGCCACTCCTGTCTCCAGGACAGCATTGCCAAGGGATAGCCAGCGTCGGTCACCTGAGATTTCCTCCAACCCCAACCTGTGCAACCTGAGCCCAGGCCCAGGGATTGTGTCATGGACAACGTCTCCCAGTATGCCCCACTCAGTCGGGCCGCCACAACAATGGAACAATACCGCAGAAGAGGTTGTCAGACTAAGAGGAGCTGTCACAGCAAGAGGAGATCTGACACAGATTTCTTTTTCATGTATGAGGGATCATTGCAGACATATTCAGCACTGACAAATTGTAACAAGGCCTATCTTGTAGCAGTTTCAGATGTAGCACGTAGCACGTTCCTTTGATTTTGACTGAAACTTCCTCGGCTACGGCTTTTGCTACATCAGTTTTAAAAGCATCAGACAGTCTGGTCTCATTAAAATGAATACTTTCCAGTTTTGGCTCAGTTTTCAGTATGCTTAAGGAAAACCTTTAATTGCGCTGACGGTGAGTGATGGCTCACTGTGGTTCCTAAGGGATCTGACACCTGGGTCAGCAGGGGTGTTTGCCTGTTGCCACTGTATTGTTCTGATGACCCTGATGGGGCCGGACTGTAAGGGGATAAGGGATTGGTTTGCTCTCCCTCTGAGTGGACACAGGGCTATCCATAGCCTGGGTTCTGTACAGACTGCTGAGAGGATGCAATCTGATCCACATTTGCTGGACATCAGGATCCCATAGGTGCATAAAGACAGTTTAGTTTGTTGCCTTCTGCGTTCTGTACTGTGACTTCCATAGTGACCAATCAGGTGAGGCTGAGAAGGAGATCTGAGAGGGATGACATTTTGATGGGATGTAAGATTTTACACAAGGCTGCTGCTTATTGTGTGAACTTTTGCTTAAGTTTGCCTAACTAGAAAGAAACTAGTTTCCGCTGTTCAGTTTTTGTTCACTGTCTTTATCTGTATGAAAATGACCCTGATCCCAAAAACACTGGACGCTGTGCCAAGTGTGAATACAAACCGAATGCAGTTATGTGCAAATGAACAAGCCCACATATTAATATCATTAATACAAGTATCACATAGCTGGGAACCTTGGCCCATACTTGTTTGTGAGCCTTTCAAGGATGCCCCTTTCACACCCAATCATAATGCAGTCACCTCTCACCAATTGTGTATCTCATGTGATATACATGTGTCATCAGTCTGTAAGCATGAAACACATATGTCTGTGTGTATATGTGTGTGTAAATACATAGCAGCATTATATTGTGTTTGTTCTACAAGTACTGTACTGTAAAGCATAATGAAGATCGCTATGTTTCTGTTTGTCTCCCAGGTAACGGCCAGTGCTCTCCCAGTGAGGTGAACTCGAGAATGTTGGCGGATATGTCAACACCTAATGGACAGACAGTTCCTCAGGGTCCTAATTCCCCCAGTGGTGAGTGCTCAATCAAGAGATAACACATTTCTGCAGTCTGCCAAGAGCAACTACCCTACACACACACACACACACACACACACACACACACACACACACACACACACACACACACACACACAGACAGACAGGCCTTTAAAAAAATATACTGTTCTAATTCACTAGATCATTGCTTTTTGCTCTGCCTTCATGCAATCTTTAGCACTTTCACAATAAAAGACTTCTGCGGAAGGGAGGATTACTTTATTTCCTCTGAACCTCTGGAAGGCGTTTCACATGAAATAGACAGAGGGTGTGTAAGCTGGGTTTGTTGAATCAAGCAGATGAATGTGGCAAACGTGAGCAGATTAGAAACAGGTGCTCCTGATGGTTAGGCCAGTTTCTTGCATGGTAGGTTGTCACCACTGGTATGTGAGTGTGTGTGTGTGATTGAGTGAATAAGGGGCAAAAACTCAAAGCACATTGGATGAAATCACTTTAAAATTGCAGTCCACAAACAAAGCTCAAAAGCAAAGACAGACTTGGAATATAATCCAGTCTTGAATAAAAAAAAAAAAACAATCGGAAATTACAGGAGGTTTTCTTCAGAAACGCCATATTGCAACTTGCACCATATCACACTTGTTGTACAATATTGCACTTACTCAGAAGTGTTGCTTGGTTCCTTTCAGTCTATTGACCTGATGCCTCAGATTGCATCTAGCGATGTCACTGTGAAGCAGCAAAATAAGAAAAGGGGAAACTAAGTGAGACAGGGCAGCTAAGTGAGAAAAAGGGAAGCTTGTTTCCCACAAGTTAGATACATGGAGGCGTGCAGGGCAATGGTGTTCACAGGGAGATACTCTTCACCGATAAGAGGTGTAGTCATTCTGGAAGTTGCTCAACGCGATTTGCTATTTGAGGTTAAGTTACACAAGAAGGGCTGCATCACATCATCTGTTGTAAATAAGCGTGAAGCGTTGTCAAATTTCACCTGAGCACTTAAACTTGCGGGCTTAAACGTACAGCAGCTTTCCTGTCATGAAGACTAGAATCACACCCTTTGGGCTCGGTTGAAAGTAACAGAATGTCTTCTTCAAATGGATGATTTGCTTTCACTCAGCCCCTCAATGTCGTACGATTTCTATGAAATATGTTACTGGTATTGTATCCAGAAGTGAGAAGGAGATGTACCAAATAAAGCATCTCAATGATTTTCATTGCTGCCTTTGTCGTTTGCAACCGTTGATTAAAAGTTTGTCCTCATCGGACCACTCTGTGCATTCCACTCTGCCACACTGGAGAGACAGATGTAAAGATGCAAGGAGCTGAATAGCAAGGACGTTCAGGTCTGCTCCGTGTTGCCAGGATACAGCTGTCGAAGACAAGGCTCGATCACAACGTGGGTATTGGGATAAGGGCTGCTTTTTTTACAAACTGTGGCATTGGAAACATACAGTATCAGTATAAAGAATGCGGTTGCTTTCTAGATTTTTCTCTCATTGTAGACATGTTGCCTGTTTTTCTAAGTGTACTTTACGAGCCTTCGAGAGTTAAATGGATGTGGTTCTAAAGCCTGAGGGGACAGTTGATAGATGCAGTCAGATGGGAGGCTTTAGTAAAACAACCACATATGCTCGCACTGTGATTACTGCCCCAGTAAATCCCAGAACAGGATCATCAGGATCAGTAAGTTTCGCCTGGATAGTGTACAGATGGTTTCGTACAGTGCCTCTAAAGCCCCTCGTATCCCCTTTAAACAATTAACAAGACCAAGAGTTTGTTCATTTGTAAGATTGTACCATTTGCAGACTAATTACCTAACCTAAAGTCAAGTCCATGACAGGGGATCAAGTCGAGCTTTTACTATACGGTTGGGAATCACAAGTTTGTTTCAGGGGGCTGTATTAAAAAAGCCTGTGAAGCCTGCAAAATGGTTTCGATATCATTGCGTATGACAGATGTGCATAGATAGATAGATCAATAGATATAACCCTAACCCTATACAGGTCTTGTTTAAGCATTTCCTCATTTATCCTTAACTGTCATCTCATGGTGTTGCGCAGAACAAAAGAATTACGTGTCAATTACCTTACCCAGCAGAGACTTTGGTTGAATTTTTTCAAACGTCTTCTTTCTGGCAGGTTGAACTGTGTACAGTTGTTAAATTCAAGTGATTATCAGGACGCGGCTGCACGTGAATGAAACTAGGTGTAGCTGGGTTCTGCTGCATGGTAATTGCCATCGTCTGTGTCATTATTTTTGCCTGCAAGTACTACTAATTGCTGGTGACTGATAACTAGAGACTGCAGGTGGTGAATAGTTTCCCGCCACAACCACCCACACTCACACACACACACACACACACCCACACCTCCCACACACACACACACACACACACACACACACACACACGATTATACGCTCTTTTGCCCTTGTCATCCAGCCAATCTCCCATTGCTTGTCAGGTGTAAGCTACAGGGCCTCTGACACTCCCTTTCTCTCCAGGGACAGCCAGGAACCAGACCAGCCTGTTTCTCTTTCTCTCCCTCTTTCTGTCTTTTCAATGTGTCAGTCCATCCTAAAGCTGCTTGTGATGTATTATTTTGCACATCTATCACACTTAAGTGTTCATTGCAGATCGACCTTTTGTACTTTCGGCCAATCCAGTCCATCCTGACAGCTCATCTAATACCTTTATATTTTAAGTCATGCTTCACGGGGCCACCCTAGGCTGCATAGTTGCTATAGAGAGTGTTGTATGGTAGAAGTATGTTTAGGGCACTCCCATAAAACCTGCATTTTGTGAATGTGCCTGTGAAGATTTACATCTCAGGATTGCCGTTGTTTTCGTTTTACAGAACTGACAATTAAGCAAGAAGAGGAAACAGCGGAGGAGGCCGACAACAGAAGCCCAGCACTTGAAGAAATAAGCCAAACAGGGGAGGACGAAGGAGCACTGGAGGAATCCATGACTGGCAGCCCGAACAATGTACAGGATGGATTATCTGGACCAAATGTGACAGCTGACGCCGACAACCAAAGTCGACAACCAAACGGTACCGATGAGTATATTTCTAAATGCCATTTAAAGCGTGTAATGCCTCAAAGAGGCTGTTTGCTATAATTGACGCAATTATTTCACAAACATCTTAACGCATTAACAATGTCTTCTAATGATTGAAATCAGGGCGGTGTGTACATTTCCCACTCTTCAAAGAGAGTCAGACATCATTTGTTTTCCTCAACAGTGGGTGTGGAGTGCTCGCTGTTTTTTTTGTGCGTTTGCTGAAAGACAATAGCTCAGACTTGGAATTATTATCAGGGAAAAAATATCCTCGGAATCCCCCGCAACCTGTTTCCAACTGACGCCACGACTGCTCAGGTTGTCACAGCATTAGGATCATATTTCTCTTTTCCAACTGGCAGCAGATCAAAAGATTTACCATTAGAACAGAGGATAGTAGCTGCGAGTCGCTGTAAAATCAGAGGTGTACTGAACAGCATTCTTCCGAATTAAAGTCCGCCTATTCACTCGGTGCAAGAGAGGTAGACATGCTCGCACAATCCCATTCATTACTCCAGAGAATATTTCATTTACTTTGAAAAACACACACAAGTAAACGGAGTAAAGACGCTTTTTCAGTGTCAATTTGTGAGAAGACGTTCAATTAGTTTTGATGTTTTGAGTTTGATTCAATTCAGTTTAGTTAGAGTGCCGTCAGTTTAATTTAATTTAAAACAATCCAACTTTTCTTCTTTTTTTTCCCATTTGTATAACACAGGGCAGTTCACTTTACTTAAGGCCAATTCATTTCCGAATGCTGGCGTACACAACTACTCTACCGGAGCTGATACAAAAAAACATTCTGTTCTCACATTGTTAGAGATAAATGAAAGGGTTGATTAAAGTAAATGGAGATTGGATTGAACAGTTTTCTTTTTCTTTTTGTAATTGCCATTAGTAATCACAGAAGTAGTTCAAGGATTCGTGTGTTATTTGAGGACAATCTGATAGGCTTCATGTGGTATTTAACTTCTACAATAAAAAGCAGCTATCAGTGGTTAGTACTTCATGCACACGGGGAGACAAAGTCAGCTGTCAGTTATGAAAAAAGAAAAGCTAAATGAGTTCAGTTAGAGACAAAAAAAAATGTCTGCAGTGTTCTTGAAACTTTCTAAAAACATCTCCCACAATGAGTGCGGTATTGACTTCCTGTGCCTGCCTCTATCAGGCGACAGGCCGTTCCAGTGCAACCAGTGTGGCGTCTCCTTCACCCAGAAGGGAAACCTGCTGCGACACATCAAGCTGCACACAGGCGAAAAACCCTTCAAATGCCCCTTCTGCAGCTACGCCTGCCGGCGGCGTGATGCCCTCACCGGCCATTTGCGCACTCATGCTGGTAAGACTCCTCCTCACCCTCTTCTCTTTTTACTCATCCACTTCTGTTACCCAGAAGAGACATGCCTTTCATCAGAAGCGCTTCAAAGATCTGGGGAAAAAGGAAACCCATGACATTGAGTATATTTGTTTTTAAGAGACTCAGTTCAATATTTGGGACAGACCCTTGTGTAAAATTTTATATTTTGTTTTTTCCCAATATTGTGCTTTTGTTGCATGTCCACACTCTCTCCCACTGTGAGTGTATGTACCTTATCATTGCAGTTTGCCTCTCACATAATGTAGGAAAAACACACTTTGTTCCTTTTAAAATCAATGATCTCAGGACTAAAATGTACCTTCATAAAGCCAGAACATTTTGCATCAGGAGGAATCTTAGAGGCCCCTGCCTGGTTCAACATAATGCCAGGCTTTTTGATCAATGTAATTATTATTATTTTTTTTATTTTTAAATCTCAAAAGGTTTTCTAAGTGCCTCTTCAGTGTTCTCATCAGATATTTTTTTTCTTCTAAAGCTTTGTGTGACTAATGAAAACCTAGCAGAAGTACGGTAGCCACAGTAGCCATACCATACGGTTGGTGACTCTGTTTGGTATCGTTGTTGGATAGACATGTTTTTTTTTTTTCTGTACATGAGTGTTATAGACAGCGCTGTGAGTGTTTTGTGGTTAGGCACCAAGGACATGCTGTTCCTTAGTTGCTTGACTGGCTCAGGAGGAAACTATCTGTCTGTTGAGAAACGCATGGGGAGCGCTGGCTGCGTCTCTCAACTGTAACCCACTTTCCTATCAGAGAGGATGTGCTCGCCCCTTTTTTGCTCCTCTGAGATCAAGGTCAGACAATACCGTCATTTCTGCCTGTGATGCCCCCACAGGGGTTACTCATACACAGTTCTCTGTTTAGATACAGGCAACGTGTGTGTTTTTGGTGTGAGCCCATGTGTTTGTGTACAGTTTTTTGAACGTTTGCATGTCTCTGATCTCTGTCTCAGTTGCTTCTTTAATTAGTTTCTTACTTTTCTTATCTCCAGCTCTGTCCTGCACTATCAGTGATGGCCATTTTCCTACTTTCACTTCCTTTATAGTTCAACTGATTTTGTTTGTCACATACCCAACCCCCTTTTTTCCCTTGCAAAATCATAATTTGTAAGTTACACCTGGCCATTTAGTTGGAAATATGAGGATTCTGTTGCTGACACACGGGGACTCAGTTCTCACTTTCTGGATGCTGCAGACCTGACAGCTCTGGCCTGGTGCCTTGCCAGGAAGAACAGGTGTAGCCAAAAAGAGGGAAATGCAGCATTGACAGAGAGGTCAGGCGAGGAAAAATGTGAGACAAGAGTGAGAAATAGTCAAGAGTGTTATAACAAAAGCGTGTTGAATTGGGACTGATATTCCCAAGGCCTGGTAAAATGTTTTAATTATCCATTGAGGCACAGGATAATGCAGGCAAGGCAATTCTTGAGAGGTGAAGGATTTCACATTTTGTACGACAGATGATTTAAATTCAAGCAAGTTCCCGTTTATTAGCCAAATGCAATCAGTCAAGTGAGTCTGAGTGCACAGTGTGGATCATTTACATGACTAAGAATAGCGGCTGAAAGGTGGATTCTTCAGGTCCATCCAACATCTGCACAAGGTCGTGTGTGGGTGGTTATATAAATATGAAAAAGTAATGAAGCCTATGTTGTGTGTGTGTGTGTGTGCGCGCTTGAGAGAGTGTGTGGACGTGAGCCTCAAAGAGCGAGGCAGCGCTACTTGATTGAATAATGCCTACTCCACTGTTTTACTTTCACGGCTGGAACGCGACGAAGAAAAATGATTTCCATGATGACGTTTTCGTTCAGAAGTTACACTCTTTCACTACCCAGAATGAATATTACTGCAATGACCCTGCAGACACACCTACTCACTTAAATAATACTGAAACCTTTTGTTATTAGCCACCACTTTTCCTACTCAGAAAAAAGATGATAATGAATCCTAGTTTCGAGTTCTGCCAATACAGTGTCATTCATAGACCACAAGAGTACTGAATGACACATAAAGCAGAAAAAGCTGTTATCATTCCACATGATGACTGCTGATGCAAGATTGGCCATGCTATTCTGTAACGCTCACATAAATCATAAAAGTAGGCAAGGAAAGCAAAACATTTACTGATAAAAAAAAAATATCCAGTTCTGAGTAACTGAGATACTTATTAAAAAAAAGAAAAGAAAAAGAAACTAAACATCCCTTTCGGTGGGAGAAAAGTACTTAGGTTCACGTGTGAACTGTCACCTATGTTTCAATGCGTGTGTGCGTGTGTGTATGTGTGTTACAACCTCCACGCCTCAGACTGAAACGTGTTTGGTTTCTCTGTTCTCACAGTGACAAGAGCACAGGATCATCACATCTTCTTCTAGTAATAGCTGTCACCATTATGCCAGTGAACATCTTACTACACTGCGTTGCTAATGATGGTGTCTGGGTCACATCAGTGTGCTGGTGTGGCCTCAGGTTCACTCACCGAGTCGCTTTATGAGTCATTACATTAGTTTTGAGAATGTCTGCCTGCGTAGGATTTTCTCTTTAATACAGTATGTCACAATTACGTTTATACACATTTTTGACTCAACTTCTACCTCAGTGTGGAAACAGCTCATGTACATTCCATCACACGAAGGTGGTGACCAGTGACGGCACGTAACTAACTACGTCTACTCAAGAACTGTATTTAAGTGCAGTTCTGAGGTAATTGTACGTAATACTACAGTGTCTACATTTTCTGCTACTTTTTACTTCCACTCCACTACATTTTGGAAGGAAATATTGTACTTTTTACTCCACTACATTTAGTTACTAGTTACTTTGCAGATTACATTATGCATCAGAGTGAAGTAGCACATTTTTTAAGTACATTTGTTGCTCAAAAAATACTTTTGATACTTAAACCGGCAATAGAAGAGTTTTTTGCTTCAACGTACTATTATGAATTAAATTCTGTTTGCATAATGTAATGGATATAGAATAATTAAGCTATCTGCGTTTAGACTAAGTACTATTTGTTTGGGTGACTTTCACTTTTACAAATGTAATATTTTAACATAATATCTAACTTTTTTACTTTTGGGTGACACCAGTAGGGCTGGGGAAAAATATAAAGTTGGCTGAAACAACTGGAAGATGAAACATTGTCTAGATGTGACAACGTGGTGGCTGTGGTTAATCGTTAGGTCTGCATGCATGTTGAAGTATCCTCGGGCAAGATACTGAACCCCAAACTGCTCCCGATGGCTCTTCCATTCAGTGTGTGTGAAGGGCTGAGCGTAGAAATATCGCGGATTGATTTTAATAGGAAGCTCCTGATGAGCGGGTCGGCACCTTACAGAGCAGCCACACGCATCAGTGTGTGAATGTGAGTACAAATGGTCGAATGCAGCAAGTGCTGTAAAGAACTTTGAGTAGTCGTAGGTCAATTTGCCATTTAGTGGACATAAAACAAGTGCCATGTGTACCTTTTATGGCAGGCTACGTCTTGACCTCGTGAAGAGTGTGGAAAGCAAAGACGATGGAAGTAAATTAATCTGTTTATTTAAATTATTAATCATTACAATTAAGGTATGTTTTAAAAGTAGCAAACTTTGAAAAAAATAAATCAAACATAGAAATCAAAATTTTGAATGCATGGAGATGCACTGACAATCGTTTTAGAATCACATTGCAGACGTCTGAATCATAATCCAATAGAACTGAGGTGCTGAGAGATTCCCACCCCTAGACACCAGTGACCTAAACAACTATTGGTCCATATCTACTCTAAGCTTTCATGTATTTCTGAATCCATGAATCACTGGTAAACTCATACCTACGTGTGTTCCAGGTGGAAAATAACTTATCTCAACCACAGCAGTCACACTAGGATGTTGGATGGATGTAGGCTAGATGGGCGGATGGCTTGACCGAGATAGATGTAGAAGATGTGCCTCCATCTTTCCACTTGTCTTGGTAGGAAGAAATTGAATGAAATAGAAATGACACAATGAATCACACTCCACCTCCATAGCAGTTTAACTTTGGAGTTTGTTTCCTACCGCCACCATGGGATGCAACTATTCACTCATGCTGTGCCCCTGCAGCAGTGGGAGTTTTGCTGTATGTTTCAGAGACCAAAGCGTTTTGAAAGGCAGACTTCATGCAACTATCTGTGTCGCCCACAGCTTCTTCTTAGTGTTCTGGCAACAGTTGTGTGGAATCCTCACACTAGTAGTGGAACATCCATGATCTCAGAGGCTGGTTTGTTTGTACTACTGTCTGTTCACAGTATTTACTACTACGCACCGCCTGTAACGCTGCAGCAGGTTGCATTATCTCATTGGACACTACCCACTCTTTCTGTCTGCGCAGCAGTGAATGAAGTTAATATTCTCTCTCTCGAACGTCTTCACTTTTAGTTGGCAAACCACACAAGTGCAACTATTGTGGGAGGAGCTACAAGCAGCGGACTTCTCTAGAGGAACACAAAGAGCGCTGCCATAGTTACCTGCAGGGCATCGGCTTGGATCCGACCACCAACACTGGCCCTTACACAGGTAAATGGTTTTACTCAAACTGAAACTGCGAATATGAAGGTGGCATAATGTGTAATGGTGACTGTAATACAGTAAAGTTGGATCTCGCAGGGGGAAAAAATCAGCATGTACACAGCAAAGTTTAATTCTGAATTATCAATTTATTAAAGCACAATTAATATAATTGGTGCAGTCAGAAAGGAATATTTTTAAATGACAAGTAAAATAAAAGCATCCACGACTATGTTAATTCTGTACAGAATGTTTTCTGGCTTTTATTTATTATTTGCTCAATGCAATCTTTTATTATTTTTATTCATCTGTTAATAAATTCTATAATAACTAATAATAAATGTATAGTCACTTAAATGCTTCAAAAGGTCATTTATTTATTCATACAGTCTTTAAAGACAATGGAGTAACACAATAAAAATAATAAGAATGAATTAAGGATAAAATAATCACAAATAATAACAATAATAATAATAAACTTTATTGATGAAACACTTTTCAAAACAAAGGTTGAAACAAGATTAAAACATATTGACTGGGGCAAATCAAATGACAAACAATAGGATGAACACTAACAATGAAACAGACAACACATGTTGGCAATGAGATGGCGTGCTAGAATTAATAAAAGGCTTTTGTGAAAAGATTGAAGTGATTAGAAAGAAGTCTCTGACTCTGCGAGCCTCAGATTTGCAGAAACACAGAAAACAAACAACATTTCCTGTGGGATTCGGAGGCTTTATGGGGTATGGCAGAACTGAGGTTGGATGTTTAAATTAAAGACCATAATCAAAATAAATGATCCTGAAAGCAGAATTCTTATTTTAGTTTAATTTGCACATTTTAAGAAAAGTGATCTGTTCGATTTACCAGTTTCTCCCTCCCCCTTCTCAAACTGTCCAGGTGAGGTTCCTCCTGAGCCAAGGCCCATGGCAGAGGCCAACACCATGGCTACGTTTGAACGGCCGCCTGTTATTGAAAGGCTGCAAAACAACGTGGGCAAGAGGAAGAGCACCACGCCCCAGAAATTTGTGGGTAGGTATCTTAAAAACGGCCAAGAAGAAGTCAACGGCTTTCTCTACTTTAGTCACTGTCCTTGAGGAGCAGTATTATGTGACGCATTATATAATCTGATTACATTTGAACTCTTCCATTTTCTTTTTGTGTCAGTGGTTGAGGATGATTTGTTCTGTTGTCTTCTACACTGATGGATTAACATGCAAATCATATATGGTGACTGGCTTTGACCTCAGCTCATGCAGCATTTCAGTGGATTTTGCTGTGAAATAAGTGTATTACTTGTCCAAGCAGACAGTAATTTAGACTTAACAACAGCTTTGCAGGACCTTCATTAAATTGTCATCACATAATACTAATATCATTTTTATGCTGATAGCATTTTAAAGTTATCAACGTGCCTAATTGTTTTTCTGTGCTTATCGCTCTGAGTTTTTCCTTGCCGTGGCGCATCATACAGTATTATATTATAAAACACAATAGCCCTGCCCTAGTTACAAGCACAGATTCTTTCTCTGAATTTGGTTTTATTTGCCACACTATTAGAAAAAAAGAGATTGAGCAAGCTAGAGCAAAGCTGTTGACTGAGAGGCAAGGAAGTGTTTTTCACTCTGTGGTTAGGTACACCTGTAACTTTGCCATTGCTCTTATCGAGAGAAAACAGCTCACCGCATCCCTGTTCTGGAGGGGTTAAACAGTGCAGTAGATGGATGGGGCTTTCCACCTCATTAGATGCGTACATGCAGAACATCAAGTACAAAATAACAAAAGCCAAAAAAACAAGCCCTGAAATATCAGCGAGATATAAGTTTGTGAAGTCAAGTCGTGCTCATATTTGTACAGATTGTTCTTCTCTTTTGTTCGTAGCTACAAGCAAGAGTGTCGCCCTCCACGTCTGCTTGTGCCTCTACATTTATTATGTTTTGTGTCTTGCATTTTGAAATTGTTAAATCAAGGAACTTCCATGCAGTCATAGTGTTACTCTGTTTCATACAGGTGAAAAGATGTTACGGTACAGCTACCCTGATGTTAGCTATGAGATGGGCCTTAAGTATGAGAAGCAGGCAGAACTGTTGCCGGCCCACATGATGGACCAGGCCATCAGCAATGCCATCACATACCTGGGATCGGACAGCATTCGGCCCATGCTTCACCATCCAGGTCCCCCTCTCTCTATGGCCGAGATGATGCCCATCAACCCCCTCTTCCACCATGTCCTGCCATTGGGCCACAGAACAGAGCGTCCAGGAAACTGTGACACGCTGCCACCTCAGCCCCATGACCACCCGGGCCATCCCACCACAAATGGCCCGACTGCTTTAAGCAGGCTTGGCAAGCCGCCCCACAAAGGGCAAGAGGAATCTCCTAACCACAGTGGACTCGACTCAGCTGACTCAGCTCGCAGTAGCCCTCAAGAGAGGCAGGGCTACCACGGGAGCAACCCCCCTCCCGGCCTCAGGTCTCGAGCCAGTCCGGCTGTGATGTATTCAGGTGAGCGGGTAACAGAAGCATCACCCAAAAGTGGGGCAGGAATGGGGACTGGGACGATGCGGGCGGCCACAGATAGGCCTGCGAGCCATGAAGGGGTGAGGGTGTTTGGACGAGAGGGCCAGGAGTTGCGGGCCTTCCAGTGCGAGCACTGTCGGGTGCTCTTCCTGGACCATGTCATGTACACCATCCACATGGGCTGCCACGGATACAGAGATCCACTGGAGTGCAACATCTGTGGTCACCGCAGCAGAGACCGCTATGAGTTCTCCTCTCACATAGTCCGCGGTGAACACACCTTCCATTGAGAGGATGGGTAGGAATTAAGGGAAAGGCAAAGAAGGGAAAGGAGCAATAGCCTGATATCCGTCCTTATCCCCTGACCTCTGAGACTGCACAGTTGAATGGCACTGTAGACAAGTGTAGCACAATCATAGCATAGACTTCTTTTTAAGCTACTTATTGTGAATCTGAAAAGTTGAACAATCATATGAAGGTATGGGCCAAAGACACATTTTCTACATATTAAATTAAGATTAATGTAGAGGAAGGAAGGTAAGTTGTTTTGTTTTTTCTCTTAATGTTCATGAAATGTATAACAGAGCAGCTGTCAGACGACTTTGACAATTTTTTTTCATTTGAGTCTTACAGGGTAATGTCTCCTTTTGTGCTTGTCCTGTCATCACGCTTTTGTCACCAAAACATTTTTTTACTCTTAAGAAGTAACGAGATAGAAGAACATGTTCCTGTCTTGTGGCCTCAACCCACTAGATACAGTTTATTAAAAGAAAAAATGTGAGTGCAACCAGATAGGATGTTAAAATGTACACCAGTGGTGAAGACTTCAGGTCGTCTCTAACACTTCATTTCCACCTGATGTGTAAATGGAATCTCTAATAGTTAACAATCCGATCATAACTTAACACTGAGACCGGATCTTTGTCCTCGTGAGCAGAGCCTCCTAATCAGTGATTTCAGGTAGCAGCAAATTAGTCCCAGACTCCCTTAAAAAAATCATTGATTTTTCTGAGTTGTTGAGTTAAGGGAAAGTTTAGACACCTTGACAACATCATTTGTGACAAATTCTTAGATATTTGTGCCAGCTTGTAAATTCGGCAAACGTAGTGCATTAACTTATCCTTTTCTTTGTGTTAAAAACATTGTGTCATTTTGTCCCAATGTGTTGCATTCCTAGCGTGTAGGTAGGTCACAATTCTGTTGAATAAAGCATCAGTTGAAGCTTTCATGGCGCAGAATAGACAATGTAATCAGTAGAGGCGTGTTTCTTTCTGCCTCCTCACTTGCCCATTCTCTAATTTTAACCAAGTTTTATACAAAGTGAAAACTAAATCTGCATCAATGCATTGTTGAGTAGGTATTCAGCAGGTTGTATGGATCGTGTTTACGGCAACCTATGATCCAAACACTATGCAAAGCCACACTACCTCCAGATGTAGTCAGGCAGATCCAATCGCATTAAAATGCATTTGTCCTCATCCGGATAACACATCCAGGTACAGATCACATTTTAATACCAGGTTTAAATTGGGTTTAATTAAAAAAAAATTTAAAAAGCCATGCTACCATTCATGAATACTTAGCGGTACGGTATTGCACATATACCATGGCATGTCACGAAGGATCAAAGGATTTTTTTCTGTCTTTTGTTTTTTATGATATTGCAATGGCCCATTATGCTCATTGTTTTTCCCATGAACAATGACATAATACAGACAATGGTATGGTCATCTGATGTTCCAGCTGCAAGCAACTTGGTGACCCTTTGGGCTTGATTGTCAGCGGGGTGGTATTTTCTAAATGTGTCTTTCTACAGCTATAGAAATTTGAACAGCTGTGCCATCATTTTGACAGTATTTGTAATATTAGTCAGTAATGCTGCGTATAACTGCATAAATTATTTTGCAAACATAAATTACTTAATTAATTACAAGATTGTAGTGATTTAAAAAAAAACAAAACCATTTGAAAATACGTCAGACTTTACTGTTGGCCCACAATAATGGTTTACAACAAACACAATTTTATTCCATTAGTCCCGGAAATAGAAGTTAAGACAACTGGCTTAAAATGTTATCTATTTATTTAATAAGAGTGGCAAATCAAAGTGTTTGTATACACAAATAAAAACAAGATTTACAGATGTAGCCTATATCACAACTTGTACACAATTTGTGATAATCATATGCATACTTTTCCACAAATATTAAGAAAAACATGTTACAAATTGCATTTAAAATTGTTATTGTTTGTATCAATACCTCATTTGTGAAGTTGGTGAAGTCCAAGATCAAGCTAAAGCTAATGCTAACTCTCTAAAAAGACTATATCGCTGGCTGATTACAGAAAGCTACCTCTTAACCAATTTGTAGGATTCGGCTGAGCCTTCATTAATTCACTTGGACTGTTATTAAGATGTGTAGTCGGGCTATTTTTTCAGTCTTTGTTACGCTGCAGTAATAGCCCAGCTATTCTTGTAGCCAAAAGTAGCATTTCTAGCTAGCAAACCATGGATGGTAAGTTTATATTTGGTATTACCATGCATGTTTTCACGATCATTCACTTAGGTTTTACTTACACCACCATTGTTTTTCCACTTATCAGTGGCTGGTAAAGCACTTGTGCATCACTACTTGCACAAAAAAGACCACCAACTTCCTGTTGAGCTGAATCAGCTCAAACAATTTGGAAAAGGTATTATTGAATAAAGCTATTTGACATTTAAGACACTGACGCATACTGTATACCATATTTTAAAACATTTAGCAAAAAAAATGCATGCATTCCTCATGAAAAATGCACACATAACTCCACATGCAGATTTAACATTGTGTAAATATTTAAAAACAACAAAGAGCACACATATTTTGACATTAATATCTACATGAAACATTTCTAAGGCAAATGTTCTGAGGTCAAAGTTTTACATTTATGTTTGGACTCATTAACAGATGATTATAAAGTCAAATGATAAATATACACTTCTAAACTTAAAATCTTAGCCTCTATCTCATGAAACTGAATTTGCTGCTTGTATTTGGACTCATTTCTCGAAATAGTAATCAGCATCTATTCAGTTTGTTTTTACAAGGTAAAACGATTGATCATGAAGCAGAAATCACAAAGCAAAACAAGGAAGTAACAAAAGGTGTAGGTTCCTGTCAGCTCTGTGACCTTTAAAAAGTTAAACTGTTATCATATTTTCTTTACTAAGCTGCCAAGCTGGTTGTTTCCCTGGTTACTCTTATGAAAACTACAAATACTGGTGGCTCGTGGGTCATGTTGCTTGCAGTTTGAGCACACAGATTCCTAAACTTTGAGCATCATAGTTTGTTTTAAACTAGCAGACTTACAAATTAAGACCATAAAATGACAGAGGATGGCAAGTGTTTCGAATTGAGTTGACTTTAGATGATTAAACTGAAAGTATAATGCATGATGCTTTATTTTAATGTATACCAAAGGGATGCAGGAGGCGAAAGATGCGGCATGGATTGCTTTTCTCTGATGTACTTCACTTTATGCTTTAGGCCCATCTTTTTGATCCAACCCACTTTGTGATCTAGGCTGGGTGGCTGTCTGTGTGTATATAGTATAGTAAGTGTTGTACTTTTTTTCCAATGCTTTTAGTGTGGGGTCTGCTTCATCGGTGCTGTTTTTCTAGCTTGGCAACATGCTTACATGTCTGGCTCCAATGCCATCTTTCATCCTTTTTGAATGTCATGACAAATACAGGGAAAAACATCACAGCATCACTGCACAAATACCTCTTTGTGAGGTGTCCTTGGCATCTTAAAATGTTGTGTAGTGCAGCTTTAATTGCGAATGAACACTTAAAAATTACTCCCTTTTGAAACAGACTGGATTTTTGATGTGTACGGTGGGCGTTCGTCATGTTTATTTCCTACCGTAGTGTTATTGTAGGAATCAGACTGCTCATTCTCTGCGCCTCACTAACACCATCTCAAGCACACACACACACACTAATGTCTTTCGCACTTCCTCTCTCCCGTAATGTCGCCACATTCTTGTATGACCTTGTGCAGAGGGGATGCAGAACGAGACAGCTTGAGCAAGAGGAAAAGTGAGAGTATGAGTGTGGCTAACACATTGTACTGCTCTGAAGGCACTTGTCAAAACTGTAGCGTTCCACATCACCTCTGTAAACATGCTCAGACATAATAGCTCATGTATGCAAAATGGAAATGGCGAGTAGGAGATGAGCCACTTTCCAAATCTCTTGTCCACCGTGCACAGTATGTTGAAGAACAACAGATTTCGGTCAATAAAGGTTGTCGCAGCTCTTTCCTGGTTACCATCTCTCCGAAAAGACTCAGATAAGACTGTGCTTTGTACAGTTGGCCGTGCACTTTATGTCCATGCCCTGACTAAGGCAGCATTTTTTTCCCCCCTAGCTGTTATATTAAAGTGTCGGTAGAGTGGAAAAGATTAATTGACAGAAAAAAGGTTAGTCTTTCCTCTGAAAGAACAATCTTGGAGACCACATTGTACAAGAAGGTTTTACAGTGCTGTCTTATGAACATGTTCTTTTTTGTTGTAATAGTACTTACAAACAGTTTGGCATTACTAGTTTGACATTGGTCCACATAAACAGATTATTCTCTAAGGTTAAACTCAGTGATATACTCCTCTATGTTAAATGTCTACTTGTTATCAAAAGGCAGCTTTTTCTCTGTTTACATGTTGCTTCTCTTATGCGCAACTGGTGCCCAGCTAGCATAAAAACTTACTGTCTGTAAAGTATTGGCACTGGAAATTGTTTACACCTTGCAGCTGTGATATTGACTCTATACATTCCTCTATTATATTATTCTTGTATATATTCATTATCTGAAGCCTTATCTGTAAAGACAGGGGTCCTCCTACAACAACATGTCCTTTTATTGATTCCATCATCAAATGTAAGTTAAAGGGGCACTATGTAGTTTTTGGAGAAGAAATTCAAACTCAGAATTTTAATATTTACAATATTAATGAAGCAATTATTCAAACTCAGAAATATTTATTTTTTCCAAAAGTGAATAAACAAGCTGTTCTCAGAGGAAAATAAAGTCCCGAGAACACTGTTTGAAGCTAGAAAGGTGGCAGGGTCCGCCAAATATAAACAAAGTAAAACAGTATGAAACTGTGTTGAGTTTGTTTATTTAGTTTGTTTGGGCATAAGAAATCAGCCTCTTCTGATTAAAACTTCTTTCCCAAAACTACACAGTGAACCTTTAACGCTACCCTGATTTTTATTTTGTTTAATCCCCTTCAGAAGGAATACAAACAGACAGACCAGAACTAAATCAAATTGAAACGGGCACAATATGGCAGGATGTTCACTTTCTCACTTTTGATTTGTTCTCCTGGTTATATTTGGTCAGACTTTTTGGGCACAAACTTAGTTTTCTCTCTGTGTCATGGTAATGTTGTAATGAGGACAGCCTTACTTGTACACAAATTCTTTAAATGAAGCAGCCATATGAGCAAAATAAGGAGGAAAAAAAAAAAAAGGTCCTCTGTCAGCCCTCCTTGTGAGCGAGGAGTCTACTTGAAAATCTAAATCACTGCTATTGTTTCAGATCGCGGGGATGTTTTTGTAAATTTTGAAAATGCGTGTGCTAAATGTCTATTTTTCTGCTGAAATGTTAATGCAACTAGTTTTGTGAACCTTGTGTGTTTTTTAAGTTGAAAAATGTTTACAAAAAATGTAAAAGACTGGGTTCAGGTGAAATGTATTTTTTAAGAATTAATATATGAAAGGTGTATATTTTGGCACTGAATATTGAAATTATCCAGAAACGTGTGCCGATTGATCATCTCTGACATTGATAACAACTTTCTGATGTGAGGGCTCTCAGGTATTTGCGTAGGTTGTGTATTTTTATGTCCTAAAGTATGTGATTTATTTATCAAAAGGACGCACATTGATCAAATTCCTTTGGTAATTTCTCATGACATATATCAGTCCAACACTGAATGTGGTGAAGGAAGTTGGCGGACTGTTCAGCCCTGTTTTTCGACATCAGTGACATTACATGAAGACACACTGCTGTGAAGAATACAATGTATATTTTTAAGGCATGGGTTTCTCTCTATTAAAGAAGTGGATTTGACTGCCTTGACTGTTTTGTGAATTTTGACAAAGGAAGTCAGACACATTGTTATATGGTTTTCTTCAAAACGCGCAAACTATATTTCATGCAGCTGAAAGATTTTATTGTGAATAAAAAAATGAAGTGCTTGAATGGTGAAAAAACATGCAAACTGAAAAAGGATTAAACGTGTCTTGAGAGGTGAGTAGACCACTTATGTGTGGTTTTGCTACTGTTTGATTTGAGTCTTTGTGTTATAAGCCCGAGTAGAATTTAAATTATGTTATTCATGGTTTTGCACAGTAAAGACAGACATCCAGTCTTGAACTGATTGAATAATAAGGTGTCACTAGTGTCTCTGTAAACTCAGAATATTTGAATTCCCACAATGTTATTTGAATGACAGTCTTTTATCAGAAAATGTGTTCCTATTAGCGCAGCCCTGGTTATATTTTCTTAAATCCTCACCACAGTCTGTCTCTCTACTGTTCAGTTTAATGGCAGATTCAAATTCACCAGCTGCTCTGCACAATCATAAAAAATAACACATGTGTGAAGTCTATTTTGGGGCGAATTCTTTCATTTAAACTATAATAGGCCAATTTCCTGGACATTAATTATGAAAAAGAAAAGGTAATTATAGCGAGACAATTAAGTCCCACTTGTGAAGTGCTGGGGTTACACCGACAGTGTAACAGTTTGCTGACAGAGCAAGCTGGTGTTATTTTATTTAAGGTCAGATTACAATCAGTCATGTGGTCCACTGCTGACGTGAAGCAGAACAATATAAGCCAGCAATCAAATTTCACATTTTGAATACATTTACTTATTATTTTAATATATAATATATGATATATATCGTTTAATATTTTATGGGCGAAATGTATCACTGACTTTGCAAAACACTGACTCATTATTTATTGCCAAAAGAATGAAAATAAATAAACAAAACTGTCAGAAACAGGCAGCTCCAGTTCTAGCACAGTGGCACACAGTTCTTTACTATTTTGAAAAATCCTCTGTCTCGACATAAAGAACAACTTCTAGAAATAGTGTCAGTGCTTTGCCTTAGTTTGCCATGTAATGACTGGTGGTTGTTCCTCCCCAGTCTTTGTCTAAGAACAGGTGGGCGCTGAAGCCTGTTGAAGCCTCTAAATGTCAGAGCAGCCTTCTTCACCCCCTTACTTCTTTAATCTGTGTATTGCGCGCACACACACACTCACACACACACTTATCCACACAGCAAACACACACAAAATCAAAGCTGCATGAAGGCGGTAGCAAAACTGAGAAGTGTAAAGCCTGAACAGACCCCAAACTGTATCTTTTCATCTTGTGATTCTTCTATTTACCTGCTTGTCAGTTGATTGTTTGTTCTCTTCTAGATTATATCTCTGTTTGACTCATGCATGTGCTTTAAACGCAGGAGTGACACACCTGCCATCACTGTCTGGCAGAAAGCCTTGAAAGTATTGCTTTAATTTTGATCCAACATTAAATGATCAATTAGTAACATATTGCCATCATTTTAGTTTAAAACTGTAAAGAGACAACAGTGCTGATGTCAAAGATGCCTTTCTATTGTGTTGCAGAGATATCTACTGTTGTTAGCATGCTAACCAGCTAGCCCCGGCCAGCACTGTCTCGTAACACCACTATTTAGTACAAGCGGCAATACAAAAGCAGCAGATTTTGCTACTCGGTGAACAAATTGTAAGTAAACAAAATAAACTCACAACATGTCAAGAAAGGAGGTATTTTTTTCACATAGCTCCCTTTATAAATAGAGACATACAACCGTACAACAACTGAATCCAAGTGTCTCTCTTTCACTGAGCTAAGGCGCTTAATTGCCTCGTTAACTCATCGTAAAACACACTTCATTCCAACTTGACATAAAATAAATTCAACTCAACACTAACCGGTCTTGATTTGTCTTTTGTCACAACAACTTCTGGTCTGACTGAAATAAATCTTTGATTCACAGGCGAAGATGTGAAAATACTCCAGCTCTACATTCTGCCTTTGCCTGCTGTTGATGCCAGACTTTCCCTCGGTCCTCTGCCTCTCCATGCCTCTCCTTTCTCCACCGGTCGAGTCTTCTCGTCCCCGGTGTCATGGTCCTGATCAGAACTGCTGTAATCACCGCTGTACTGTATCTCCTGTCTTAAAACAAGTGAATGGCAGTCACAGAGGCTGTGGATAGCTACAGCAAAGAGTAGCAAGTCTCATATAGTGAGTAGCAGTAAGCAGTTATGCTGTCCCCTGCGGTCTTGAAGCTACCTTTGAAATCTGGCCATCACGTAAAAATCACCTATAATGTTCTTTGTCTTGAGTAAAAGGAAAAAAAAAATGCAAAGGAACTGTACTTGGTACAAAACCCAGACGTTGCTCTTTGGGGTACAGTCAACCATTTGCTTAATTTGGGGCATTTTCCTCTTGCTGAGAGCTAAACCACCACTTCATTAAACTATTCCCAATCACTACTTTTAGACCAGGGTGGTTCAGGTGACCAGTCCTTTGTGGTTCGAAGACCAATGAACTGGCTCTCAGCCACGTAAACTGGTTTCATATCGGCACCAACACTCTGCTGGGCTAGAACAACTGCTTACGTCAGGGGCTGGGGGCTGACTTATCAACTTAAACAGCTTCAAACATCAAAATAAAGAAAATAGATTTCACTATGGACCCAAATTGAAGCAGCAGTGGTCTGAGGACCAGTCATGTTTGGATGCAGATGTAGGAATGCCGAGCCAGGAGCAGCACTTGCCACATCGCACAGAGTTGATGCAGTCTGCCATAGTTCTTCCGAGCAATGCTGGGAAATTAGAGACTGAATGATGTGACTCTACAGTGGCTCTCATGCCTGTGTAAAAACTGGTTCTTAAAAGGTTTGCAGGTTGAACCAACTCTGAACCAGCACTAGCACCAGCCCAGAACCAGCACTTGAACGTGATGCATTGTAGATGGTATTTTATACCCACCATGTTTGGTCTGCCAAAGATTGTTGAAGAAATGAAACATAGAGCTCTTCATACCTCAGAATGTACCAAAGCTCTTTGCAATATGTTAGTGGTTTGTCTGCCAAGTGCAGAGCTTTAAGTGTGAAGTGAGGGGTGTCCTGTTGTTTCATACAATAACAATTTCCTGATTGTTTCAACGTTCTTTGGGTCTCAGGGCTGAGATCTGGAAAAAAGAACTGACAGTAAATGTCATGCGAATATATCCTCGGAGAAGATGATGGCATGCTGACCTGCTGATCCCACGCAAAGAGTTGTAGACTCAGAACAGCAGGCTCATGGTCAGCATGAACGGTCCGAAGTGGTTGGAAGAAGTCTCGACGTTCTGCTCTGACTTACCCGATCAACAAGCACAATTAATAACTTTCGCTGTCTGATCAGCAGTGGATTGAATGTGTTTTGTTCCTATCATTCTTCATGACATTAGATAAAGATAGATTAAAGTCACTCACGAGCCTAACAGCACGTAATCGTTCGACATTTTCTCCTCGTTTTGTACTTCTGCATGAGAATCTGCGACTGTGCTGCTACTACTTTTTTTTCTCTACTCAGGGCAGAGGGCTGAGGCAGCTTTGTCATTTTTGGTTATAAGACTTCCTTTGTTGGGTATCACTGCCCATGCCTCTTCTTCTTCTACTTCTTCTGAAGCTCCTGTTAGACAATAAAAGCTGTCTGGAGGTGTAAAAAGCTTTGGAAACTCACACTACCCACACCTACGTACACGGACACACTTTACACACTCGGATTAACACCAAAACACACCCTGCAGTGGCACTGGAGACTAACGATCATTTATCCAGGACACAGCATGTGAAAATGTACTGTGAACAAATATGGCTTTTATAGTATAAGAATAATTTTTGGTTGGGTCCAATTGATATAATTTCGATATTTGTGAAAAAAAAAACATTATTTTTTTTACCTACAACCCATCTCATAGATATACACTAGATTTCAAGAATGATGTACGGTCTTTAAGTTAAAAAATAACACCATGGATCAATGCTGCTTTGGTCTACATGGTGAAGCCTGTCCTCTCAGTTTCAAGTTACAGCGCAGGGAGCAGTTCCAGATCTCTTTCAGCCGTGTGTGAATCCACAGCGAAGGTTGTGCAATCACCCGCTGACGAGTCCTATTCCTGTTTTTCCTGCCAGGTAGTGGTGGATGTTTGGACTGGCCCTTAACACCTCACGCACACACACACACACACACACACACACACACACACACCGGCAAAGATATGCACACACGCGCGTGCGCACAAGGCGACAACTCACACACACCCAGTTCATTTCTGTTACACACCCTTAGTTTAGGAGTTAATAATGTTAGTTGGAGCACTGTAGAAATGTGATATGACGTACAGTAGCTTTGTGTGTTCGTGCTGCTTGTTTCTTTGTTGTAATAGGAGAAGTTGCAGTTCAGTTATTGATTGGTGGAATGCCAGTGTTGAATCATTGGAGGTGAGGTAGAGGAAGAGGTGGTGTTCAGAATCTGTGGGGAATACTGGGTGTCACAGAGCTGCATGGCCGTGGGTGGTTGTCTGCAGACATGTGACTCAAGTCATCTTGCCCGAATGGCAACCAAGTCCCAAGTTAAGTCAATTCCAGGCTATTTGCCAGAATAAAATATTGGCGGTTAACATTTTTCTGCAAAACACTGATTCATGCACATTTGTAGCTGTCGTACGTGCCGTGTTGACATCTCTACAATGTGTGTCACATCACGGTCACATTACACGCTGAGGACGTGACTTTCATATCAGGAGGCGGAGGGGAAGGTGGTGGAGTTAAGCTAGGCGACAAAGCTGCTAAGCTTTGGTGACCACTGTTCAAGACTGTGTTTCGACTTTTGTAAAGTCTTTATGTTGCAACTGTTTGTTTAGGGTAAATTTTATATTTTTCGCTGTGCTGAAGCTCTGGTTTGGTTTACACACAAAAAACACTTAGTCAGGGTTAGGAAAACATCATGGTTTGGCTTAAAATACCTGTTTTGGTTGCTGCAATCACGGATGGAGATGGTCCGACTTCCCGGTAAGTCAATCAAGTCCTTAGTTATGACAAGTCCCTAACCCTTTTGCGTTTTAACCCCAACCTAACCCTTAAAAAAAAAATGTTATGAAGGTAATTTATTTCTTCTCAATCGAATTTGTTATCAGGTAAACTTTAGCGAGTTAAGAAGTAGTGTCAGAACAGATTCCATCCAGGTACCGTTAGTAAAAATCAGTACTCGCAGACAGTTACCGATCCGAATGGGTCTTCAAATTAGAGTTGATGTTGTGCTCTGATGAGCACGTCTTACATTCAACAGTTCGCCTTTTCCCTTCACATGTGAAATTCTTGTATCCAAATGTGATGATTCTTGGCACAGCCATGATGATGATGATGATGATCCGATTAACTAACTGTGAGGTCGTGTCAGCCATCCAATCATGAAAATGCCATTCAAAGTGTCCGCTCACATACCAGGGTAAAGTTGCAACTCGTGATGCCAACATTAACAACAGTGAACATTTTTTATTATTTCAAATATAATATTTAAAGCTGAAAACATTAAATGCAGCAAGTCATTCAAGTCATCATGTCTCAAGTCAAGTCTTTAACTTCCAAGTACAAGTCGAGTCATTGAGTCATTTATTTCTCTGCCAAGTCAAGTTGCAAGTCATCCAATCAGTGAATCAAAGTTGTTTTTTGTTTTTTTTTAAGTCACAATGACTCAAGGCCACATCTCTGGTTATTTGTGCCTCTTGTCACCATGTCAACCCAGTATAGTGTCAGCAATGGAATCAAAGGGCTTCAAAATCTCTTCAGTTTTTGCAAATAAACAGATGCATTACAACAAAGTTGTATATCTACCACTATGTTTGCAGTTGAAGCTGCTGGTTTAGATTTTTGAGGCCAAGCTTTTGACACCCTGTGCACGTCGGTGAGGAAGACTGTCATTGCAAAGGCCTCCTGGTATGTATGTTGGGTTGATTTGTGGTCGAGCGCTTGAAAGAGCGAGGTCGCAATAATCGTGTGGGGAGGAAGGACTGTGGGGGAACTTCCACTTTCCTTCCTGCTTCTAGCCGCGTTTTGCACAGCCATGTCTAGAGGTGGTGGTGGTGGGGTGGGGTGGGGGGGGTGGGGGGGGGGACTGTGGGGTGAACAACATGCACAAAGAGATTGTGAGATAGTGTAGAGATGCATTTCAGGCAAAAAAACAAACAAAAAAAAAACAAAAAAAAAACCCAATAATGTGCAGCTGCAACTGACCCTAGAAAAGACAGATGAAGAGGAAAACGGTTAAAGAGGGAGCAAAGGCAGCGAGGGGAAAGGGAGAGACTGATAGAGAAACTAAGAGGGAGAGAGACAGAGAGAGAGAGGGATGGTTGCATCTGAGAAAGGGAGGTAGAGAACGTGACAGAAAGGGGGAAAGTGCGGGTTTTGTAGAGCAGCGCGCACCTGCTGATCAGCCTGAACTGTGAAAACACACTGGGAAGCGAGACACAGTTTAAGGGCCGTCATGAGTTACAGGTTTACTGGGATGTGGGGATACATGCACTGGTGGTTTGACATAAATGGATACACAGCTGCGATGAGCCGAACCGAAAACAGGAAACCAATGTGAACACAAAACCTTTTTTTTTTTTTTTTTTTTTTTTTACATAGACAAATAAAGAGAAGGAAGTTTCACCAGTTCAGTCCAACAATCAGCCTAATGTGAAGACTGAAGAGAAAACATGTACGATCACTGCTAAAAATCCTCCACAGAGAGTGTTATCTGTTTTTCAGAGGTGGGACCTAAAAGGGGTCGACAGAAGGAGTCATGTTCGAAATGATCACAAGTGATTTAAAGGGCAACCACACATACTGTAAACCAAAGTGCAAAAGTAAATGTCACCCCTTTATGTTATTCCATTTTGCATCACTTCACTGCTGAATGTGGGCTACACACAGTGAGTGTGCTGGCCCCTCCCTGCACTCTATCATCAGTCGTCATCACATCAACTACACTCTGTCACAGCATCACACCTCGCCTCTCTTTATACTACATTACCTTTTGTGATGACAGGGTTTTTGACAGAACACTCAAACTGAAATACGTTTTTGAATTATGGCACCTTTATGCTCTGCTTTGTAGTCGGCGCGTGTTTAACCGTCTCAGAGGCATCAACACAGTGGATCACCCTCACAGTTGTTTTGGCATTACTGTACTTCTCAGAAGAAGCTGTTACTCAGACTGAAGTGCTGTCACTGCTGGTAATTCAATCATGATGTAAATGATTTCTCAAATGAAAGACAGGGCTGGGAAGAAAAACAATAGATTAAAAGTGTCTTTGCTGAGAGATCAAATGTTTCATTTTCTAAAAAGTGTAGATTAACACCTTGTCAGGGCTGGAGCCGAGGTTTGTTGAGAGTTGTAGAAGTTTGCAAAACAAACTTAAAGGTGCACTCTGTAGTTTTGGGTCAGACATTTTAATAAGAAGAGAAAGATCTTCATTGAGTGATTTTTTATGTCTAAACAAACTAAATAAACAATCCTTTAAGGACAACACAATTTCATAGTGTTTTACTTTGTTTATATGTGGCAGACCCTGCCAAACTTCTAGTCTTATGGACAAATAAATATTTCTGAGTTTGTGTTATTACCTCATTAATATTGTAAATTGTAAATTCGGAATTTCTTCTCCATAAACTGCATAGTGCCCCTTTAATCAAATAACTCAACACTAATTAGATTAGCTCTCGCTGTTGATTTATCACTATTTATTAAGTGGAGAAACTGCATGTGCAGCTTATCTCTGGGAAAAGGGGGGAAACAGAGTCAAGAATAAAACAGTTGGTGCGAGTACTTTCGGCACGCTTCACACCTTTTTGTTTTTTTAAATGTCAGCACATAATCTTGCGGTTGCAGGCTCATTGGGTCAAGAGAAGAGAGGAGAAGAGTGAAGGTGGAAAGGGTGACACACTTGTAACCAGTGCTACAAATAGTGCACAGTGTAGAGGAAAATATTTGATGTCACGGCTTTCAGAAATGAGGAATTTACTACAAGAGAAGAAGAGAATGTCCATAATTCTGGAGTGATTATAATCATGATAATTGTTATGAAAGTAGTGATATCTTCCTGCTCTGAATTTCTACTTTATTGTCTTACTGTAGCATCATTCATTTCAAAGTTCTTCAGTGTTTTTTTAAGGTGACATTGGGAACGTCAAATCATTTTTTTCCCCATCCTTTTCATTGTTTCTGTGTTAATGAAATCCACCATTTTACTGTCATCCTTCAGTGAGGTTAACCAAGGTCACCTCAACCGTCATGCACAGCTCTAGTTATCACCTTTTTCAGAGACTGGAACAATTATTCTCACACAGCTGACAGGGTTACAAGGGCTGAGAGAAAATGAACTGTAACAGACATAATTTATGTTATAAATATATTGGCTATATGCTGTTCTCTGTTCTCAAGTTAAAATTATAGTAATCACTGTGACAGAGCATCATATATGGTCACCGATGTGAATCATGCTTTAGCTCTACAGTGGATTTATGAAAAAGAGTGACTTTATGGCCACAGTGATGAAGTATTTCTTCAGTCCTGACACTCAAGGTGGTGTTGATGATGGAAATATGCTGGGAAATCCACCTGAAACCAATTTGTGATGATGATGTCATATATCGCTATGCTGCTGGTCTAACTGGTTTATAAAAATCACATCACACCTCATTTGTTTTCAATTGGAGTCATGCGGTTTGTTTACGTCAAAATTCAAACTCATCACAAAACTGTGACTGAGTTGTTCCGAAATGCATGTTGGGGTTTTGAAATAGGCACAACTGGGAAAGTCACCACTCAGGTTCTCTGACCAATCTCAGCTTTTCTGCTCAGAGGAGAGCCCGACTCGAAACATCTCATGCCGGATGACTTCACAAGAAACACAAGTTACTGCAGAGGCAGTTTATTTATGGGACTTTTTCACATGAGCAACCATGTATTCATTCACTGTACATTATCTCCAAACTGCTTTACTTGGAAACAGGAAAGGGCCTATTTGTTCAAGCAGTCTTCATTGAGTCCAGTGTCAGTTTTATACAACACAAAACTGCCAAGTGCTTTGAAACATCCCTTAATTACCTTTGCTTTTGTCTTATGTCAGACTTACAGGATTTGTGTTTACTTTGTAAATCTGTTGCTTACTTTGCTTTAAATACAGTTTTTATAAATTATCTTCATTCTTTGCATGTTTTCGACTGCTATTAGGCTGTGTGAGAGATCAAGATTTCTTATCTGTGCATTATCTAATTTACACTGCATTTATCACATTCGCTCTCTGCCCACCCACTGGCATAAAAAAAAACACGCACACACATTCAACACCATATAACTTTTTTTCCTCCTTTTGTTCTTTCTGCAGTAACTGTGCCATTGGATATCCACTTGTGCTCAACTTCAGACCCTTTCTCTTACTGCCACCCAGTGGTGACTTGTTGCAATCATATTTGAGGGGCCAAGCATCATGCCATCTTGCTTTTGAATACAAACAAAATTATATTTAGAAAAGGTTTTGTTTCATTATGATTTCAATTGAGATGTATTACGACCAGCTTTAAGTTTGTTCTTCTTTTTCCTTCTATTCTCGTTCTCGTCTTCTGTCAGTTCCAAATTTTCATTTTCAATTTCAAAGAGTAACTTTTTAAAAACATTATTTTTCAAAGTACATTGCCAAAACAAGTGAAAAACAACAACAACAATAACAATGTGGCTTTGTTCTCAGATGTATGTGTATATATACAAATGGGTACAAAATGGCTGAAGATAAAGTAGAAAAATGTAGATTTTCAGTTAAAACTATAAATACAAGTAAGTGACAACTGTATACACACTGCAATCACAATTGCCACAGTGTGTTCCCCGGGTCTTGGTCACACGCCGGGCCTGAAGATGTACAGACAAGATTGTGCAGACCTCACTGGATAGCGCACAAAAAGAAATTGCAAAGATGGTGCAACGCTAAAGACTGTTATACATGATGAAGTCTCTGTAGGTGTAAACATTCACTACTAAACTGTCTGTCTCTGGAGTAACATAACAGCCAGAGAGACCTCCCTGGCAGTGATAGCGACACTTCCGCCTGCGTCCTCTAGATGGCAGCAGTGTAAAGGAAACCCCATTATTCCTCTTGTCCCCATCAACCTAACAGTGCTGTAGAGAAGCCAGTGTCAGGCAGCCATTAATAACCTGAGAAAAGTCCTCTGTCTGCCTCATCCTCAGGTCTCACTTGACACGGTTGGCCTCATTTGAACTTTTGACCGGCCTGTAATTTGCAATGTAAGCTATCCAATTTACAACACCTTCACAACAGCGCATGCTAACGATTATTCATCACTGCAGTGCAGGCTCTAGAGAAAGAGAGAGGGTGTGTGTGTGTGTGTGTGTGTGTGTGTGTGTTTGTGTATGTGTGTGTGTGATGCTGTAGATAACATGGTTACACTGTACAAAGAGACAAGAGCACACCTTTCAGTAAAGTCGTACACACAAAAACACTCTAGACTTTTATCCACAACTTGAAGCAGCACATAAAAACAGAAAAGCCTGGTCCATATAGTCACACACTGCTGCTCCCAGACCCCTGACTGCTTCTGAGCCGCAGAGGCATAAGTGCTGCAGGCACTGATATGACTGATAATAATGTTTAAAGTCTGTTGTCACTGCAGTGAATCAACTTATGATAATCAACATATGAACTCTTGCCCTACAGTTCTTTTCTCACCAAAAAAATGAAAAAAAGAAACATGAGGCATCAACCTCACCCTAAAACTGATCTGGTGGTTTGGGGGTTTTGAGCAATTCCATCACAACCCACAGCAGAATTAGCCCGCTCCACTCAGTGGACAGTGAGCATTCGTCAGCAAACTCTGCAGTGAGACGCGACTCAATGGCAGTCAACGTTTCCCCTAATGGGAAACAATTACACACTCAGTGGCTTCTTCACTGACTTCTGATGAGACTCATTCGCTGAGGAAATGGCCACGTAATCATGTGTGTGTAATGCGCTAACGCCGCTTATTGCTCACTGAGTCAGGCTCATGCAGAGCTAGTCAGAGATGCAGTTGAGTCTTTAGCCACCACACAAGTTTTTGCTGAGAGGAAAAAATGTGAAGGGAAATAGCTTTAAGTGTACAACACGCTCCTTCAGAGAAATGCCTCTGTTGTCTTGGACTTGTCACTTTAAATGTGTCCACACAAACAAGTCTCCCACAAAGCCAAATAATTCCTGTTGCTTCCTCTTTCTCAGGAGAGTGACTGTGTGAATAGATTACACTGGGAAATAGGCACTTTTTATGATTCATTCCCAGCTGGACGACTGCACTGATGTAAACATACCCAAATTTCTCGTCCATGGAGGCATTTGGGTTGTCGTTTTTAGCTTTAGGGATAAATTCTGCCGCACAAAACTGGTTCAGCTCTCTCATAACATAAGACTTACACAGATAGAGGTCATCGCTCATAAGCTTGAGTCAACCACTAAGTAATCCTTCAGTCATTTAAATAAATTCAAATCTTGATATATTTAAAAGCGGCTCTATGGAACTTCCGTGTTGTGCTGGAAGCTGGTCATTAGTTTATGTCAGCGGACTCTGAGATGAGGCACTCGAAAACATGCATGAATCAATCCCTATGGCAACATGATATATGTCCTTCCAGTGGAGAAAACGTGATATAGTGCCCTCAAGGGTGCCCTTCCAGTGGAAAAAACATGATGTAGTGCACTCTAGGGTGCCCTTCCAGTGAAGAAAATGTGATATAGTGCCCTCTAGGGTGCCCTTCCAGTGGAAAAACCATGATAAAGTGCCCTCTAGGGTGCCCTTCCAATGGAGAAAACATGATAAAGTGCCCTCTAGGGTGCCCTTCCAGTGGAGCAAACATGATAAAGTGCCCTCTAGGGTGCCCTTCCAGCGGAGAAAACATGATAAAGTGACCTCTAGGGTGCCCTTTCAGTGGAGAAAACATGATATAGTGCCCTCAAGAGTGTCCTTCCAGTGGAGAAAACATGATAAAGTGCCCTCTAGGGTGCCCTTCCAGTGGAAAAAACATGATAAAGTGCCCTCTAGGGTGCCCTTCCAATGGAGAAAACAGGATTAGTGCCCTCTAGGGTGCCCTTCCAGTTCACTACAAACGCATCATGACTTCCCGCGCATCGTATACAGCTGGTGCCCCTTTTCTTCATCCCTTCCCCTCAAACATCCTGAGTCCACCACTGAAGTCGCATTCTTTGGACTGTTACGGAAAATCCTACCCGAGTCCTTCACAAAGAAATCCACAGTCTGGCAGCATTGAACATCTACTGTATAGGCAACAGAGAGAGACAGGGAAGGTCTCATTTTTCACGTCACCTTACAAACTGCTCACACATGGCCAATAAGAATAAATGATTACTACATGTAAATTGCTACAAATTCTTACACCTTTAAGGATATCATTGCCATCAGGCCAAAGTCAAATCTCAGAATTTAATCTTTTTCAGGTTTTTAAAGTACAAGCATAATTTTGCAAAAAAAAAGCTGCGTGTAGAAAAATTGTGCAAGCTGTCATTATCAACCACAGATCACAGAACGTGATAATGGTTATCTTCGAGAACATCAAAAGCAGATGTTGACATGTGTGATGGGTTATTACTGCAAGAGGATTTCATGCCTGAACCTATGCAACAACTCTAATGCCATGTAATCCTGACGACAATTAATCACCTCATTGTGGCTCCTGATAATAAAGCTATCTGTCATCAGCAGCTACAATTATTTTTGAGATAATTAAATCAACTGCGTACAAAAACACTACGCATTTCCGTACTACCATCTCCACTTATCTGCATTTTGAGGTCTTTTCTAAGATAAACTAATCTTCTCACGTGAATTGCAGACTGGTTTGTCGCACGAATATTCTAATTCAGGCAACGTTACGCAATGTTTTCCTGGTTTGCATGATGATAACAAATCCTGCATATATCATGTTAGTCATGCATGCAAAGCTGATGCAAATAGTAAGCAACAGTGTCACTTTACATGGCTTGGAGCCAAAGGCAAGTTCCGAAGTGGTGGTCGAGACTAATTGCTGGTGAGATATTTAGATGTTAGAAACATATAATGATGTTGCACATTAAGGATAAGACAAACATATGAAATTAGCCAGGTTAGGTAAAAATTAGTGTCTGAATTACATTAAAACAACTGAATTGAAGGCATAATAGATTTTTTTTGTCTGGTATATTTATATTTTGTGCATGCAGGCATTCTGATATTGATTCGACACTCCCTCGCTGTGTTAGAAGACTGAAATACTCTGAGGTGTTGTGATAGTCTTTTAGCTCTTTCGTTGCTTTCCTCAGACTACTTCAGCATTATCTATTCAGCAAACCATTTTTGTTTTGACAATAACAAATGCCTCTAAGTTTTCGTCGCCCTGGCATCTGAGAAATGGAAATATATTTTTTGAAAGAAGTATTCATCTTCTTTCTCCCTTATACTAGTTTCTGGAAAGATAGGGACACTCAGAGATATGAAAGAAGACCTGTGGTGCTATCTACCTTCAGGGGATCTTTTGTTTAGATGCGTATGACATAAGTGTTGCTTTTGTCCCGCTCACAAAAAGGCAATTTAGTACTGAATGCTGTCTCTAACTTTTCTGTTTTCTGTTGAGGCATTTCATGTAATGGAAAACACACTCTTAACACACTGCTCGAAGGACACTTTCGGACACTGTACCGGAAGTAGGTGGAGGTAAACAGCTTTAAAGGGGCACAATGTAGTTTTGTAGAAGAAATTCAAACTCAGAATGTTAATATTTAAAATATTAATGAGGTAATAATACAATAATCTCAAAGGTCCCCAGAAAAAATAAGGTCCTCAGAACTCTGTTTGAAATCGTGTTGCCCTTCAGGGTCAGTTTATTCAGTCATGAAAATGGAGAGAGTTTGTTTGTTTAGTTTGTTTAGGCATAAAAAAATTGGTCAATGATGATCTTACTACATAGTGCACCTTTAAACTACATATGAGTACATATTTTTCTTGTAACATATCCAAAAACATGCATTGCTTTTGATAAATTTGCAATCAATCAATCTTTTCTGCTGTCTGACCGATGAAGCGTTCAAACACGGTCGGGTTACTTCCAACAAAAAACCTCATTCAACACAAAAACAGGATAAAATCGCTAAAATACATTAAGAAATGATTAACGAAAAAGTCCAAGTCGGCTATGACTAACTTGCTAAATCATCGGTATAGAACACGTATTTCAATCCTAAACTTCCTCCATCTTTGCAACATGTGGCTGGGACAGTTTATCATACTGAAGGTTTATCTAAGTGTGGGGGAGAAGTGCTGTGCTGCAGGGAGAGATTGCCTTTACTTGCTCGGCACCAACAGAGCAAAACAATGTGCCGCATGATAAAAAATTGCTTCATAACTCTCACATTGTGTGTCTGGCATCATTATGAGGCACAATAGCCTCTGGAGGGCCCCGACTTTTATTGGCGTGCCTCTTGCAGCAGCAAAGTCTCATCCATTAAACAAATCAGGGGGTTATGTATTAGATTAGCTGTACAGCAGGCACTGGGGAACGCCTAGAAGAACACATGAAACCTCGTCTCATTCCCTCTCATAATCCCCTGGAATAAATTACCTAATTGACAGCATTAGGGTGATACTGTCAGAAGGTGCCTCTTAAAGCGTAATGTATAATGAAAATACACAACGTTGCTAAATTGCATTTTTTGGTATTAAAAATGATAAACGGCAGCCATTTGGGGCATATTTAGAGCGGAGCCTCTCCTCGTAGCATGCTGCCAGATCTCATTTTTCCATATTTCTTAATAAATTTGCGGTGTCAGTGATATTAAAAGCTCATTTCTGCTGAGGAATATTTAATAAAGCGTCTGTGTGATAGGAAGCCAATGTCACACAGAGAGTCAGGAAACTGGTAGGTGGCAGCCTGGAACGCCCACCCCCCACCGTGTCACTCCACCGATCCTGTGACCTATGAGGTGAGAAATGGACCGCCCCCCACTGGTGAAGGGTCAACACTGCAGCGGAGGTTCAAGAAGTGCCCCTCACAGTTCAGTGCACTATTCATTCTGCAACCAAGCTGAAAAACAACAGAGCCTTTTGACTTTCTCCAAAGTAAAAACTGTCTGCATCCCATTTTCTTAAAGTGTTGGGTACACTTCAGCTCGCTGTTCCAGGATGAGACAAAAGCATTGGGCCAGGCAGTGGGTGTGTGTGGGAGCGCAGTATGCCTCCCTATTAAAGGCACACAAAAGCCTTGAATGATTTCTGGGGAGGAGTGACCTGCTTATAGCTAAAAGAAGGATGTTTATGGACTGGAGAAGATTATTGCTCCGGCATATACTTTGATCTAATGGAAAATTAAAAAGAAGGTAAACTGCCTCCTCCAGTCATAATAAAGCTAAGGACCACTTTGAAAAGACCATAAATATCATACTTTTGTTCCTTAACAGACCCGGCTGTGATAGAGCATGCCTGAGGTTGATAGTACTTGTTATGGTGCTGAAATATAGCAGCAGTCACCTGAATAAAATGTCGGCATTTTAGGTTTCTGCAAACCACGTTAAAATTTGTACGTGTCATACATACGTTGCTGACATTTCTAAAGTGCGTAGATGGACAGGATGGTGGTCGCGTGACCGTCGGGCAACACTGCCAAGCCAGAGACCACTGTTCGAGACTGCGTTACGACATTTGTTAGCGTGAAACCACTGGATTTTTTTTTAACAAAGCGTCAGGACGTTTTCCAACCGTGTTTGTGGCGACAGAGGTGGAGGGGAAGATGGTTGAGTTAGGCTAGGCGACATTACTGCGAAGTGAGAGACCACAGTTAGACATTTGTAAGCGTGAAACTGCTGGACATTTTTAACAAGACGTCGGGACATTTTCCCACCATGTTTGGGTCAACAGGAGTAGAGGAGAATGTGGTTGAGTTAAGCAAGGCGATAAGACTGCCAAGCCACTGACCACAGTTCAAGCCTTCATTTCAATATTTGTAAGTGTGAAACCACTGGATGTTTTTGACGAGGGACCAAAGCATTTCAACATTTGTAAACATGAAACCACTGGATAATTTTAGGGAGATGTCGGGACTTTTTCCAACCATGTTTGTGGTGACTGAGGTGGAGGTGGAAGGAGGTTGAGTTAAGCTAGGCGACATTACTGCGAAGTGAGAGACCACAGTTAGACATTTGTAAGCGTGAAACTGCTGGACATTTTTAACAAGACGTCGGGACATTTTCCCACCATGTTTGGGTCAACAGAAGTAGAGGAGAAGGTGGTTGAGTTAAGCAAGGCGATAAGACTGCCAAGCCACTGACCACAGTTCGAGACTGCGTTTCGACGTAGGTGTGAAACCACTGGAAATGTTTATGGGTACCTCGGGACAATTTGCGGCCTTGTTTATGGTGACAAAAAACTGATATTTTTGAAAGCCGGGACACCGCCTACTGTGTTTGTGGTGACCAATACAAGTGTGCCCATTTCAAACCAAAACAAGGTCTTTTCCCAACCCTAACCAAGTGGTTTTTGTGCCTAAACCTAACCAGACCCTAGAGAAAAGTTCCAACGTATACGTGGTTTTCACAAATGTACATTGCCAACATTTAATCTGGCAATTGTGTTGATATTAAATCTAAAATCAAAACACTACTGTGTTTCAGCTGGGATAGGTGGTTCAGTTGTGCAAAATAAGGTAAAAATACAATTATTTTACCCTTTTATCTTGGGAAATAGGTTAAAGTGAATGAATCTAATGAATAAACACAATAAGAAAAGTATTTAACACACTTCATTTATTTGCCTTACTGATAAACTAAGCCTGACACAAACATTTATAAGATATTTCATGCCTTTTTAAACTCCACTTGCAGTTGTGTGTGTGAGTGTGTGTGTGTGTGTGTGTGTGTGTGTGTGTGCCTGTGCATGTGTGGAGAGAACTTAGGGTGGGGTGAAGAGTCAGAGTGCAGGATTTCTGTCCAGATGTGTGGACATATTGTAACTCCGGGAGGCCCTCACCCTTCTTCTAGAGTGCAAAAGTATAGGCAGCAGCTGGTTCTGAAAGTAATAACCTTTTGTCACACTGTTTCCTTTGCTCCCATTATCTTAGTTATTTGTCTGCCGCCGCAAAGTCACTGCTTTCAAACTATTACAAATAGCCGCAGTGAGCACAATAATATCACTATCTAAACGTTCTATTTGACTTTTATTTGTGTCATTTACACTGAGCCACCCCTGGGGAAATGATTACCCTGGATATGGAGAGATATTGCCTTCGGTGGTAATGTACTGTGATAGCTGAGGAAAAATGGAAATCTTTGCTTAAGATGCAGCATGAAAAAGCGGTCCTGGGTTATAATTTTGCTGTCAAATGCCTTCTATTCATTGCCTGGACATGTTGTATCGCAGTCTTGTAAAATGCAACTTCAGATAGGAGTAATAAATATTTAGAGTCACTTGATCAGCGGCAAGATGACAATTTAATTCACTACAAACCTGATAAAAACATAATGAAATCTATTCTACTACTAGACATCACTCTCACTACACTCCCAGAGCACAGAGCTGACAGTTCAGCTCAGTATTAAATCGACAAAAACGGAAATATGAGACTATATTTTATCAAATCTGGATAAGACCTTCAAAAGCGCATGATGGCACAGCCACATATAAGTGATATTCAGCTCTATTTCACTCATTACACCTATAAATCCTCCTCGCAGCATTCATCTTTACTGTGTTCAGTGTGACAGGTGCAACGGAGCCGACGCACAAATTCATGGGATTTTTTGGCATCTTGCGTTAACCAATGGCAGCGCGCACGGAGTCGTGGCTGGCGGGCTTCGGGGTGATCGTCGGGCACCTGTGCCAATCACAGAGTCAGTAGGAGGAGTTCAGGGGCTCGGAGGTGTGTCTGAAGAATACGAGTCTACAGCTGCATATTGTATCCAAGTCGGGGAGTAATGGCATGAGTACTGCTTTTTACTGTTTAGACAAGCTTTACAGTGCGCGCGTTGGAAACTAATATTCGACTCTTTCCGCTTTCACGCCGGTCACAAATAAGACCCGCAGGCGCTGAGGGACGAGGCGGAGGACCGTCGGACAAACTGTAAACTTAAGTCACAAAAAAGCGACTAAAGTCCCCAAACTCACAGGCTGAGGAGGCTTCAGACGATCCATCCTTTCTGGCTGTTTCAAGGAAGGATACGCTGCTGGACATGTGAATTTTAAAGGAGATACTCGCCAAGCACAAACATGAAACCAACGACTGCCCCGTGTTGCTTCGGCTTTCTCCTCACTTGCCTCTTGTTCGGGTCGAGCTCTTCACAATCAGGTAGGTGAACGTCGTCCGTCTGCTTCGCCCGGTGCGCAGCTCTGTGTGTCCGCGGAGCCGCTCGGCGCGCACTGAGCGCAGTGGCACAACTATCCACCCAGGCTGCGTACTTTTTCCCCCAGTGCTATTGTTGTTTTTACGCGTGGAACAAATGTATTAAGGCTTGACTTATGAATGCTGGCATTACACTTTTAATGCCAGCATCCTAATATTAAAGAAAATCACACCTGAGAGAAGAGGCTGAGTGCTGTGATACTGACACACAGGTGTTGTTTGGCAGGTTGTACCAGGAGATATTTCTCTATTTTTCGGACTGTCTCTGTCTTCTCCGTGCACAGAGCGGCACTGTTGAATTTGGAGGGAGAGTGTTTCATGTCCATCACACGTGTCCTTTGGACACAGTGTGGACAAACACAGAGGAGTGACGGCCTCTTAGTACAACAGGCTACTGTGCTCATGTCTTCCCTCCTGTGGATAGACAGGCTGTCAGATGCACGACTCTGTTTCAGAAGTTTATTCTTGAAATTGTTCTCTCCCCTCCAGACTAGTTTATTTCTAAATAATGACAGCGAGGGTGATCAGCTGTGACCCCTGCATCGATTTTTCATTTATTGGAAATATCGGTTTGTAGGACAGCGGGTTGGATTTACTTCTCCGCTTCACATTCGTCGCTCCAAGGGCACCAATTTGAAGTCGCAACCAGGGGCTCTCGTTGTTGTGTTTCAGTACTCATCATCTGCGCAACTCTTTCACCTGAACAAAGAGCGAACATTCATCCATATGCACCCTGTAACCGGGATAAAAAGCAAAGCGGATTACCGTGAAATTACATTATTCCTCATTTCATAGTAAGTCTCCCCCAGGGATTCTGTGGCGGACCACAGTTTGACAGTCAGCCTTGCTTGCAGCGCGCAGCACTTTCACACTGGCGGCGGCAGTACCGCTTACACAGTGCAGCGGCGCTCTTTACGCACAGGGGGGACATGTAGGTGCGCGAGTGAGCCTGAGAGAGAGAGAGAGAGAGAGAGAGAGAGAGAGAGAGAGAGAGAGAGAGAGAGAGAGAGAGAGAGTGTGTGTGTGTGTGTGTGTGATGGAGTGATTACAGGGGCTTGTAAATATCCGCCGAATAGACAAAACCACCACCCTCATCATCATACTTGATCACCTTCATGCGCGCAGATGAGACCAGAGAAAGTCGCGGACGTGTCCACGAATCACACAAGATCGCTTACTGTCTCTAGTTTCCTCCCTCTGCTGTGAGTGATGGTCAGTGTCAGCCTCTTGTGTGTGAAGCTATTTGATCACCTATGTGAAGAGACGTGACTGAACACCGAAAAGGGCTTCACACGAATTACAAATTAACAGCATGAATTGTTCAAGCATGTGTTGAAAATCTGTTTTTCTGTGATCTTTTTTTAGGGGGAGCTCTATCTCTAAGTAAAACATCCTTTTTTATTGTATTCATTTATTTGTTTTAGGAGGACTTGTTTGTTTCGCAGTGCATCCCAAACTCGTCAGCAGTGAATGCGCACAGTTTTACGCACACAGGCCCACCTCTGTAACCTGTGCTTAGAAAGCTCCTCCTCCAGTAGAGCCTTAAAGGGAGCAGGAGGTGAGGCAATGTGATTGTGATTTTGGGCTAAATAAATACAACTGATTTGATTTGAGTCGTCTTCACAGAACATTGCCTCACTGATGATAACACAGTCAAATGAATTGTTCCAAAAAAAAAGGAGCGAGCATGTATTGTTTGCTGAGCTGTTTCACCTGTTAAAGGAAACTGGAGGCCCCCCTCAGTGTGAAGGAAATGGCATGTATTCAAGGGAAAAAAAAAAAAAAATGTTTTCACTTATTTTAGCAGCCAACCTTCCATAGCGCTATCTTTTTGTCAAGAATGATGTTTTGGAGCGTGTGTGTGTAACAGGAAATGAAATAACATCATTTTTTTTGCTATCAGAGCAAATCTTAAGACACCTTTTAGGACTTTACCTCTCGCACCTGTGTTTCAACAACTTACTCAATGCATTTCTCAGGAGAATTATGCAGCATGAAGGCGAGAGTGGCGATACCATCCCCAAATCTTTAAAAAAAAAAAAGGTATTTGGGAAGTTGAAGGAACCCAAATGAGAGCCAGAGAGTCACAGACACAAATGAAGGAAGAGTGGATTATACAGATATAGGCGTAAACACAGATTAAGTCCTGTCTGTGAGAGGGGAAGTGGTGAATATGAGTATGTGAGTGTTTGTGTGCGCACCTGTTGTCTGAGTGCTGTAGCCTGAGGTTTGTGTGAGGCGTGACGTACAACGACGCACGCTCAGAAGCACACTGGCACAATTGCATCTCCCTTAATGAGTCACCCAAAAACGCAATTCTCCTTCATAGTCTGGACTGAATTCATGTAAATCTCTATCCCTTTCTCTTTGTGGTTGTCTTGAATCCAAAATCCCAGCAGCTGTGAGAATCAGAACCTTCCCCCAGACCCCCATGAGTTTATGTTTTTACCGCTGAGGAGCACACACATTCTGTATCTTTCCCAGCCCACCATGTAATCCTCAAGTCCAACGCAACAAAAATCACCTCAACTGGAGTTAATTTCCACATGCCAGAGGGCACGTGTCTGAAAAGATGCGAGCGAGTCCCCGCGCTGCACTCTGCTCCTCATTTGACTACAGCTTTACGCTGGAGCTGGAGGATAGAGGTGGGGAATGCATACATCTGCCGATCCTGAACCATATGGCCACGCTCCAAAACTCTATCTTGGGGTTATGAATATTCATATTTTCTTGTGCGCAGGAGTACAGTCAAGTCATCTGTTCTGAATGCAACTCCATGTGAATACGTGTGGGGTGGAATGGTGGCTTTTTCCAGGCGGCATGTGGATAAACTACATCCGTAAATGACACTATTATACAGCTCACAGCGGTTTCCTGTTTCTTCATTTAGTGTAAAATGTGAGTAAAGCTTGGTTCAGAAGAATTCTACTCAAAAGATGCATGGACTACCTTCTTGTACCCTCTACTGCACCCTTGATTTTATAGTGGCACCCACTGTTTACTGGACTGAGATTGACAGTGCAGCTCCAGTGTGTAGTTGATATGTGAGTTCACAGTATATCAAAATGTTTACAAGGGATCGAGCGAGGCACAGAGAGAGATTCAGCTCGGAGAAAAAAGGAGAGTTCTTTCTCTTCTTCTCTTTTTTTCCTCTTTTTTTCCCTCTCACCACGCTGCAGACCGACACTTCTTGTACACTGTTCTCCGTTGTGTGTTTTTTCTTCAGCCCAGTCTGAAGCATAGGGAAAGAATGGTGTTACATTAAGCGGCCCACACAGCTCCGCTTCGTCACAAAGCCCTCTTACAGTCATATCTTTGCCTGCTGTCGCTTGATAAAGGAGCTTTGACCCTCCGCTGCCACCAGGCTTTTTATTAGAAGAATGGCAGTCTTTGATTAGGTGGTGATCCGCTTCCATTTGTTGGAAAAAGGAATGTGACCCTCTGTGCTTTCATCTCCTCTGTCTCTGTCTGGATGAGAGATGAGGAGCAAACCTAACGCCATCGATCCACCGTATGGAAAAATTTGTCAGACTAATGTAATTTAACGCCAAATCCTCCTGTCTTGCTCTTGTAAATGTGTTTTTAAAGCTCATCAATGCTGGATGAGACACAAAAGGTGCATTATGTGGTGTGCGTGTGTAATGTGTGATGAATTAATAGATGTAGATTTGATGCCTTTTCCGGTGAGGTTTTGTCGACCTTTCCTTTCAATGATAAAACTCAAAGGCATCCCAGTGGTGTTCGTATCGTCCATACCTTGCCATATGTTACTGACAGAAAAAAAAAAAAAAGCCACCAGACGTTTGCTGCAGAAAAATACCCCACAATTTTTATTGTGTTTCCTCTCCTGGGGATCTCAACCCTGCAGCCAGATACAGAATAAAAACCCTTCTGTTTGTGTAATCTAGACTGTGGTTTCACTGAGAGTATAGTAGAAACCATTAAGTTTCCTATAAATCTCTCAACAAACAAACTGCTTCTGAACCACTGACATCAATAATACATGTGTAGCACCCACAACGCAGCCCGAGAATCCCTAATGAAAAATCACTCTAATATTCCTACAGGGACTGAAAGTGTGCGTGCAGTGGCCCACTCGATAGTGTCTCTGTGACCTTATTGTCCCTAATGGTGTTTTTGTTTTAATCTGCTGTGATGTTTCTGTGATATTCTTTAATCACTCCCACAGGGACTTGTTTTATATTTGTATCAGATTCATCCGGACTGCATTAGATCACAGATTTCTCTGTTGAGGGTGACAGTATTATCTCTTTTCTGACGGCACGACGTCGTCTTCCAGTTTTGACTTGTTGATGGGCTCATAACCAGTCAGACGGTCTGCAGCCTGGCAGAAATGATTGGATCATATCCTATGCGACCTTTACAAGCATCACACCCTCGTTTATCTCCCGCGGTAATAAATGCACCACACATGTGCGTGTGTTTTGCCATGCGTCATTGTCAGCTCGGCTATTAAATGTCCCTTTTTGTGAAGGATGTCATAATTGGATTGGGGCATCACCCATGTGTGTGCGTTTGATTTTCTCAGTTGTTTATCACATGTGTATCGAAAATGCAAATTCTCTGTTTGAAGCGTGATTAACAAGCGATTCGATTACAGCAGATTGGATAAGGTTTGTTCAAAATGTGATGCGTTTCCCGGCTTTTGTGGTGTCCTTTTTTGCCCTCTGTAAATTGCGTGCGCTTCTGAGTTTTCTTGCGTCTGTGAGAGAATGAAAGGGAAGGCGGCGAGAGAGACAGAGAGACAGAGAGAGAGAGAGACACGCAAATAGAAAAACTGATAGCCTCCGTGCAACACGGGCCCAGAGAGCTGAGTACACAGCAACCAAAGTCCTTCATTAGCAAGGTAGCGCAACAAACACTCAGCAACAACAATGTGAGCGAGGTCCTGCTTGATATCTTTGACAGTATACCACAGTTTAGACAGATCGGGGACTAAGTTTCAGCAGCGGGGAAATCAATCCGCTGTGTTTTAATTAGGATGGCAAATGTGCGTTTAGAGCCACCAAGAAGAGCTTGCAGGATGAAAAACAATGAAAATTCTCAGGGCTTCTGCTGCCATTTAGAGTTCTTTTTTTTTTTGAGTGCGTTGAAATGGGTTCGACACAAACAACACTCCAAGTAAAGAGGCCAAATGTTGCTGTGTCATGCACGGTACAGACAACTGTCAGTCAAAAATAAATCCCTGCCTCGACTTATTCTCTCTGTAGCACCATTGCTGCGAGGTTCAAACCTTCCGTCGGGGTGAATAAGTTGCAGGTACAAAGAAGAAAGTCTGTTCTTTTATGTAAAGGGTAAAAATAGATCACTATCGGCTAAGCCAGAAAGTGAGTGAGACATTAACCAGAACCTTATTCTGATCTTAGTTCACCCAACTTTATATAGAAAAAACATTGAAACAGAGCTGAGCTAAATGGCGTACACAGTCACATCATTCATTCCCATGCGTCATGTTGTAATTTTTTTAGCCAAGCCTCCAATGGTCTTCATCTTGAGCCTTTTTTACACAGAGGTTCCACAATACTGCTGCAGCAGAGGCTCGTCATTCACCAGTTTTGCTTTTTTAGACTGAGCCAAACAACGTTGTCATAAGTGCAGGACACACAGCAGCACGTGTAACAGCGGGCGTCCCGTCCTGCTATCTCACCCTTTTTTACACAAACTTTTTCGGAGCTGTTGCTAACTTTGCTGCCGGCTTAAAAGCGGAACAATGCCCTCCTATCCTGTCTTTGTACCTTTTGTACAGACTGTTTAGGCGGAGTAACGGCGCAACATTGCAGCCTTACAAAGGTGGCGCAAAGGGGGCTATTGTCTCTGTCTGTGTGTGTGTGTGTGTGTGTGTGTGTGTGTGTGTGTGTGTGTGTGTGTGTGCATGTGTGTGTTCTCAAAGCTAGAACATTTTCACACGTCCATCAACGAAAAATTCACACTCGAGGTGTTAAAGAAAATATGGCTGTCTGTTCTTGAATGAACATTTGTTTTGTTTTTTGCAACATCAACACATATTTGAATTCTTACATTTCATATTTTAAGTTCTCTTTTGATATTTGCATTATATTGTTGTCACATGTGCCGCATACAGTTTCTTTAATAGGATTTACATAAAGTTGTCCGTCAGTGCCAGTGTGCCTCACACACTCCGAGACTCACTCCCACACACCCGGGCGCTCGCACTGCCGTCACCCTGGGCCGTCCCCTCTGAAGTATGAGGCAAATCTGCGACATCCAGGCCCCTTGAAAACCTGCCGCCTGTGTTCGCTGAACAATGCAGATGTGTTGGGGAGTCTGAACGCGTCATGTATGTCTGTCACTTTGCGAGACTTCTGATCCCCTTTGTTGTTGCTGCTACCCCTCTCACAATAAGCCTGTCTGTCCTCCTGGAGGGCTGCAGGAGGCTGTCAGGCATCGACCCTTTTGACAGCCACATTTGAGGGTTTCAAAACGTGGTGACAAAAGGGGTCTCGGAAACATGCGCATAAACTGCCTGTATGTGTGTGTGTGTGTGGTGACTGTGTCTGTCAGTGTTTGTTTGTATGGCTGCATGGTTGGAGGGATAGAGGGTGACTGACAGACTAACCGAGCTCCAGAGACTCTCTCTTTCTCTCTCTCACTGTCTGCCTGTTCCTCTCCCTCCACCCACCCTCTGCCTTCATCTGTGGCTTTGTAAGCCTCCACATAATGTGGGAGCATTAAAATGACAATGGAAATTATGGCTAATCTTTGTTAAGACACACTCATTACCGCCACGTTTCAGAATGAGAGTCCGATGATAAGAGTTGGTCTGCCGCGTTTTTGTTTTTTTTTTCCTCCCTCTCTGAAGCGACAGCCTGACATATTGGAGTGATGTGTTTTTCTTTTTTTCTCGCACTTTTTTTGTGTTATTTTTCTATTCCCGCTCAAAGTTAATAATGGTGGCGAACATATGAAAGGATGATAATAGGCTGACAACTTGGGCATGAAAGACTAGCTCCACCTTCAAACGAGCTTTTCATGCCGTCCTGCATGTGGGTGTGTGTTGAGGGGCTGATTTTTCTCCCTCCACTCTCTCCCTCTCTGTCTCTTTCCTCTTTTAGTAATCCCCTTATAAAATATTCATAGCTAATCTGCATTTACAATGTAATTACAGACGGGCTTTGAGTGATATCGGATATGGCCGGCGGAACACACACTTCACGCAAAATCTTGGTTTGGTGATTTGTGTGCCTGAATAAATACGAAACTGGCTTGAGATGTGGTAAAGGTTTACAGCAGCTGTTTATTTAGTTAAAACAAACTTTTTTTTAAAAAAAAAGGGGGCACTATGTAGTTTTGGAGAAGAAATTCAAACTCCGATTTTTAATATTTACGATATTTGAGATAATAATACAAACTCAGAAATATAGATTTTTTTTCCATAACTGAATAAACAAGCTGTTCGCCGAGGGAAATCCAGAACACTGATTAAAGCTTAAAGGTGGCCGGGTCCGCCAAATATAAACAAAGTAAAACAGTATGAAGTTGTGTTGCCCTTTAAGTTAAACTACTCAGTTAGTCAGTCAGTACAGTTGTAGCAAAAGTTGCCTAAATTTCATTATTTATCTACCTGCCATCTGAACAGCTCCAGCTGAATGAAAGATGTCACGAAACTCTCCCCGCTGTCTTTCCGTTTTGCCCCCTCTGCTCAAACCCAGTTCCCATCTTTCGGGCCCTGCTGGCCTCCGCTCGCTGCTAATGGAGCGGTGTGCCCTGTATGCTATTCTTGCAGGTCGATTTTTCACTTTTGTTGGAGGAGAGGGAGGGTGGCGTCCTTTTAAATGAAGCACTTGGCGTTTGTGACCTGTAATAAATGAGTTTGCAGTCAGTCATGGCAGCTGTAAGGAGACATCTGGGAGCGAGGGAGAGGGAGAAAGGGAAGAGAGGGGGAGATATTGAGACTTGACTGGGCAACGGTTTATCTATGCGAGGATGAAAAATGGCTGCACCAAACGTGCTATCACTTATACAAAACATAATAATAGTAATCCTACTGGAAGATGTTAGCAGTTCAGCATAAAAAATGACACAGAGAATGAAAGGTTATGCAGTGGAGAATCTTACTGTGAAACCATCAGGATTAATAGACAATGACTATAATCTCACCTTAAAGGGTAAGTTCACAAATTTTACATATCATAGTGTGTTTACAGCTCCTGGGGAGTACTACTGCGTATGTGAGAAAAAAATGTAGTATAAAGCCTTTTGTGGCTCCAGAGGAAGCTGCGTGTAATCTGGTAAATCGCCTCCAGCGATGTCTCTCAGCGGCTTAATTGCATTATGGGTAATGTAGGCGCCGGGTTTTAAGAGGGAAGAAGAATGTGTGGAATGATGATGTGATATCTCTGGTTCTGAAGTTTCGATTTTGGTCAAACTCTACAATATGATTCCAACAGTGACTGCTTTTCAAAACCTGTTGTATACATTACCCACAATGCAACTTAGCCAGTGTGACATCACTAGAGGCAATTTATCAGATGACATGCAGCTTCCTCTCCAGCCGCAAAAGGTTTTATGCTACTTTTTTTCACATATGCAGCAGTACTCCACCTCCTGAACAGCATGAGCATAATAAACCTGAATATTAGGCAAATTAGGAGAATCAGAGGCTGCAGTAAAGAAACAAGATGAAAATAAAAAGTTAAAGATAGTGTTCGGGTTGGATCTCCTGTCTGTCACCATGGATACATCTTTTTACATACATACATCTCTGTGGAGCATAACTACAGGAGTTACAGTCTCATGTGAAAGCCACAGTTCAGAGCATTATAAATGTCTTTATTCAAGACGACGCCGCACATTTTAGAGTGGGCTTTCATTGTGACGAGCCCAAGGCACACCTGTGTAATTACCATGCCGTTTAATCAGCAGCTCGTAACGCCACACCTGGATGGATTATCTCGCTCAGTAACACAGATTCAAACAAACTTGTGATGACGATTTCAGTGAAATGAGCATTTGTTTGCAAATATAATACTTTAACTCATGACTAAAAGATCAGCTGATACCACATAACTGCTTGGGGTGTTGTTGTTGTTTTTTTTTATTGTTGGAATATTGATTTTGTTCCAAAACAACGAGTACAGGCCACATAATAAACAGGAATCTCAGTGCTCTCTAAAATAATCATTGAGTCGTTAGTATTGATCAGCAGCTTTTTCAAAGGCCACATTATGGCTTTTTATGCCCCTTTAACACCAGTCAAGGGTACATTCATCTGCAGCTGAACACTGAATTTAATGGTGTGGTTTGTTTGTTCAGGGTTTTTAGGCTTTCTAGCACATCATAGTCACGACAGATATGAGAATGTTTCTATTTTTAGGTTATGAAAGTAAAATTGTACATTTCACTTTTAAGTAAATAGATTTTCATACGTTTTCCTTCGGCGTTGGGGGCAACGCTCGGCCCTCTTTCTAGTCTGTATTAGCGTGGCTGTCACCGGTGTGAAGCAGCAGTCACCTTGCAGCAGAGCAGAAATAGCGCAGCTCTCTTTCCCTGGATGTGAAGGTACATAAAGCACAGGATGAGAGGAGCAGGAAAGGCAATTGACCTTGGCTGCTTTTGGGGGCTGGCTATATAGCCGTCCGGATGGATGCTATGGTTCTGCGGCTCGGCAGGGGAGGGAGGGGGGGTAGGGCGACAATGCTGAGTATGACACTTAGTTGTGCACAGTGGAGAAAAGCAGATTTTCAATGCATATTTGGTTGTTTTGAGCCTAGCCTGGACAATCTTCCATACTCAAGCTGACGATAATGGATTTTCTTTCAATATTTGTATATTTTTCTTTGTGTCAACTTCACACTAACAACTAACAGCAAGTTTTACATTGTGTGTGTGTGTGTGTGTGTGTGTGTGTGTGTGTGTGTGTGTGTGTGATGGGATGGGTGGGCGAGATGCGAGTGTATATATCAAATGTGAGAGGAGCTGACTAAGTGCAACCCAGGTCCAAAGTCAACCCTGCCATTTTGCCCTGCTGTGCTAGGATGTTTACCTGAGACAGGGGTGCTTTATCTCAGCCAGCCACGAGTGTACATGTAAACACACAGGGAGGTGGCGGTGGTGGGGGGGCTACACTGCATATCATGCTGTTTCCAGCCCCCCCACCGCCTTTGTTCCAAAACCTCTCTCCCACAGAGAGACATTATCCCCCGATGGCAAGGTGAACGGGGTGCTGATGTTAGATTATTTGTAGCAGCTAGAGTAAAACAGGAAAAAAAAAAAAAAAAGATGGTGACGGCGTGGGGGACGTAGGAGAGAGATTCTCCTAATTTTAGCCGGAGAAGGGCAGGCGAGCAGGCGGGTACACGGGAGGAGAGGTGTCTTTCGGCGGGGATTGGACAGTGGGTGAGTGTCTCGGGAGTCTTGGTTAAAGTGGTCGCTATCACAGGAGCTGGACGGACAATTAATCAGCAGTGGCCCAGAGGGGGAGCTGGGGCTCTGACAGAGACACTTCATTCTGCACAGGACACACACACACACACACACACACACACACTGCTGACAGGCTCACCCGTAGCTTCTTCTCACCTCGCTCTTTTTCCTTCTGTTCCCGTGGCTTATCTACCTTCCTCCTCCTTGTCCTCCTTTCTTCTCTCATCACCCTTCTCTTTTTCTTCTTTCCTTCCCCTGATTTTATCCATGCTCTCATCTCCTTTTCTCCTTGTCCTCCTCTCATCAAAACACGCGTTTAGGTCCGTGAGCCCCTTGATTAGAATCAGACGACATTCCCTCTCATGACCTGACAGCTAACTCGGCAAGAGTTGGAGACAGGGGAAGGAGGGAAAAATAAGGTGAGCGAGGGTGGACCGGTGGCTATACTTCACCCTAACGGACCCTCCCTTCTTCCCCGCGCTCATCCCTCCATTTCCGCCTCTCCACCCCCTCTCTCTCCCCCACGGCTGGCGCTGAGTGATTGATGGATTCAGGTTTGACATGGCCCGGTTCACCCGAGGGCGTTAGCAAGGACACTGGCGAGATTTAGCCACATGCTGGGGAGAGAAAGACAGGGAAAGTAAAAGGCAAAGAAGGGAAAGAGGTTGCACTCAACACTGTTGACCATCATGCCTTGCCAGGGTTTCCAGGGTGAGTAAGCTTTTCCTCAAACTGCGCACCTGTTCTCAGTTTTCCATTGCATCACAAGGCTTTTCCACTCTGGGTCGGATGTAGTGAAATAATATGATTGTAACTGAATGAATGCACACTAAACATAATGAGTTTCAATAATAGATTTTCTTGCTGAGTGCAACATTTTTCCTGATGGCATTAGAGCTCATTGACACCGCTCACTGTTTATAGCGAGACATCATATTGCATATGAAAGGGATTTTAAATAATAGGTTTAAACCCCCAAAGGCGACTAACATAAGCAGAACATTTAGATAGAATAGCTAATGGCCTAATGATGCAAGTGTATAAATCTACTCCTCATCTTCAACCTCTACCTCCCCTCTATGAAACAGTGATATATGATTTTTTTCTTTATACCAATGCAACGTCTGATCATAAGTGTACATACAGTACGTCCAGTCTATGCGCGTCTCCAAGTTGAATCGAGTGGAGGCTGTGTGCTGCTGCGCTCCCCTCCAGGGGGGTCCTGGTCCTCCCAGTAAGCAAACACCCACTTGACACGGAGCCAGGCAAAGGGGAACAAGGCCCGCAGTGTCTCCCCGCTCCAAGTGCTTTGTCCTGGAGGAGGCTCCCGCCGTGACTCCCGGCTCCTAACCCCACGTGACACGCCTGGAGATGAGGGAGGCACTTGTCTCATGAACATTGTCTGCGCAGGGATCGCCACTTTCCCCTTTGATTGATGATTAAGTGACAGCTGATGTATTTTTAGGTGCCTTTTCCAATAATCGCCATGCTACTATTTGTATGCATGAGAACATTATTCCACTGTTTTTTTGTCGTTGTTTTTATTTGCTTTATTGCCTGAACAATGGGAAAGTATTCAATATCCAGTAAGGTGTTGGGACGTTTACTTTAGTAATGTACTCTGATACAATTGCTAATAACCTGTTAAAGGTGCAATATGTAAGAGGTTTAGTTTAAAAGATTCTGAAAAAAAAAATATATATACAATTGTCAACAGAATGTGAAAAAACAAGAGTTTTGATGTATGTTTTTAATAGATGTCTACTGAAGCAGGCATGCTTGTCCCTGCCCCTTTCTCATAATAACATACCAGGCCTCCCAGTCCGGACCACTAGCTGCACAGCTAACTGAGCTAACTACCTAGCAGTTAGCAGTTACTCTGGTGATATGCTGCCCCCCACTTGTTTGGAGTATGAATTCAAGAGGTGGCTAGTTCTTACATATTGCTCCTTATCCAAGTATCACAATATTAAAGTAATGTACTGTAACCTGATTATCTCATATATATTATCTTTGGTTTACTTCAATACCAATAGTCTTTTTAAGGTCCATTTATTCCGTCACTCCACAAGGCTGGATGTCAGTACGCTTCAACCACAGTGCTTGTCGGATTGATGCACAGTGCCTGAAACTGCCTCAGCTCACCTTTTCAGTTCATTTGGGAGGCTGAGTCGAATAGTTTGTAACTTTCTAAATGTCTGTCTGGCAAGCGCACCCACTTCGCTCAGCCGTTGGCCAGGTGTGCAGGAACGCTCCTCACTATAATTTTCCAAATGTTCCATTCTCACACTAAAGCAGAATCACTGGCGTTTTCAGCTTTCCACACTATGGAGACCATTTTAGACCACCTACATTTTTTGAAGTGAGAAAATTCTCGGTGTCTAGACAGAAAGCCAAAATGGAGAGAAGAGGATGCCTTTTCAAATTTAGCTGGCTTAGTGTGGATGTACTCGCAGTTTCTTAAGGCCTGATGCCGCAAAGTATAAAACTCCTTGAGGGATGCAATCCCGCCTCTGCACAGTATACCTGCCTGCCTCGAGTCCTCCCAGTAAATAGGCAGTTTCATCCTCTCAGCGCTGGCAATATCTCCCAATCTCACCGTCTGCATGGTGATGAGTATATTGTGTATGTGTCTCCAAGCTGTCTCATAGCTGTGTCTGGCTATCTGAGTAGTAAACACAACAACAACAGGTATCATCTGCTCTCCCTCTCACCGCCGCCTACCAGACTTCGGGCTTTTGCTCTCTGTCTGGCTTGGCAGCAATGTGAAGTCAATAGGATGAATAAAACATACCTGAATCAGAACCCTCCACCCTGGGAAATGTCAAGCTGTCAGTATAGCTTAATGGGAAAACATAAGGTCGGTCCCAGGGGTCGGACAGTTTATCCCATGGCAACCATTGTATCTCTATATGTTGTGATTGCTCAAGATTTAAGAGAGTATTTTTCACTTAGCAATTACTTTTGACTGAGAATTTTACTCCACAACGGCATAATGATCCAACGTGTTTTAGTGAGACACCATTTAGTCTTGTGGCAAAAATATTATCTTTCTCACTTAGTTAGAGATTCACTTTCCACTGGGGCTCTGCAGTGTGAAAACTTGTGTGCACCCATGATACTGCAAACCGCTTTGGGTAAAAAACATCCTCTAAATTGCATATGGTACGTGTTTATCATTCACCTGGTCTGCCACTGAAAAACTACTATTTAACACGCATTACTACACATATTACACAACGCTCATCCCAGCTTTTGGTGGCTGTAGCTAACCCCTACAGCTAATTATCTTTAAATTAGGGCTGAGGTCTAGGTTTAATTAGGCTTAGCCACAAGGAGGTTTGAAGCTCAACACTAACTCCAGGAACTTCAGCTGCCAAAGCTCATCAGCCTAATGGAGACTCAAACGTGGAGGGCCCTCGGGGGCCCGACAGGCCAGCCTGACTTCCTGCCTTATGCCAACCAAGACCCACACACACGCATACATACAGACACACACACACATCCACTGCTATTCATACACCATCCAGATAATCAAGACATGATGAAGCTGGAGTGAGGCAGGTTGTGCATAAATGTGTGTTAAGCAGAGAAGTTTTTAGAGCATCATCTACAGAACTTTTTTAGGTGTAAGGCTTAACTTCTGGTCTTCTCGTTTATTGCAATAACTTGTACTCAACCAAACAGAGATGAAAAATTACAGTACTGTATTTAATTACAATTTTGAGATACTCTCACTTTACCTGAGTAGTTCAATTTAATGCTATTTTAGACTTTTACTCCATTTCAGAGCACAATTTTGTACTTTTTACCCCTCGAAATGTATCTGCTCATTTATAAGATTAGATACTGGTGGGCACGTGGTTTACTAGATTAAACCACGTGCTCCACCTCCACCAGCTGTAACATTAAAATGCTGCCTAAAATGCTGCTTACCCCCCTGGTGCCCCAATATTTGAGAAAGCGGCACAAAAGTGGCTCTTGGATGCCCCCATGGTAGATAAAACATGATAAAATGCCCTCATAGGGGGCCCTTTCAGTCGGCAAAAGTGCCCTCTGGGGTATAGATGTATCATAAATGTATGCACGCTGGTGCCCCACCACATACAGGTGTTGTTGTTAGCTGTGCTGGGTCAGGCATGTGGGAGCTGACCAATCAGAGCAGGCTAGATATTCGGGAGGCGGGCCTTAAAGAGCGTTTCAGACAGAGGGGTAATACAGAGCTGCGGCACTGGACAGTATGACAGAACTGATGTGTTTTTTGAGCATTAAAGCATGTAAACCTATTCTAGTAGTAACCCAAAATAAAATTATGAACCTGAAAATGAGCATAATATGTCTCCTTTAACAGATTATTTTTTTCAAAGCATTATTGCTACTTTTACTTCAGCAAATGTTGTGAGAAATGTTCCACCACTGCAACAAACAACAACAGTTCAGCCAGTTTCAACAGCCAGTAAACTCTGTGAAACAGATTTTGGTAATGCTTTATTTACCATTAGCCAGTTGCTTTTTGTGTATAAGCACATTAGCGCTTAATAAGTCAAAGCATTAATTAATAACTTATTCTGCACGACCATATTCTTCAGCTACTAGACCGTGAACTAAGTGTTTCCTCCTACTTACTGCTTATTGATAGTAATCAAGGAAGTTGTTACACATGAATTACCATCTATATTATAAATCACTGGTCATTATGGGCAATATAAGGTGGTAGTGCCACAAGAATCATCATTCTCCCTTAATAACACTTTATAAATGGTCTGTTCGTATTAAACAAAATGCAAACCTACAAATCTTTCAAACTCAGATTATGTGCCCTTATGTTTAAGTGAGGTCTTGCTCATAACTAATTCATTCGTAGAACCTGTGTGGGTTAATGTGTGTCAAACTGAGTGAATTACTTATGAGCGAGACCTCACTTTAGAATCTGGGTTGGAAAAACTTCATTTAGAGTTCGATGGTCACGATTAAGAATTGAAGTTTTGTGTTTTTAAGTAAGAGTAGACGATATTTATGAAGTGCTTAAGGAGGAAGGCCTCTTGTGGTAAACCACCTTATAAGACCAACTTCCTTACTTACTATCAATAAGCAGTGAGTAGGAGGTTATTGGGTGAAAACTCTCAGTTAATGGCCTAGTCGTTAAGAATAAGGTATTAAAAATTGCTTTATAATGGCTAATAAAGAGCCAATAATTTGCATTGTCATTTGTAATTATGGTTAATACGTATGCCATAATATTACATTTCCCCCTCAAACTCTCAAAACTCCAGAATGGTCTATGGTTGTCCTCGAACTTGGCTTGATGCAGCACATTCCTCTCCTTATTCAGCAAATTTGTAATACAAATTGGTCTGCTGGTTCCTTGCAGCCATCTGGTGTAAGGTAGACTGTCCGCCCTTTGAAAAAATCCTCTTAGATGAAAACAGGAGGCTGTAGCCAACCAGAGCCCAGATCTTCACTCTTCCATGCCAGTGCCTGTTTCTTACCTTTATTCCCCTGCCATCTCCTTCTGCTGTGGAAATCGCAACTCTGCTGTTAACACTGAAAAAGGGAAGTATTGTGTGTAGGTTGCCTTTTATACCTTAATGCCACTGACCACGGTGACATTTACATTGTTTGGGGTCATGTGCACATGAGCATTGAAAGATTCACAAAAAAACACAACTTAGTGAGCTTTGATCAGACCCCATCTACTGTATATATGTTTCTGTTTATGTGCACACCCACGTGATTTGGCCCGAAACGTCAGATATTTGCTGCCAAGAGGGGATGGCCCATCGGATATATTGTCATTTCTCCTCCTCTTCCTACCCACCATCTGCCCCAGCATTTTCCAGACTGACTTACCGTAACGGGAACAAGCAACCTGACAAAGCAAAGGACGAGAGAGCGGGAGACACAGGTTAAAAGCTTGGTCAGACAATGGAGGAGGAAGATGGGGACAAAGCATGAAGGCAGGTTGATCCTGCGGTAGATCCACAATGAGCAGTAAATAATGCACAAATAAACACAACAAAAAATAGTAAAGAAACTGAGGGTTGGAAGAAGCATGGTGAAAATGATATGTTAGTTGGCTTGCATGTGGTTCTATTCAAAGGATCTAATTAATACAAGGGGCGAGCTGAAGACAGAGCCCTGGGAGCCAACCTGTCCTTCAGTCAATCATTTCTTTTTTAGTTATGAGCTGTAAGGAGAGTTCCCGAGTCAGTCAGTAGCCTAAACACATTTTCAGCTGATGTTCCAAAAGTTCCCCATCGACACCGAAAAAGCCAAAACAATAGTGGATATATTTCTGCTGCTGGAGGCAGGAGTGTGAAGAACCGTTTTTACCGGACAGTCATATTTTAGATAATCACATGAATCTTTTTTAAAAGATTTAGAAAATTAATTTCCAGTAGTTAACAGTTCTGTCTTTGAGTGGATGGAAGACAGAAATGGGAAAAGCATTGGGGGTTTTTTTGGTGAATATTTTGTTCCTTCTTGGCAAAGAGCCACTATGCTGAAAGGTTAAATAAGCATTGGAGACTGGTCCTGTAATCTTCTGTTACACTGCGTCCCTTTGGCTCCGCCTCAGCTGCCCTCTCATTCTTCCTGCCTCAGCTCCAAAATCTGACAACATGGTAATGACTGTTATTGCAGTCTATAAACACAGTTATCACATATCAGTGGTTTTGGGAGGGGATGGTGTTTCATTAAAATTGTTGTTATTGAGCTACTTGCAACCTGACAAGTGTTTCAAGGTGGGACTGTTGCCCTGTTAATCTGCTTATATTAAAGGTACAAAAACGGCCTTTATCCAGCACGAAGATAGTAACAGAGCCGAATCCATACTCTGTTGTTCTGTGCTGGCAAGATGTGACAGGTGCAACTCACCGCCCAGAAATTTAAAAAGCAGCTAGCAGCAGTTAGCACCCAACTCAACCAATAAAATCAGCTACTGAAAATGTCTACAAATTGGGGAGACGATTTAAGACCTGGAGGTTCCTTACCCTCCAAGGAGAGTCTAGATCAACTGTCAAATAACAGAGATGATAAATGATTATTATTGCTCTGTTATGCCATTGATATTGTTCTGAAAGCACTTCCCAAAGCGTATGTTATACACAACATGTTCTCACTCCAAACTAGGAAGCTCTTCCTACCCCTCTAGTGTCATCACGGTGGCGAGTGGTTAGCACTGTTGCCTAACAGCAAGAAGGTCCTGGGTTTTCGCTGGTTACTCCGGTTTCCCCTAACGTCAAAACATGCGAATTAGGTTGATTCTTCAGTCAGTTCCCTTTACCAAGGCACTGGCTGAGATCTGGAGTTGGTCTCTGGGCGTGTCTGTTGCCCACTGCGACCTCAGGATGGGTTGACAGTACCGTAAGTGATGTTCATATCATGTAATGTAAGTGATGTAAGTCACTTATTTCACTTAGTACCGTAAGTTACATCATTTAGGTACGTTAACTTACTTACGTAACATAACTTAAAACTAAATCACTCTTGACTCTTGGCTTTACCAGGTGTGCTTCATAAAATAACTTAGAAACATAGGCCCACTGACCTGAGCTGTGAATGAGCTGTTTCTGACACGTGAGAATGGGCTGGTCATTCTTCACATTAGACACTGACACTATTGTGTTACATGTCATGGCATGCTATCCAAAATCACACACTTCGGTGCCATTATGCTGCAGTTGTTTGGTTCAGCGCAAGAAAAAAACAAAAAAACAAAGGGGTCACCATAAAGTATCTTTGTCGCAGCAGCGTAGTGCAATCTATGTAAAAATGACCATAGATTCAGACCACTGAATTTGAAATCTAGTTTTCTGTAATGAAAAGGTAAGTCAGTCTGCCAAATTATTAAAAACAGCCTTCATGTAAAGGACCTTCCAGTCCATGTCTGTGGTTAATAATGAATGTTTGCAATTCATCCGTTAGCATAGTTCATCTTGGTACAATCCTCTGGTCCATCTGTTTACCTGTCCTTTATACTTGAAACACAGACGGACGGCAAATGGATAAATAAAGACGGAGCAGAAATTGGCAGTGGGTGTGTTTGTTCTGCGGGGCATGTTGGCCGCCTCTCCGCACTGACAGCCAGTCCGTCTCAGAGGATTGAGTGACGGCGAGGGGCAGCAAAGCTGGCAGGACGCTAATGGGTGCGATGCTAATGAGCTCCGAGCCAATAAACAAGCTTTTCCATCCCCTCACCTCACCTCTGATCTCCTCTCTTGTTTGTTTAACAACCTCACAGGTAAGATGAGGCGGATTCAGCCACATTGCCAGAAACTGAAAAAAACAGGCTTGGATAGCAGGGGATGAAGCTCATTTTGATTTAGTCTCAACCAATTATTCCTTTAGCGATTTTATTTGTAACCTTTGGTGAATGAATTTAACATTTTTACATGGGATTGTTTTTTTTTTTACATGTTCAATAAAATGTTAACATAAAATAATACCATGTGCAAACTGGACACTTTCACAAGTGAATGGTGTTTTTCTCATATATATGACAAAATTACACCTAGAAAATGTACAATTTTCACATGTGAATTACACACATTCATATGTAATTGGCTTATGTGGATAAGAATGAACCTTGTTTTGACTGAAGTTCTTCACTACATTTTAAATCCATCCTTTTCGGTACTTTAGTTGTGAACTTTGTATTCGTGTAGTTTAAATTTCATGCCCTCAGATCTGATGTAAAAGATGCATTTCCCAAACATTCCAGCACACAAATCTGCTGCTGAAGAAAATGCTCAGTAAAATTGCACTGCTTTTACAAGAATAGGACATTTGAGTACACTTCACACCTGGGGAAATAACACAAAATTGACTCAAAAATAACCATCTTGCCCTCACCCCTTTATGCTTATGGATGCTTTTCCGTGCTTTTTAGCCTCTTTCTCTTTAACAACCTGTGATGTCTCACACTTTTTGTCCCCTCTTTCCTACCCCGGAGAAATGTCACTTGGGCCGGCATCGTCCGTCAAACTGGCATCTCTGACAGAGCGCTCGGCTAAAAGGCCATGCTCCGATTGGCATGGGATCCCCTGGCTGTGCTGTGTCAGGCCGCTGCCTTCTCCCCTCTCCTCTCCACAATATTAGCATTCTCAAATCTGGAAAGATATCGACTCCCTCCAACACTCCCCATCTGCGTTTTTTTCCCTCTTCTCTTGCCTCTTTCCTTGGAGCCTCGGAGTGTTGCGTCAAGCTCTCAGAGGAGTTTATTTGTGGATTTTTTTTCTTTCTTTCAAGTTGCGCGTGTGTTGTTGAAAGCAAACAAATTCACCTTTTTTTTGGTTTGGACGCAATAAAATGCAACCTCTGCAAAGTCAGCACAGTCTGTTTCGTGTATTTGTTTGTGTTTGAACAGATTGATGCCTGTTGTTTCAAAAAAAAGATGTCCGCACTCTTTAGTGAAACTTACAATCGATGTGCCGATGAAGTGCGGCCAGGATTCTCTCAGTGGGCTGACAACACTATTAATTGCTCATCTTGCTTTATATGGAGCCTTTAGCTAATCACAATTCAGTTTGATAGGAATGAGAAGTGACCATGGGCTGTCTGAAGTGGAGACATTAGCTTGTCTCTTGTTTTTCTTTCTTTCCTTCTTTTGTTTTTTTTGCCAGTGATTAATATTGATTACTTGCAGAAACCAATAAAGCTGAGTCCCTTTGTGACTCTGAATGCAGGTTCGGGCCACTTCTTCAGGAATTCACTCCCTTTTAATTAAGCGCAAACCATTTCATCTGGCCCGAGCTCAATGTAGTTGAAGTGTCACTGTAGTTTCCTCAATTAAGTCTCCATCTAAATGAAGTTTGTCACACAAACGCAGCAGGATGCTGAAACGCTGCTCACATTCCGAGAAACGGGCTCACAAAAAATGTTGAAGATGGCTTTGGACGATATCCAGCTGCCCTCTTTCTGAGTGTGTCGACTCTCGTCAGTGAGATAAAGATGTGTCAGTTGTTTTTGGGGCAGGCTGCCGCAGTGACATACCCACTGATTGTGCTCAGCTCCGTCTCTTCCCTCGTACATATGGAGGAGGGACGACACTGCCGGCCAGAACTGGCACAAGCCACAGAGGGCAGTTTTCGCATGTGGGCACGTTTGATCTACTGTATGTGTGTTTTTTCGAGTGCTCATGTGTACCGTCAACAGATATGTGCGCTTGTGGTCGGTGAGTTCACAAAGAAGTATCCTAAGGGTGGCTGATATCTCTGTTAACTGTGTGAGATCAGCCAAAGGGCTTTCAGAAATAACCGTGAAAGCAGCTTGACCAGATAAATAGCAGAGCTGTTTGTGGTTTTGCCAGAGATTTCTGCACAGCACACCTCCCAGGCCTCTTTGATCAAAATTATTTTAAAATTAGCGTGAAATCCGCTAGGGGTGCTTCCTGAATCTTTAAGGATGCAAAAAAATCCACACCTACTTGCAGAGGAAGGAAACACAAGAAAACATTTAAAAAGCCGTTAGTTTCCCTCGGATTCTCATAGGATGAGAGTGATGGAGTATCCTTAAAACTTTATAACTAACGCTAAACGCCTTTATCTGAGTTCTCATGGTGTAATTGTGCTCATTTTGGATGGTTTGCAGAGCTTATTGAATAATTGTGCAGCGCGTGAGGCGGCAGAGCCAACAAATTGGTGGGCGAAGAATATGCTCAGCCGGATGTGCCCTTCTGATTATGTCGGTGGATGTTTGCTCTGAGCTGAACTTGCTCATACAGTGCATTTAATCTGTTTGTGCATGTGCAGATGTGTTTGTGCAGACCGACGCAACCTGAGGCATCTGTGCTGAAGAAGACTTCTGTTCCGAGCATGATACAATATACGTTTGCAGACGCATTGTTCTGTGTTTGCTGATAATGTAGCTAACGTAATGAGTTCCGCATGGCAGGTGAATGCGTCCGCTTTGCATGCCCTGCAACAACACTCACCCCGCATGACCCGGTACTGTAGTTCACAGAGGGACAGATGAGGAAAAAAGGTGACAATTTCCTTCACTTTATGCCATTTTATTTTGTTGTCCCTTGTGCGCACACACACACACACACCCATGCAAGGGGCACTCTTGGAGGTTCAAGCAAAACGTTTAACTTTGAAAGTTGGGCTCCTAATTAGCAGAATTAGTGGTAGATCAAAGAGGACAATTAAGGGGGGGGAGGGGGGGGATTGGTAGCGAGAGCTCATTAGCATCACAACACATGGACATGGCCATGAAAAAGAGCGCGGCAGAAGGAGTCTCATTACGGAGCACTGCTGCGCATACGCTGGGCCACATGTGGGCAGATTGGCCGTCAGGAGAGAGAGGGGACAGCCAGCCCTAACGCACACACACACAAGTAGGCATGGACGCACTAGCACCTGTAGTTATGGGTGCAGACAGAAGAACTCACTCCCTCTTGCGCACACGCACGCATGCACACACATTCAGATATACAGCTCGTACTGTTTGCTGGCACAAAGGAAAACAAAAGCTAGTCCCTGCCTGCTCTCATCCAATTTCAGCTTAATTAAGAGGGGAATTAACTTTGATCTGCCGCAGTGTAGTAGGAGCGTGGTAGCCCAGCCTGTAGAAAAACCACAAACCCATAAGTATTCTTCAACCTCACCCTCAAAGTCAGACTCAGAGTGTTTTCCATTCATTCCACACTGTTTGAAGTCAATACAGATAAGAGCAGGAAAGATTCTATTAGGACTACCTGAGCCTTCCTCGTTAGCTAGATCTAACAAACTCCTGGCGGCGAGCCACCGTGTGTGGCTCTCCACACTAATGGCATAAGCAGAACAAAAGATCAAAGGTTTCTGGGATGGCCCTTTATTTCAGCGGCCTCAGTCACTGGTTCTGAGTCCTCGGTCCATCGACATTAATGATGCTCTGAAGCGTATGCTTTGAAAGAGGACATTTTATTTCCTCTTTGTGAGGTTTAAGTATGTTTTAAACCTAAAAGGTAATGCAAACATTGATGTAAGTGATTGCTCTACATATCATGAGAATATATGTTCGACTGAGATCGTTAGAAGTCTCTTTTTTTTCCTCCTTTTAAAGTATCTCATCAATAGTCACATTACGCACATCTTGGCATGGTTTTGGTTACTTTCACCATCCAATGCTCTCACTCTCGAAAAATGTTGAAACAAGATCTCTGCAGAGACTTCTGCTGAGATCATTTCACTCGTTTCCAATGCACATATTTCCTTTCCTTTAAACAAGGGCTTTTATTTCATCCCCTTGTCCCAGAATAAACGTTGGCAGTGCACGCTCCTGCAATCCAGGAGTATGTTGAAGCGTAATGTTTCTTAATGTTGCAAGTTACCTTCTCTTTAGGTTAACTTTCAATTGTATGTTGTGAAAACACTGTGCATATGCTCTGGTCAGGTTTAGGCACAAAACCACTTGGTTAGCGTTAGGAAAACGTGACGGTTTGGCTTGAAATACCTGTTTTCGTCGCCACTGACTCAGCTGGAGAAGTCCTGACGTCTCCTTAAATACACTTGGTTTTGCTGCGACAACGTGGCTGGAAATTGTCCAGAGGTCTCCTTAAAGATATCCACTGATGTCTTGCTTACTAATGTTGAAACTTAGTCTTGAACTGTGGTCACTGGCTTCATTCATAGAAACTCGACTTTGGTCTTAGCTCTCTTACAGTAACACACTTACACTAATTGGCATTTGTGCGCATTTTTTTTCATTTTATTTCCTGTCTAAATATTGCAAGAAAACTCATTGATTGATTTGAACCTGCGCAAACAGCTTGGTTTTGTTTGGTCCTCAACTAAATTCACAATGTAGGAAATGTGTTTGTCTGCATATTAAAGAGAGAGAGTGACAGAGAATGTTAAATCTGTAATAATGCAAGATTGCCAATGTGCAGAAGTTAACAAGAAAAGGCTTGATTAAAAAATAAACATTCTGAGATGAGAGAGTTTCTGGCTAGTTGCTCACTCTGTACGATCTCTTTCAGCTGTTTACCTCAGCAGAAACTCTCTGACAACACGGATGACCACCTTATCCTCAGTGCTCAATGGCCTTTATCCATATCACATGTATTCACTAGAAGAACACCAGCAGAGAGCGGCAGTAACATGCCTCTCTCCGGCTCCCTCGCTGCTTTCCTTTCCTGTTGAGGTGTTGAAAAGCTTCCTCTTCCTGCCACCATCTCCCTCCGTTCCCCTCCATCTCTGGGGAGCGCTAGATCCGTCTATCAGCAAAGCCCTGCGGGCCACAGAAGGATGGGACAGCGGGATTGGGGGGTGCGGTGGCTGCCATGACTGACAGTACTGATAATCACTGTAATGGGTGCAGGGTGAGGAAAGTGGAAGGTAAGCAGCTGTTTCCTCAAATGCCACCACCAGCGTCCTCCACACAGGTGATACTGTCTGCTGTGAGAGAGGGACTGGGGGAGTAAAAACCATAGGAAGGAGAGAGGAAAGATAACGGGAGGGGATGCTCACTGAGGGCTGAGAAGACGAGTAGTCAGAGAAGATAAAACTCATTCATCTTCCTCTTGTACAACTGTCAAATATCTGCTCTGAAGGAACTAAACTCCGGTGTGGTGACAAAGTTCGGAGAGCCCTTTCAATTACACCTCTCAAGAAGTTTCATACATTTATTTCTTTATTTCTTTAGATATTTTCTTGTTCTATTTTTTGTGTTTTTTGGGGGGTTGCAAATGAAGCCTTGACATTTCAGCAAAAAACAATTACAGAATTCTGAATGCCCGAATACATGTGTGAAGGGGATCTTAAGAAAACATTAGGAATCACATAAATTGCACACATTTGTTTGATTAATTGATTGCTTTCGTCACGTTGAAGCGGAATAGTTCGATCGAAATGCATGAGACGGCAGGCAGGAAATGCAATGGATGAAGTTTTAATCGGGATCACGGCACACGAGGAACAGGCAAACACAACAGCAGGATCATGGAAACTGGACAGATGACTCAACAAAGACTGAACTAAAGACTGGACTTTAATGTAAAACTATACTAACGTGGGGATGGGGTGCAGGTGCAGTGAGACGGAGTAACACAGGTGAGGGGAATAAGTGGGAAAAACACTAGGAACAGGGAACAGGGCTGGGCTAATTAGACGGATGCAGTGAAACTCAGGCTGGTGAGGAGCACAAGAACACAGGAGGGAAACAGCAGAAGACACAAAACCAAGAAAATACATAGAACACATAAAATGAAATTGAAATGACAGGACGATGACAACTGTGTCTCTAAATTGTAAATACATCACCACAAAAATGGGATTCAACAGACTGGCCCTGTAATCTTATTAGCATCTACATAATTTCGATGTTAACCAATTAATTAATCACGTCTTCATATGATTAATTATTTATGTAATTTAATGCAATGATTCTCATTATATATTTACTACAAGAACAACAAGACAAAAAACTGGGATGGCACTAAGTTGAGCACATACCTCCACCAAGGCCCTTTAAAGTCAATCAAGCGTTATCTAATATCAAACTTGATAGCCCTGTATCACTCTACATTTTGAACCAACAGACATCTAAATTTGCTGGGTTTTTTCATCAAGGTCCATGCATTATTCCCTCAGAAATTAACGAAAAAAAATGTCCTATCTCACAGTGTTAAAGAAAGTGCGAAGAGATTCCTAGACGCGTCCCTTCATCCAGATCTGCACCAAAGGTTAATGGGATCTATTCTGGGCCGAGACCCATCCTCCATCCAAGTATCGTGAAAATCCAATTGGTACTTTTTGTGTAATCCTGCTGACAAACCAACCAAAGAAAAGCAAAAGGTGAGAGACAGACTGAGGAGAGGGCGCAGAAGGTGAGACCAGGGTGGGCGGTGGCCGTATGTGTTTTGGGAATGAATAGCGGTATTTTGTGGCTTCTAAAAGTTACATTAAGGACAAACATTTCACAACAGTAATTCTGCACCATTATGATCTATTTATGTAATTTGTTATAATTATGAAATATTAAATTATCTGCCACACTACACTGTTAGGAGTTATTTTACAGCTTATTTGCTGCAGGTTCAGGGTTAGAGATGAGTCCGTTTCCATTGACTGGCCTTCACCGGTCAGGTCAGTGGTCCCAGCGTCCTCTTACTGCTGGGATGTCAAAACTGTCCAGATTATACTACAACTCTACCCTGCTGTAACCTAAAGTATGTGCTGCTCTTGACTGAGCGTACAGAGAAAAAAATCAAATGTATTCTTTGTAGAAATGTGGTTTAAGTAGGTTGAAGGTTTAAAATGTTTTTTTGGCAAATGACTGTGACATTCCTGAAATGTTGCCCTTCACTTCCTGGGTCCTCGCTTTTCATACAAAAGCACATCTTAGGATCGAGTGAATGTCCTGAGAGAATGTTGTCAGCCTTCTTAATACAGTATTTTTTTAGAAAGTATGTTGTGGAAAAGAAGCATGTAAATATAATTGTTCCATAGTTTAGACACTGTACAGTCTGATGAGCGTGTGACACAAGAAGTTGCTAATGACATTTATTTGAAAAAGAAAAGAAAAGAAAAATTCCCCCTTTCATGTGCTTAATGTCTTATTTTTCCTCTTTATTCTACCTTTATCATTATTATTTTTCTGTCATTCTTTTCTTCTGTGTCCCTCTGTTTTCATGGGTTCTCATTTTCTCTTTAATATCTGCTCATTACACTGAATAAATAGTATTTCTGTGCAGCGCACGTTGAATATGGCAGTTATCTGTAAAAACACAGCTGTGAAGGTACAGATATGCCTGCACAGAGCAACTAGACTTTGTGCTGGGCCTTTGAACTACAAGCACAGCTAATCATATTTTGTCCGCACCACTTCCAGGGCTGGATCAGTGTTTATACAATACAAAAGTGCTGCTAAGTCCCTCAGTGTTTTTCCGGCTGTCTGTTTTCTCCAGCTAATGGAGGGACAGCAAATTGAATGACTTTCATTTTAATTCTGTTTTACTGAATATTTATCATTAAGGCTTTGGTTTGCTTTCATGTTAGATGTACTCACTGTTAGAAAATTACATTCTGAATCACATTTGTGTGGAATGTTTTGATGTTTTGTCCCTGATCCGAGCTCCAGCTCCAGTGCCTGACCTAGCTAATAAATACATTCCCTTTACTTTTTACCGAGCTGTACATAAACGCTACAGTGTCGCCTCAGTTATTACAGGTCTTTGTCATTGGTCATAACAGAATCCAGAGGAGCAGTGGTGTGCATTGGTTTATAAAATAACCGTACATAATATACGGTCTGTATAACAAAATAAAAATGAGGACAACATGCAGAGAAATGTACAGATGACACAGGAAATCACAGATGCTGCAAGGTGCCAACAGTTGTCAGCTGATTGAGTTGTTTATCCGAAGCGTTTCTAACCATCAGTCCTACTTTAATTGCCTCGACCAACCAGTTACACCTGCAAAGCCGGCTGCATAGCACCTGCTGTCATGGAACAAAAAACATTATAATTTCACTTTAAGGTGTTTTTGATGAGAGCTTCCTTGTGGCCAGCATAGACGTTTTCCACTCATTACATTTGTTTTGAGACCCTTTTTACTCATCAATGTTGTTTGTCTTTCTTTCTTCTTTCCTTTCTTTTCTTTTCTTTTTTTTTTTTTTTTTTTAGCACTTAGGTCCTGGCTTAGCAGTTAAAAGCTGTATTATTTGTCTCTGCAACAGCTAACAGAGTCTCACCTAAGTAAAAGTTAATGCTTTGCTGTTAACTTAAAGAGGCTAAACTCTGAATTTTAATATTTACAATATTAAAGAGGTAATAATACAGAGTCAGAAATATGATTTTTTTTTTCCATAACTGGATAATCAAACTGTTCTCAGAGGAAAATAAGGTCCCCAGAACACTGTTTGAAGCTAGAAAGCTGGCAGGGTCCGCCACATATAAACAAAGTAAAACAGTATGAAATTGTTTTGTCCGTTAAGGTCAGGTTGTCGGAAAATGAGGAGTTTGTTTATTTAGGTTGTTTCGGTATAAAAATCAGTCAATGATGATCTTTCCCTTCTGATTAAAATTTGTTCCCCAAAACTACACAGTGCACCTTTTTAAAATGTAGGATTCTACATTTTTAAAACTTGACTCATACTTCAGAAGTCGGAATATTTCGGTCTCTGCTGCTTGAATTTACCCCTGCAAGTCGTTGCTCCGCTCAAAAATATGTTGCTTTGTTCTCTAAAAGAACAGTCAGACTGGAAACATCTGGCTAATTGCTGGTCACTTCATTCAAATTTCAGTAGACCCGACCGACTGGCTGTCACATTAGTAATCCACCCGGCCTGTCAGTCCTGAATATGATAGTTGAAGCTACAGTATCCAGCTGAATGTATTAACTCTGATGGCTTGCAAAGACGCATCAAATGCATTTGGAGTAAAGAGAGTGAGGGGGGAGTAAGAGAGAGAGAGAGAGAGAGAGAGAGTATGTGTATTTATTTGTGCACGACATGTCCAAAATAGCTTTTGGTTACTTTGCACTGTCCTATGAAAATCAAAGCCTTCCGGCTCCCTTGGTTCCCCTTCTTGCCTGCCCTGTTTTATTAATATTTCCTCACAGTATTGCCCACTTTCATATACTTCAAACTTGTTATCCATGTCTTTTTGAATTTAATTTGCATCAATTTAGAAATAGATGAGATGCCAGCTCTCACTATCTCTTTTTTGTTTCTAAGTGATGGGCAACTCTCAGCCCCCATTTCTCTTCTTTATCCAGTAGTGATTAATCTAGCCAAATAGCTGGAATTAGCAATGTAAAAATCTGCTTATCCACTGCCAGCTGGAGCAGATGCTCAAATTAAGCATCAGTGCCAGATTTCTCGACTGGCATGAAGCTAAGCTGGAAGGCCGACGCTGAGGAGGGAGAGAGGGGGAGGGAAAAAAAAAAAAATAACAAGAAAACAGGTTGAAGAGCTGGAGAAGGAAAAACGTGCTCGTGAGAGAGAGAGAGAAACAAAGAGAAAGACAAAATAAGAGAGAGAGAGGGGTGGGAGGGTAGGGAAGAGCGAGCATGGGAATAAGAAATGGCAAATTCTTTAGTTTCAGCCAATTAGGCTGAGAAGCCACTGGTAATTAACTCTCGAGGGACCCACTGAACAGTCATGCACCTCGTTTACATAATGAGGATGAGAGGAGAGGCTCTTTTCTCCTCTTTCTCCCTGTTTCTCTGTCTCGTTCTCTGTCGCTGGCCTGTTGAACCAAAGCAGAACATCACTTCCTTCTCTTCCTTATGGCCAATGTCAGACATCTCCCACCGACCTGGTATACCAAGACGTGTACTCGGTGGGATTTGACTTAAAAATGTTAAACTTTACATTGTTTGTAAAATGGACATCGCATCCCAAAGATTGATTATCCTCTGGCACCATAAATATATCACAAATGTCTATGTCTTGGACTTGTTTTCTACTCCACACAGATTTCCAAACTTACTGCATATAAAGCAGAGAGTTTGATCATGTAAATTTATGATAATCCCTTTGATTTCCTCCTTCTGGCCTTTGCCCCACTCCAATACCTTTCATTTCCTCCTCCCCAGATATGGGAAGTGATGGACTTGGACTTAAGTTCAGAAGCCTTTTGCTTCACTGAAAAGACTCAGAATATGAAAGCAAAACTGCCAAGTGTTGAAGGGCATACTTCTAGTTCTCATAGCTACAGGTTAAAGGGGCATTCCCCCTCTGTAATGCGCTGAATACACTAAATTCCCCCAACCACAATTTCTTTTATCTAACCTTCAGGACACCACCGTCCCAAATTGTATTTTCTCCTTGTCTATTAAGATTAAAGGATTTTTTACAAGGTCTGGCTTCATTTCATATTTGGTCGGAAATTCTATGTGTGAAATGCAAAAAATTCAAACTCATCAACCTGAAAATAAGGTTTTCCAAGCAGGTACTGCTGGGAAGTCTCGAGTGTGCAGACCTCATTGAGCTGTAATTAAAACAACCAGGATTTAGTGAGTTCTGGTAACCTAAGGGTGGAGAAAGTACTTGTGACACATTCATTCACACACACACAAGGCAGGGGGATGTGACGCACATGAGTTTAAAACCACAGAAACAACTGTAACTACAAGGAGCCGCGAGACGAGAAAAGTTTGTAATGGTTTCTCAAGAGTTCTGGTCCTCCTGAACTCTCTGACGGATCCTCTTCTCCCCGCACGAGGTTGAATGTAGCTCAGGGGTAGCGCGAATGTAACGTAACAGGAAGAAATTCATATCTCCAGGTTGTGTGTTTTCCCCGCTGCTGCCTTATTTTCCCTCTTCCTTTGATGGCGGAGTTGGGATAAAAGCGTTAAGTTCACTTCCTCTTTTATTAAAGGAGGCTTAATTTAATTAGCTTGCACTGCGTGAGCCTGCTATCAGGCCCTTCTGTTCCCGTACCCAAGGTTTCTGACGCTCTGAGGAAGAGAGGGGAAGAAAAAAGGGAAAACTGTCGGGTGGTCTCCAAGGAGGAAGTGTCCTTTTAATCAGACTTCTGCTAAGATCCCATTACCATCTCCTGAGAGAGAAGGAGGGCAACACATAGACAGATGGACAGACATACAGTAAAGGAGGATGGGAAATATATTCATATATATATATATATATATATATATATATATATATATATATATATATATATATATATATATATATATATATATATATATATATATATATATATATATATATATATATATATATATATATTATATAAGAATATGCAACATTTAGGACAATAAGATCAGAGGAAAGCTTGGATTGTGGACAAAAAGGGCCTCAGCTACACAGGAATAATAATAATACTTTGTAGTAAGACCCATAACTATAATGGGTCTCCAGCCTCCTGACTTATTTTATTCTTTATTATGTTTATGGCAGCACTGTAAATAATTAAGGATTTTTTTTCACGATATAATCATTCCCCTATTTCCCAATTGATCCAAGAGCAGATAGAATATTAAAGGTTGAAGTGCTGAGTTCCTGCACATAAATTTACATTTCCGTTGATCTTTAAGAAAATCCATAAAAAATGCTTCAAAGGGAAAGGTAAACAGTTAATTCTATGTTGTTCCCCTGAAACACTCATCACGTGTAAATGCAAGGCTAATGGAAAAAAAAAGAAAAGAGTAACGTGTCTGTCCTGACCCTGAAACACATCTGGATTGTCTTGATATGTTTAAAACCACACCCATAATAATGATAAGCTGTATGATGTCATGTGATGAACCACTCAATTCACCCAAGGTGATAAACATCTCGAAAATAATAAGAAAAGTTCACAAAAAGGACATCGATCCCAAAGAGTCGGACCGCAGAGATATACCAGATGTAACAAAACATACACTGAATGTATCAGACACAGCCCAGATGGTTATAAATAACATGAAAATGAAACAATTAATACTGTACATTGCAAAAAGTATTACAAACTTCACTCAAAAATGAAAATTCAGTTTTTCCACAGAACATTTCTGGAGCTTCAGAGCAAAACGGCGTTGCAGCATTCTCCTAAACACCTGAAGTTGATGGGGACTTGTTTTAAAATGTGGAACCAACAACTCGTCCAGCATAATCCAAGTCCCCGAAAAAGACGTTATCTACACCTCTTTTTTAGCTGTTAAGCTAAAAGAGTTTTCTATTAACATGCACTGTTAAAAGCACAGTATACAAAGTCTGCCAGTGGGGGTTCCTCAAAGAAAGACGTAAGCAGCATAGGATCATCTGAGTTTTTCTCTTCACTGTTAAACAACCAGTTAAGTTCAAGTTATTCATGCTATGTGAAGTCACGTTCATTTCACATTCTTTACTCTCTGCTGTGTCACCTGATGTTGTCACAGACATTAAAGTGACGTCTTTGACTAAACTTACAGTTTTCTCTGCATTTAAACATGGTAAGAAACAAAACAAGAGACAAAACATCAGAGATATGGTCGTTTTTAGATATTTTAATGCAGCAATGTTACATATTATATCTTTAATAGCTCCGACTGACAGTTAAAGAGATAAAATTAAGGAAGCTATTTTCAATTCCAATTCATTTATGGTATAGCTTCTTCTCAATGGTTGTCTACAGTGCTGTCTAAATGCATGGTTTGGAGTCAGAGGCATCTTTTCATCAATATACTGCTAATACATGCATTAAAGTCGCACAAAGCTTAACAATGCCATCCTCGCACAGAATTCACTAATAAAAGTGATTGCATCAGTTATGCTTGCTCTGTGAATATTAATGCTGATCAGGATCAAGAGTCCACACTGTGGCGAGGGGAGCGGGCAGCCTGATTCTGTCAGCACATGGATAGCTATTAGAATACATGGCCTCATGACTGTCACTCTTAGCCCTTAAACTGGGCCAAAGTCATGAGTTAACATCGTCGGGACTATAGAGCGATACTTCGGCCTTCTTATGGTGATAGTGCCACAGCAGGAAGGCGGCTTATGGAATTGTTTTGAAAAGTAAAGAAGTGAACAGGATTCATTATTTTATTTTCTCTTTCAAACAAATCTGGATATTTGTAGTGGATTCATATTCATGAAAAACACGATGGAAATCACATAAAAATTCAGAGGGAAATCTGATTTCTTTTGCAAATCAAGTGCGCCGCATTTTAAACATTCCTCTTATTTACTTACCCATTTGAACTTGATGCATAATCAGCAAGTAATTTGGTTTTTCTCTCTGTTTTCTCTTCTCTGTAACTGATTTTCTGAGCCTTGCTTGATGCAAGGAGAGCTCATTTAATTCTCACAACAGAAAACACACCTTTATTTGGATGCAAGAGGACATAAATTCCATATGAAAATCAGTTTAAACCTGTTGTGTGTCATTCTGCTAAAATATTGATTTAGGTTCCACTGAACATGTCGGAATTTCCAGATCAAACCGACACAGGATTTCTTGAAAAGTGTGCTCGTCAGGGCCACGAGTAACTTTACTGTGCAAATGACATGCCAATACAATCATCACGGTCATTAAGGTTAAATTGGGGTCATTTTCACTGTCAGTCATTTTCATGAGTCATGCTTGGAAGGAGTTGTTTCTGTCCTCAGGTGTGAGCAGTGACAAAGTTGTTGAACCAGCAAGTTTCAACCTAACTTAACTGTAACCTTCTGGAGACACAAAACAACTTGTGATGTCTGTTGGAAATAGTGCTCGCTCTAAAATATGACTGTTAAAACAGGTGTCGATGGGAAGTCTCCCTGTGCTTCCAGGATTTTTGTCCTCCCACAGTACTTCAGTGCCGTCTGTGTCTTCCTCTGTTCCCCAATTACAATTTAAAAAAGGAAATAATGAGAGAAATTACATTCCTGCACACCTTCTCACTCTGTGCCTATGCCAATGCTGGGGACCATTCTGTTCACTCTCCATGTTGTCTAAGAGTTATTGATCGTTAATGAGTATGAATGTCTCCTCCAAGCGATGTCATTAAAGGACACTGAATCCTAGTTGTGTTAATTAAAACTTAATGGAATGAGGATTGAAAAAAAAAAAAGAAAAACAAGAAATCACAGGCCCTAATTATAAGACAGTGTTAGGAAAATATGGGTTTCAAGTTAATTAGACATTTTATATACTTTGCTGAGGGAATAGATTGTGTTAAAAATCTCATAAGTTCAGTGTTATATCTAGATATCTAATAAATGTAGGACTGCTGAGAAAGCTGTAACTGAGAGAGAGTACGTTTCAAGCAAGGAACCATATAGTGTGCAGTTTCACTACAAATGAGTTGCCCCATTTACTAGTGCCACAGTTGCTATTATTTCATGACCTCACAGAGTTTCACACTTCACTGGGGAACCAGTAAAGGATGCCCACTCTCCCCCTCTCTATTTGCTCCATGAAAAAAGCATTTTTTTTCCTTTTAGAAATCCAATAATGTCTACAACTCTGACAGCCCACTGGAAAGTCAAAACACAAGTCAACTCTAGCGCCAGGGTTCAGAATTAATACTTTTTTTCACTTGACCAGTCGGGCAAGTGGGTTAGAACTCCACCTGCCTGAAGTCGATGTTCGCTTGCCACTATGCAAATTTTTTTAAAGTTAATTGTCATGTTTAATCTTATTTAAGTAATTGAAGCAGAACTAGGACACAGTGTAGTAGAAGCACAAAGCATTCTTGCATATTAACGAGTTTTATAGCTTCTTGTGCATGTAAAAGGTCTCGGAAGTTAAAAAGCCCAAAGTCAACGCCAATGGGAGCTCCTCTCTCCCACGGAAAACACTGCTCGTAAAAGGCCTCATCAGTAGTCCCGCCTTAATTGACCAATCAGACAGGACTGAGTTTTCCAGAGGGGGGCCTTAAAGAGACAGGAGCTAAAATAGAGCGTTTCAGACAGAGGGGGGGAAACAGTGCTGTAGCAAAACTGAGAAGGAAAAGAGATGGCTCACTCCTTAATTACTAAGCCTATGGGTCTAATTCCGATTCTTGGGAAAGTAAGTTGCTATATTTACTAGCCCAACATGGCACGTACATGTCGCAGGTAATCGGGCAATCCTTATTGTTGAGCCCTGAAAACCTCGTAAATACATCACTATTTGCAACAACCCTTCCAGCTAAGAATCACCCTCCTCCACCACCACTTCACATGGGCAGAATATAAAACTATCTTTCAGTTCTTATTCTTCAAAGACCCAATGCAGAAGTTGGGAAACACCCATTCCCTGAATACCTACAGCTTAAATCCTCTATCAGATCCCAAATTAACATGACAGACGATGCACTCACCTTCTTAAATATTCAAGCTGGAAAAACTTAACCTCTTAACTTTACTAATGCAATTCCACTATAAAAAACTCTGTCATTCGTCCAACCACAACAATAAACTGCAAATTTACACAGAGGTGTGTCCAGGAAGTTATTATTTGCAGCATACATTAGAACATAAATACTATTTCTTTCACTCACCCACACATTCCAGTCTCACACAATATAACACATGCATATCACTGCCTCCCATACTTACACATAACATAAACACCCCTCCCTTAAACAATACCCTAATTAAGCAGCTCTAACCTCTTCTTTCAGACTTTCATCATCACTTTTATAATAACATTACATTGAAATACAATAAGAGTGTTGGGAACTATAAAAGTCACTGCAGGCTCCTCATCTTCTAACTTTGCTCCAATAAATCTGGCCCATCTGTGTCGCCCTGCTAACCCTTCGCTGAGGCATGGTAACAATTAAAGTAACAAATCTCCAGTGTTATTGGACGGGCTGCAAGTCGTTTTATTTCCTCAAACGCAGCATGCTTAGTGTATGTAGTGTGATATTAATGAAAGCTCACTGCACCTGTGGGACACCATGGCCCTGGCCAGAAATCTGTTTCTGGGTTTCAGTGTTTATAATTCTCCCTCGCTGTTAGCTCTGCAGCCCTACATGTTTACCTCTCCAGGGATCTACATCAGGGGGTCAGCATCTCATAACAAAGAGCCATGTTCATTTGTAGATATAGACATTATCCATATAATCAAGACGTTTATATTAACAATAGTCCTCATGGCCACTGTTGTAGTGAAAGAGTTTACTTATTGTGATGAACCAGTACAGAGTTTTATCGTGTCTTTCAGCTCATTGTTTTGGTCATCTGACCCACAACTTTACTGTTTTGTGTCAGTTCCAGTTCTATAGGAGCGTCGTTTCCAGCTATAGCAGGCAACTGTTTTGTGGCAAAAGAGCTCCCAGCTCCTACTTTCCCAGCAGACAGGCAAAATGAGCTACTAGCCAGTGAACACAGTGAAACATCCAGCAGCTAAAGAGCCAGACATTTTCCTGAGGGGATAGTGGAGACCAAAACAGAGCTAAAAAGAGACAATATTGGACTGGTATCTTGGTCATTTATATATTTGTGTTTCTTTGTATCTCCCAAATGTGTAAATAGGCAACTGTTTAGACAACATGCCACTGGTGGACTGGTGGCCTGAAACTTTGCAGCATTCTTCACAGTTTGTATGATATAAGGTGTAAAGCACCTGCGCTGTTAAAATCTACTGCTCATGTCACGAACACTGAGGTACACTTCTTGTACATCTTTCTTTAAAGGGCAAGAGATTTTGTTTTATACCACAATCTGTCTTCTCAAAGTGACTTGACTTTTCAGCAAAGGAGTGCCTCTTTCCTCTCTCTATATATCTCTCCCCGCGCCTTCAGATACCCTGAAGGCCCGAGGGCATCCTGTCAAATAGACGCTACTCCAGCATTTTGTCTTTCTGATGTCTTGCGAACGCTGAGCTCCGCAGCAGGTGCAATGCTTTTCAAGACGAGATGACGAGGTTGATAGATCCAATTCCTTTTCTTTCTTTCTTTCTTTCTTTCTTTTTTTCTTACGCTGTTTTGTCGTGAAGTTAAAGGAGTTTGACCTTTGTGCTGGATGTTAGGCGGTGAACGTCGGCATGTGAAGTCTCAGAGCAGCGAATGACGCTCGCTGGATAGGATAGGAAACAGGTTGCAGCTCTCGAAACGGGATAGTATGAGAACTTGTGACATGAATGTTGCTGAAGGTTAAGTCCGGGGATGTGCAAAAAAAGTCGAGAAAGACAGAAAGTAGTCACCTACAAACACATTTTGTTTATGTTTCTGAGGTGTGTCTTGTATTCTCAGCATCTGGACTATGTTGCATGTTTAAAATACTATATTACCATCGCATCGTCATAAGGAAGTGAGAGATGTTTGTCTTGTGAAAACTATTACAATATTCTGCGCTGTCCTTCTTTGACTAAATCGTGTGTGCTTTGCTGCTTCGTGTTCATGTTTGCTGATTGCCTGTGTGGCTCTCTGTGCTTAATGAGAGCCATACAAGAAAGAAAAAAAACACAGATGCAGGCATAATGTACACCTGCCCACATGCGTAACACTAGTACAGTATGTGTGTGGGCATCTACATCTACTTGTTTACCTTGTATGTATCTGTGTGTGTGTGTGTGTGTTCGGTTCATCTATCCCTGAGAAGTGTATATTCAGATACCAGGTAATTATGAGGAAGATCTTTGCACCAGTGTGCAGTGGCTTGGTCAGAGTTTGCTGCCGTTTTCTTTGCTCAATCGATAATATAATTGCAGCGCAATTATTAATGCAACCAGGCCTTACCTGAAAGAAAACTAAAGCAGTCGTGACTCGGCTGGATAAGCTCCCACGCAGTCCGTTCAATGATTCTAGGTGTAGCATTTCAAGCGTTATCAAATGATTTTGAGAGAAGTTGATATACTTTAAATTATCAAGCATTTTCGAGTCTGCCTCCAAAAGTTTCAAGGTATGAGAGGATATTTGTGCATATTTATTCTCTTCAGTAAACACGAATAACACTCAACATATGTGCAAGTGCTGAAAAATGAGTTCTTGGATAATAAAATGAAGGATAAAATACTATATATAAAAGTACAAGTACCCAAAAAAAATTACTTAATTACAGTAATCTGATTAGGTGTAATTAGTTACTTCCACCCCTGGCTCAGACAGCTAGCTTACATACAAGTGGTTTTTCTCTGAAGTGAGCTTCTGAATGACAAAAGGGACTTTCCGTGATGTGAGAGCTTTACTATTTTTGGCGACAGCTTTTTTACTTGTGCCAGTTTTTTTTATCCTCCATCTCTCCAATGTAAGAAGATTCAAAGGTGCTTCTTCAGTGACAGATTAAACCATTGTTTAATATGCTGTAAGAAATTAGAATAAGCTGCTGAACAAGTTGATTAATTCTTAGTAATTAAAAAACAATAGATATTACACATGATAATGAGGTACAGGTTTGACACTAACCCTAACCCTAACCCAATGTGACACGGTTATTTAATTTTGGATAATACCATGTCAGGATTGTCAGTCTTTGTACAAGATACTGTAGACATGATACAGTATTGCGCTGTCAACAACTGCAGTTGACAAATCGATGTTCATGTTGTACAGTGAGTGCCTGTTAAACAGGTGAGTGGTCTTAGCCTGCTGGCAATTGCCGCTGAGCAGTATAGACATCATTTCAGCGGGAGGATGTCAAGCTGTGAGTGAACTTGGTGGAGACCGTGTGCTGTGGTGCTGAATGCTTTGTGGACAACCTATTTCTATCCAGATGAGTCCAGACTTCCCAGAAGCACACCTGTGATCTCAGATCAGGTCAGGAACTGAAACATGTCAATGACATCCAGCTACTTATAGACTTATGAGAAAAAATCAAGACTAACGCGTTCCCTTTTTCTCTCTTTATCTCTCTCTCTCTCTCTTCTGCTGCCTCTTTCTTTCTTTTTGCACTGTCAGACCGGTATGGTACGAGTTATTGATTATTTTCAGCTACCACTTGCTCTCTACTGCTTTTTCTCCTTGTGTGTCTTCTTCCTCTGTCTATCTCTTTCTTCCCAGGCAGGTCAGGTTTATATAAACACCAGCGGTGTAACTTACTTAGTGTTTACTTAAGACACTGATTGCCACGGTTCAGTAGCTGCAACACACAGGTCTTGAAATTGGAGGGAGAAAAGTTGGCATGCTCTCTGTTTGCAGCTTGAAAAAAGGAAGGATTACAGCACTGCTGTTTCTGTGACTATTTTCTGACTGGCTGACAAACTCTGTCTTCATCCTTTTTCCTCTATGTTTTGTTTCATTTTTTTTGTCTTGTGTGTATTTTTATTGTCTTGTTAGCTGACGAGGAGAGTGTTTATGCATTGCTTAGCTCAAAAGTAATGTCATTTTGTTTAAAATGGGATTATTTTTTAACCTCGCAACCTAAGGCTGAGTCAGAAGGGACTGCTTACCGGGCTAAGGTAGCCTCATTCAGCAGCAGTTAGCGCTTGCTTTAGCATCAAAGCTATTGTAATCTGTCAGCCAGGAAACTCCATAGATCGCCTCGATACTGTAACTGGCCTCCGTTGTCATTCTCGGAGGCCACGTAATCCAGAGCTGGTCATAGAGAAGCTGCTGGTAATCAGTACGTTTGTTCATTGTTACTTTAGTAACAAGTACTGGAGTTGCTCAAGGCAGCAGAGGGAGAACCATAAAACATGACCCAGTTTCACCCAAATCACTAAAGTTATAAAGGTGGGTTGGATACATAATTTGTCAGCGACAGAAACAATGCAAACACAGTCTTTTTGTTGCGTCTGTCCCTTTTTGAGAGCTATCAAGACATTGCGAACGCAGCCAGCGTACCTTGTTTTTAAATGATTAATTTGAGTAGAGAGCTTATGGCAACATGGAAGGGAGACAAATGAGTTTTAATATGTGTGCATGTGCGTGCTTGTCAGGTGGGCTGCAAAAGGCCCCGGTGTGTTTGCTGCATTGGCATAGGATCAAGTCACCTGCACCACTGAGAACTGGAATCCACCTCATTACCTGCAAGCAGCAGAACATGAACACGATGAATCCAAAAACAGATTTTCCTGATCATTGGCTTCTGCAGAAAGCAGCCATTCCATGTGTCTAGCCTGAGCTGATAAACTGTGGGAATGTTTAACAAATGAGCTAATTTGGAAACATTTTCATGCCATTTGCCTCAGCAGTTTGAGTGACATACCTTACAATTAATTCACTAAATTATTCTGCATCTGTAGCACTTATTTTTCTTAACATTGCTATTTCATTCCACCTTTGTTTTGACTGAATTTTGCTCAATTAAATGAGCTTTTCTTTGTTTTTGTGAAATGCAGATGAAACCAGCAGCATATAGAGTGCATGTGTGCACATGCTGAAGCACACACATACACAAATATACAAGCACAAGTACATAGTCTGTTTATCATACCCTTGTCTATTGTGCCTGTCCGTAACTTGCACTTGCTGGAACCGACAGCAGCTGCCAGCTGACATAAAGCTGCAGTAAGAAGTCTCTTCATTGTGCCTTTATGACCACTGTAAAGATATTCTCAGCTTTGCCTATCATACTCAACCGCCTGCGGCAGTGTAGAGCAAGCTGGCTGTGCCTGTGACTGACAAAGTCCACACAGTTGGCATCCAAAAGTTTCCTGCCAGCTGCAGCTCTCAAAAACAACATAAGAACAGAATAAAGATGGAAAATACCCAAAAGGTTCAGCCCTAAAACAGAGAAGTGAAGCTATACAATATAAGAAATATCCTAAAAAATCCCACCTGCATTGTGCACGGGATGAGTTGCTACAGGGACAGCAGGCTTGTGCAAGTGACTCATAAGGACACACTGAGAATGAACCATCATTTAATCTGTCTGCGAATGGTACCAGAGGCCAACCTCACCATCATGCAGAATGATCGCCTTTACAGATTGCTATGCCAACACGTCTGGCAGTTTCATTCCTAACAGCCAGTCACACAAAATAATAGGCTGCGTTGCCCAGCAGTTATGGTGCCATTTCCTCAATCGCAAGCATACTCGACTGAGTGTCTCGAGTTGTTTGTCACCTAGCTTGGGATGCAGCAGCCCTCCTTGAGCACCCTGTGAGCCCCTCCTGGATAAAACTCATTATCCCAGTCTGCTGCTCTTCAGGAAACTCATTATCCCATCCATCACCAGTGGACTCTCAGACAACAGGATGAATATGCCCTCTCATCGTTTAATTAGATGGCTTTGCCTAGAGTTTGTGGAGGAGCAAAACAGCAGCCCACGCTGCAAAATCAGATGTAATTATCTATCTAATATGACATCTTTAGTCTGACATGTGATACTACTCTGCTCCCTTTTTTGGGGTATGCACAGTCATACCTTCTGACAGTAACATTACAAGTCTGTCTAGTAGTTAGAGAGCTAGATGGCTTTGACTCAGTCCTTTTTGCCCCTGTCTTAGTCTATTAATCTTTGGACTGACTGGACACTGAGTGGATGGAAATGAGGCCTTAAAAGTAGGGAAGGCGATTCAGGAGATTGTTGAGTCTCATTCCCTGGTTGTCAAATACCGATGCTTTGGGTTAGAATTTCAGGCCGAATACCAACCCAAAGCATCAGTACTTGATGTTCTGGGAATGAGACTCAAAAATCAACTACCATTCTCTAGAATCGCCTTCCCTACCTTTAACATTAGTCAAGAAGTATTGTAAAAGACTCTGTAGAATCTGACCATTCAACCTTTTGTAGATAGTATAACTGAGAGATGCCAGCTCAGGGTAACAGAAAAAAATGGAAAGATTTGATCAGTATCACAGATATTCTTGATGTTAACCCCAAAGAATCTTACAAGCTTTATGTCTAGCTGTCTCGAAGACCAGTAAACACATGAGACTTGGCAGGGGGCCCCAACCTGACCTTCGCCAGAGCATTGCTCAGGCTTAACGCTGGTTATGTGCGATGCTGGGTTGCACTACGATCCATAATGAACTGTGACCACAAGTCGTTGGGTAGATGGATGGCTTCTGGTTACTCAGCCTCCTATCGCCTCCCACCACTTCACTTTCTCCCCCTTCTATTCTGTCTCCCCACCCCCACCCCCACCCGATTCATCGTTCCTCTGCCAAACGGCTGTCTAATGACAATGGAAGGCCCTTGGACGAGTTGGAGAATAGATTATTGACTGGGACCAGAGATTTACACTGGAGCCACGGGGCCAGGCGGCCCCAGCAGAGATAAATGGGACATGTAATTGAGTTTGGTCACTCAGTTGTGTTGGAGTGGCTAAGGCCGGTGTCGTACCCACGGTGGTGCTCGGAGGATGGTGGTACTTGCAGGAGCTTGAGAGGCGTGGAGGTTTATGAGCCATACAAAGTAGCTGTGGAGGGTCAGACAGAGGGCAGTTGTAGGCTCGAGCTGCATAGACGTCAGGGCACTGTCGCGTAAGACAGAGGGAGAAAATGTGGCTTATAGATCTTAACAGATCATATTAAGAACAGAGGAGTCATTCAGGACAGTGACAGGACTGGAATTCTAAATGTGATGAAATGCCCTACAGTGACATGTTAAGATACATTAAAAGAATGTTTATGTGCATTCCATAAAAAACTGAACAGCATACATGTTGTTTCCTCTTGACTTCATTCAATATCTAAGGAATTCAAGCAATTCTGACAATAAATTAGACCTAAAGTTAAACAGCAGGAAAAGAAAAGGTTTCTGGCATTTACAATGAAGTCAATTACTCAAACTCTACATCAGCAAATAGCAGGTTGAGACCAGTGTACTGTAGTTCAAACATTATTTACTGCTGCAGCGTTGGCAAAGGAAGTGAACTCATATTTGGTTAATCCTTTAATTATTCCCTGTGAAAGAGGTATGTGTATCTAGGCTTACAAAGCAATAAAATAGTATGTGCAATACCTCTATCAACCACAATAAATCAGTTGGACGGAGAGAGCAGCTCTTATCTTCTGTGCCATCATCATCCTCTGTAACACTGCCAGATCAGTGAAGATACACTTTGCTTTTACTCTGGCGTTGGGTTCAGTCTGGACTGAAGACCGATGGAGGAGATTCATCGTTACCACAGTAACCTGTGTGTGAATGTGTGTGTTTGGTGGTGGTAGGGGTAGAGACTGTCTGGGTAGACACTTGGTTGGGTGAGGGATGGAGGATGATGCTCGTAGCATAACAATAAGCCCAGTCACCTCTTCCCCCACCAGTCCTATAAGCACATGCACATTATGCGCCCACACACACACACAGTAATTTGACCTCGTCACGATGCACCTATAGACTTCTTTGCATGTGTTTTTAAGCTTCACTGCAACTGAGTGATATTTTAGAATTTAAGACAGTGAATACATGTTTTTGTTTAAAGGAGCAATATGTAAGAATTTTAGAATCAAAACATTCAACAATTATCAACAAGATGTAAATAAGTAACAATTTTGACATTATGGTGTCGATTTATTGTGTTGTGTCGCAGAGATATCTACCAAGGTTAGCATGCTAACCAGCTAGCCCCTTCCCATCCCTGTCCAAAGGTCCTTGGCTTTCGGTGTAAACACCAACACTTCCCCAGTGCTCCAAGCTGCCAGTCCAGACTGCTAGCTGCATGGCTAACTGAGCTAGTTAACGGCAGATTCAGTTAGTAGCTGTAAGTGGGTCTGGTGATATGCTGAGTATAATTTCAGCAGGTGGACAATTCTTACACATTGCTCCTTTTAATGTGCACAATTCATAACACATGAACCTTTTTAATGGCAGATTAATTGTATGTGCTGCTAGACGATATTACACCTACATTGGCAGTGGGGGAATCCGATTCAGCAGTCACATTTTGCTTTTAACTCTGATTGGCTGACTATTTGCAGAGTATCAAGCTCACTGAATGTGATGTAATGTGTCTCCTTTGGCCCTGTTAGCTCTGTCACCTGGCATATGTGTGTGCTAGCATGTGTGTCCTACGGATATGAGAGAAAGGATTATCTGCCGGCCCACTGAGACCATATGAGCTCACCCCTTCCGTACAAACACCTAAATTAAATGCAACACTGTCAAAGTTATGACACATGTATTGATGCTTTCAGACAAAAGTTACCCGTCGCTCTGCAGACACTCTTTTGTGACTCTTTTGCAAAAGCAGCCGGCTGTATTCTAATGATGAATAAAGCCTGTTGAAATTCAATGAAATCCACATTAATGATGTATGCTGTTTTCCTAAATTGTTGCATTAAGAATAATGAGTGATTGTAACCTGGCTCCAAACAAAACCATTTGCTCAGGCTCTAATAAACAGCCAAAAGGATGAGTATTGCAATCCTTTTCTTCTTTCCCACAGGACTGTGCTCATACACTAGGGCTGGATAGCGGCCAGGCTTAGACGTGTGAATACAAGTCACGGGTGTTATTACTCACCTAGATCCTCAATGGCCACTCTGTTTGCTTGGACAGTTGCCCCCGAGAATGCTGAGGCCTCTATAGAGGCTTTACAGAAGCATCCGAGAATCCCCCAGTGGCTATGCTGGGAGACAAACACTGTAGACAGTTTTTTGTGTGGTTACCTGTATCACTAGGGCAAAATAGAAGCCAGCAACCAGAGCAATATTAAACACAATATTAAGGAGCACTTACCCAAATCAGACTGGTTCAATTTTCTACAAATACAGATGGAAAAAAGTCCAAGTGGTCAATAATCGTCTGTTTCTCATATTCTTAGAGAGCTTTTGTGCACATACAGTAAATAGTTGGATGCATATAATGATGTGCTCGATAGTGTCGGGGATGTTTCCTTCATTAGATAATAAACATTTTCAATAAATCACTTCTTAAGATTCTGTGCGAGTATGACTATCATAATGGAATCACTGGGAATACCGCCCACCCGTGAAGCTAACCGTAAACAATACGTTTTACCGACTTCACAGAAAAATATGTAAATCCTTGCTAACAACACAGTATCGCAGCTTCTAAACAGCTGTTAGAAACTTTGTCTTTCCAAGCATAAGTGATAACTCAGTGCCCAGTTGAAGGTGTCAAACGAGCAGCTTCTGCTTAACAAACAGCTGCGGTCTCAAATCATTGAGCTACTTTTTTTAGTTTAAACTCATTATTTCAACAAGCTGGAAACAACATTGACATTATTATCCCTGGTTGATATGGCAAGTTCGTTAGCAAACAGTTTCCTCTTTACACATCCAGCAAAAACTGCTCTTCGACATCTATTTTGGTCTCCACCATCTCCTTTAAATGTCTGGCTCCTTAGCTGCTAACTGTCTGCTGTTTGGTGCTTGGAATTTAGCATAAAGTAGATTTATTAGAGCTTTTTTGCTGAAAACATCAGCCTGCTGCTCCTGCTGCTGCTGGAAACAAGGATAATGAGAGAGGTGAGAGTGAACTAAGACAGTTAAGTTGTGGACTTTAAAACCAAAACAATATGCTGAAAGATGCTAAAATGCTGCAGGGAGCTGCAGAGTAGGGGATATTAGTCGGCTACAAGCAACAGCTTTCATATTACATTTATTTGAATTCTCCTATTCGTAAGATTAAGTTGATTTTTAAGTCAGCCTTCATCTGAAAGTGTCAGTATTTGACGAGTTGGGAATGAATGAATCAACTATCTTATAAATAGGAGCTTTCATTTAGAAATACTTCCCTTGTTAATCAAACTTTTGACTTTGCCACCATTTAATGGATTTTTATGCAAATAATATACTGCAGAACAGTCCTCTTATTAAACATTTCAGCACTCTCTCCACCTCTGGTGTGATACAAACTCTGAAATTGAGTTTTTCATCTGTTTGTTTGTTCACCACTGGAGCTTTAATCACAAGCTGCTGGTTGTTTGTTAGTGAGAAGGATCACTGTGCTTTTTCCAACAAAGGTTCCATTAAGTCCACAGTGTGTGTGAGTGTGTTGATGTGTTTGAACATCCCTGGATGTACTGTATATGTGAGACAGAAAATGCTTTGTGTCTGCTTGAACGTGCGTCAGTCGGCGACAGTGTAATCCTTTGCGCTGCATCCCTTCCTTGGAGTTCACGTGTGAATCACGTGGGTACATTTATATCATGTCCATCTGGGGATTTCTAGTCAGCCTTTTCTTCTCTTCACTGCACACCTTACTTTACAGTTGTACTCCAGTAGATACTCTCAGGTACTTTGTTTAGTCTCATCTACTGTGGTTTGATCATCAGCCACCGCAAATGGTCTTGTGCTTTAGAAAAACGATCAGTTTTAGGCTGCAAGAGAAGGCCAATAAGCTGTCAACTGAATGGAGAGAATACTTTGCAGTTACAACCACTTCATTTTGATGTACTGTAATTGGTCTGTACAAAAAGTGTGTCGAGGGAAAGCCATAATGGGACATATTTTAAATTACACACAGCAGTTAAATGGACAGTAGCTTGCCCTTTGCAGTGCTGAATGCGTAGACCCCTCAGTGTCCTGACTTACATCACTGACACCCAAAAGCAATGCCACAGTCAAGTGTGCTGGATAATGGAAAGTGAGTGGATAGGAGTACATTTATCTGGAAACCTTGCAGAGGCCACAGGTAGGTGTGGGTGATATCAAAAATTTCATATCACCATATTGTCCCGACCAAATATTGCGATTGACGACATTATTGTTGCTAGTGGGCGAGACCAGCTGATCGACCACAAATTTCCGTTTTAAACCCGAAATACTGCTAAATACGCGAGCTGGCATTCTTAGAAACTAAGTTCTCCATGTCTGAATATAAAAGCACTACCTGCATGCCACTGCATCAGGCCAATTAAACTGTAGTAACCTCCCAAATATAGAAATGCGTTGCCTCTGCTGTCATGACAGTTCAGCATGCATTGTCTTTTTAAAATAAAAGCCCAAAGATGCCGTAACAGCTATTAGATATTCGATATTTTGAAAAAAATCACATATAACGGCAAATATTGTGAAAGTCGATAATATCTAATATATTTTCAGAAACGTAAGTGTGTGCATGTGTGTATGTCTGTGTGTTTTCAACATATATCCTGGCATTTCCCTTTTATGCCAACCAGCGTCCAGTTTTGCCTTGTTTCCTTCAATTGACCAGCCATATTGCTGAGGTTAACAACTGAACAGCTTTACAACTGTAGTTACAATGCAAACTGCAAAAGCTGAGTTGCTCCTTTGAGAGACTCTTTGTGTGCATTTAGCGTTACTCATGAGTTGTGATTTAATCTGAAGGGTGCCTCTCAGGATGCCTCTAAGTTTTCTACACTGCCTGCTTATTGGGTCCAATAAGACACCAAGGTCTGATTTATTCATTCATCACAACTCTCACACTTTTCACGCACAAGCCCTGCATTCCCCTCTGCAGTCAATTTGCAATGTCCTTTCAACATGTTAATTTTGCTACCTCTTAACGGAGCTGATTCTGGATTAGTTTGAAAAGGATGAGGGACACGGTAATGGAGTTGCTCCTTGACATTAACCCGCGTCCGACATGCATACGAAAATGCATCAGCCTTGGGGAAAAAAAAAAGAAAACATATAGGAAGTCGCTGAGATTGCAAGTAGTAGCCCCCTTTTATTCACAGAGGCACTTTGTTTAATAATATTGACCAGTTTTCAGACTCGGCTGACTTTTAATGAAGTGCGAACCAGCACTATTGAAATTCAAGTCAATACAGGGAAATATGTAATTAAACAAGATGAGGTTTTTATTTGTGAATTGAATTGTGCTGTGCATAGAGATTTAGGAGGGGAATGAGAGAGCCAATAAGCGCAGACAGAGACATGGCTTAGCTCGATGGATAGCCTTGCAGGGGTTTTCTTACATTGACTTAAAGCTTTGGGCGAGTGCTGCTGCAGACAAGACCGGTGCTCCTCAAGCATCTTCAAATGGTTGTTTTTCTTTTAAATATATTTTATTGTTTGGTGCTTGGGGTCATAGAGGTGCTGACCATGGTTTAGTGCTTAAACGATAACACCAAATCACGTCAGCTGACTGTGCTTATTTCCAGTCAGTAAAGACTTATGTTGGATGAATGTGGGATGATGTTTGAGTCTATATTGGCATTGACCACACTCTATAATTAGTCATCTCAATCCCTCAAAAACATCATTAAGAAATCATTTCCATCTGTCTTTTAAGGTCTTCATGATTATTGCAGCATTCCTAAACGCGAGTAGAAGTGGTCATCTCCTGCAGGTGAATTAGTTCCAGTCGAGAAAAAAAGGATCTTTATCTTCCTTTCATCTGAAGTCAAAATGTTCTTTCGTTCTTTGAAGACTGCTTTCATGGAATGTAAATATTCATCAGTGTGGAATATAAAAAAAAAAAAAATACAGTGGCAAAGTAATTCCCCCGAAGATGTTCCCTGGTGTGAATCAAAAGGAGTGAAACTGCTCAGCATTTCACATGAGCAAAATTACTATACTTTCTTTTCCACAGCGTCCTCGCTTTGCATAAGGAATCTACGAAGAGTAACAGATATTCTCTCTCGTTCCCCCTCCATAGCACAGTCCGTTTTATCCTCTTATCTAGCAGACAGGACCTCATTTGGGAGCATTAGAAGTGTTTTCTCCTCTGGTCTGTCATCAAAATGCTTCACCAGGTGGTTTTATACATAACTGCCTCACCAAGGTGACTAAATTGGTCTCAGATATTACTCCTCTTGTCAGTGTCTCATTTACCATTCCAGTACCTAGCAAACGCCTTGTTGTTTACTCAACTCAATAAGCTGCCCTTATGTCTTATCCTGTGCTCCGTGCTGATAGCGGTTCCTGCGGCATGCCCTCAGGGTACATGTATGACACATGCATGGAGCCAATCGCATGAAACCAAGTCACAAGCTGTGTGGCAGGAAAGTAATGGCCCAGTCAACGGTGGATAAAAAATGTACTGTATGAGCACCTTAACGGCTGCTTTGATTTATTAAAATGGCAATGGCTCAATTGTGTTTCTTGTAATGTCTCGAGGGCAACACACGCAAGCAGGCTAAGATACAGACCAACTGTTTTCGCTTCCCATTGGAATTGGATACTAGGAAGAAGAGGCAACACAGCTGGTAAAATGATGCCAGTGTGAACATGTTGGCAAGGCAAGGAAGAGCCTAACTGATGTCTTACTTGGCTTGTCCAGGCAGCATGTCGATTAGATACACACCATTCATGATCACAATCTGGCCGCAGACCCATGAGGTCTTGCAGACTGCTTAAATGTGAGTGTGCACAGAGATTAATGTTGCAATAAAGATATAATAAATATATGACCTTGCGTCTGGAGAAAGAGAAACACAGTTTGCTCATTAACCCTTATCCATAACCCTGGCAACAATATCTCTCAGGTTACAGAAATAACAAGTGCAAGAATTGGCCACCTGTCGAAGTCATACTCGGAACAAATAAGAGGCAGTGTTTTGCCAGAGTAACCACTGACTGCTGCTAATTGTAGCTGCCATTAGCTAGTTAGCTCAGTTAGCTGTGCAGTTAGCGGTCTGGACTGGGAGCTTGGAGAGTGTTGGTGTTGTTCACACCGACAGCACAGGCGCTGTGGACTGGTAGGACAACAAGGTTTTTCAGACCCAAGATGGAGCAAACCCAGCAGGGAATACTGGTGCACCAGAGCCAGGCAACGGCACAGTTTCCGAGACTGGCAGAGGCCAGTTTGACAAAAAGGAATAAAATACAGAGGTGATTAACAGCGACTCCAACCAAGACTTTGACTTCTGTTATGATGAAGACAAACCGGGCCCAGGTGAGAGAGGAGTGGGAGGGAAGTCAGGCATCAGTCAGCATGCTGGGGCTAGTTGGTTAGGGTGCTAACTTCATTAGCTAACTCTGCATAAACAATAGACATCTTTGGCATAACATCAAAACTTCTGCACATTCTGGTGAACATTTTTATCAACTTTGAATACTTTACACTATTTCTTTTTAGTTGTTGAGTTGTAGTTAACTTGTGATTATGTCAATTTAATGCAGGTGTGTATTGTTCTGAGAGCAACAAAAGATTTCCCAGAATAAAGGTTGTCTACCATCAACAATAGACTTGAGATCTCTGAAAGTGTATTTTGCCCAGTATGGAAGATGTCTACTGAGCTAGACACCCTGCATGACTTTAAACACTGATCCAAAAATGAACCAAACACACCACCTCCTTTTAAACAACATCTCCTGCCAATATGAGCCTGCGCCCCATCTTCTCCTCAGAGGCCATGAAGGCAGCCCGGTGAGATCATTGCTCCCTGCAAAAGCTGGGAAGATGTTATAATGATTTGAACAGAGCCCAGCTGAGCAGAGAGTGCTGTAGGTGTGTAATTTTGGACAGAGTCTGGCACTCTGCCTCTGTATGCCTTTGTGTCCAGCTCCCTTGGGAAACAGAAGAGTGCATTTTCTGCCCAAATACTCCATCTTAAGAGACTAAAGCTGACATGGATCTCGGTGTCTGTTACAATGGCAAGCTGGTCTGCTGTGTTGCCAACTGTGTGCCGCTTGGCATCTCTCAGGCACATCCACTATGAATGCTCTATCAACATTTCCATCTCGGATTCACATCGTCATCACTTGATGCTGTTCCCGGGTCACCAGCAACAGGGAATCAATGGTGCTTCATTCTTACTTTATTGCTTTCTTGGTATGGTAAACTATACAGGGCAAATTTGCTTTGGGCATCAGGCACAATATGTGAAAGATGATATGAGAGGCTTGGATGTATGGTTTCAGTTAAAGAATCAAGGTCAAATTGGCTGGGCTTCCTTTGCTCTTCATCACTCTGTGGCTCCTCTCAGTCAGCCATAGTCAATTTCTACATTTAGACATATTTGAGCCTCAGTGGTTTCCATGTTGCTTACTCCCAGATTTGCTCAGCTAAAGAATACCCAATCTGTCACCACTCACATTCAATAAGTCTGTGTGTGTATGTGTTTGAATTATTGTATTTATATAGTTGACAGGAAATGATCTTCTCAAGGAAAGAAATGTGGCACATCCTTCATTGTCAGTAATTTGGAGTCCAGCATAACATTTGGAACGGCTCATAGGGGTTAGTTTATATTTTGATAGGGGTAATATTAGAATTGGCATCAAGGGTGCAGCATGGACCCTGTGCCAAATCATCACACACACCATCTCCACTAGAGCTGTAACCGCACTTTCTGCAACAATTACTGCGTGGATACAAAGGGAAGTGGCATTCTGCAATCGTTGCCATTGCTTTCCGACTCTTTAGTGGCCATTGTGGACAAATCTAAAGCAAGCACAGTGGAAGGCAAAAGGAGGGAAAAGCTGCATTCCATGTCTCTTTGATAAAACTTTCACGAGAGCTGCATGGTGCCATTGTCACCACTTTTGTTGTTTTCTTCCACTTTCCTCCTCATTCTTCTCTTTCTTCATAGAGGAAGTCAGTGGCACGGGAATACCACAGATCAATGCAGCAAGGGACTGCATGGAGATCACAGTCTTTTAAATTTTGAGAGGTTTGTACCAAGTCCACTTGTGAACTGCAAATACATAATAGTGGACTTTTGTACAAGCTTGCAAAGTCCAGTGCAAGAATTATGTAGTGGGTCAAGCTGAGCTACGATAAGGTTATAAGGTCATACAGAATCACTTTTCACTGAAGTTTCTCCCTGTTGTTGGAATACAAATATGTGTGCTGTTGTGTTTACACTGCACATGAATGTGTGTGTAAGTGTGTGAGAGAATCCCATTGGGAGGAACAGAATAACCAGAATCACTTTTTGATGCTGATGTGTATCCAGATACAATCTTTCTCCATCAAATTCAAAGCTTCTTTCCTCCCTCTCCACTGTCTCTCTCTCTCCTCTCTCAGAGCGCTCAATGGATGTGGTTTGTAATCTGTCTCGGGGGAAACCGCATGAGTTTGCTCAAACCCCATCTGTTTAGCTAGCGAGTAAACCTGATGAATGAGATTCTCTGGTGTCTCATGCTTACTGAGCTAAGCAGAGGAAAAAAAACAGAAGGAGAGTTGTACAGTGAGTTAGAGAGTGAGTGTCTCTTTGTGTGTGTGTGTGTGTGTGTGACAATACCTTTTATTAGTCTGTATTTGACTGTGTAATTACTGTTAAGGCGATGAGGGTTTCGCACACACTTTCCAACACAACATCAAAGTTGATGTTCTGTTTAAATGGTGCCGTAAAAAATGATAAATCCTTGATCAGTTTGTTTTCACAAAATCGTTCTCTCTCATCTCTGTCAGGATTAGTAAGGCGTTTCTATTAGTTAAATTCTCAGCTGTCCCTCTGTGTATTGACTGATTTCAGTCAAATGTCAGAAACTTGAAATAGTGGGCAACAAGGTTTCTCATTCCCCTAAAAATATGCCTGAATGAAGGAAATTCTTAAAACTAGTCAATTTGTACTGAGTGAAGTGATCGGTCATTAATTGGAGAATCTTCAGGCAAATCGATTTTCAACAAAATGCATGATTTCCTTTCAGTTTATGTACTTGTTTGGTCTGCTCAGCCTTTGGCAGTCGGTTGATTGTAGGCTTGGGCCATATACAAAATTCTCTCACCCAGTTGTCAGTATAGACAATATTATCGTCTATCTGTTATTGTTTTTTTTCTTTGTTTTTTTTCTTCTGTAATGCTTTAGGTTTTCCAAATTTTTGGGGGTGTTGGAGGTGATACTGCACATTTGTGGTGTTTTCCTGTTTAATTAACACCTCCTTATGAGGCTACATGTCGTCTCTGCCATAACGAGGCGCACATTGTGTCTGCTGCCACGACAGGTCCGGGTGCATTTTCTTTTTAAAATTAAAATTGTAGAAAGATGGCTTAAGAGCTGTTCAGTATTTGATATTATGTTAAATATTGCATATGACAAGCAAATATGGTGATATTTGATCATTTCTATTATCCTAAGCCTATTTGATCGAAAGACCTCAACATCAACACAGGGCGTTATGGGACCTGACCATGGGAGAAGTGCTCATATTCTAATTCTCGACTGTGGAGAGAAATTAACATCACATTGATTTTGCTGTCTTACAGTTGGTCCACAGAAGCCCTTGATCTGTACACTACAGTATTGGCAGATGGGATCCTCATATCACCCAAATGCCAACTTTTTCCAAAACACATGATGTGATTGCAGTCAGTTTCGAAAGGGCATCATAAGCCCAGGAATGAAGGAATTTTCTCAACCTATCTCATGCATTTACATCACATATGGCTGTTCATGATATCAGTCTGACTGACTGAAATTTGGTGGTTTTAAGGTGCAGAATTCTCCAGTCACATATTTGCCCGTTGCAAAATATTGAACTACTAAATCATGTATATATCGACTTTGAATTTTTGCCATCAACTGTCAGTTTGATCATGCTATTATGGAAACAACTAAAAAGTAACTCAGCATGCCACATTTTTTGTAGTTCAGCATGTGTACTTTCTGCTTTGAACCAACCAGCAACAATCAGAGGGCTTCTGCCTCACTAACTCAGGGAGGACACTGTAGCAAACACAATTATCTGGTGCTTCATAACATAGAACATAACAGTTAAGAAGTTTTATGACAACAAAACTCATTGTCTTACCTTTTCCATTGACTGCGTTTTCGCATTATGCATAAATTGTGGGAATATCGTCTCACAAAATCTCCCTGATAAAGCAGAGAAGTCCTGAATTCATTATGTTGGACTTTATGTTGGAATACTAGAGCAGATGATGCTGCAGATGGCTGAGTGAGGGGACAGGTTGGTAGGGTTTTTGGGGTGGGTTTGGGAAACCGGTAACAGACTGGTTTTCTCCAAGGCCCCACCGGGCTCTGGCCGCAACACCAACACTGCCTGTGACCCAGATCCCCAGAGACAAGCATGGAGAGACGGATACCATCGCAGGCTCTGTGTTGTGAGTTGTTTCTCGGATTCCAGTTGGCAGGGGAGCACATGGGCATGTGAGTGCGCGTCCCTGTGTGTGTGAAGGCAATGATATTAATAGCACAATAGTCTGTGATAAGCCTTTTGAGTCATACACATACAGTAAATGCACACACACACACACACACACACACACAATAGCCAGGTCCCGCTGACACCTGCACACAAGTTACCCACAGGGTAACACACACATCCACACACACACACACACACACACACACACACACACACACACACACACACACACACACACACACACACATCCCCCTCAGTGACTTTTTGTTTTTATTTTTCACTCGTGTTTTCTCCCCAACCTTCGCAGTTATCAAAGCCTATATTGCTTCTGCTCCATTGTCTCGGGCAAAGTGATTTGTCACGATTTGTGTGGACACAAGAATTCTTTTCCCTCTATGGATGGGCTGTCTAGACAGTGCGTTCTGCTGCGGGAGCGTTCGTACAGCTGGGGCCGCCTCTGTTTTTGCAGCCAGTCTTTTCAGTTTATGAAAGCGGCAGATACTGTACACCCTGGAGGGAACTTGGAGAGCTGTGCAGACTGCACACGCTAAAGAAGGAGCATAAACGGATATCAATGAGTGCCTCATCATGTTTTTGTACAGTTAATAATTTGGCTGTGTCATGTGTCTTGTCTCAACATTATAATAGCAGAATATCTTTGTACATATTCTATCATAATGTTGAGAAAACTTGTTAAATGTACAAAAACATGAATAACTTAAATTGTAGTTTGATTGAAAACCAATTAAATCAGACTTGTAAATTATAATAGTTCTTTCAAAGGTTTGCTTTTCTGAATAAGAAACATATCTAATAAAATTTTTCAACTACAGTGCATTGTGTGTGGCATAATTTTTTTTATAGGTACACGGTAGGGTACAGGGTAACACTCACAATCTCCTTCATGCTACACAAATAACAGAACATACAGTTATTTATATACAAATATACATAAACACGTTATACATCTTTTGAATTTGAATCAAGTTAATTGTAAACAGTAGCAATATGATGGCGATGATAGTATGGTCGGCATCTTAACATTAAAAGTTCGGCATCTGGGAAACACTGTCGATCCACTGAATGTTAGCACCAAGCATCAATGAGGTAAACACATAGTCCACCTCTCCTTGTCCGGCTGTAGTCCTGCATTCTGTTGGCTAAGAACACATTATGACAGGTCTCTGACAAAGATGTGGGAAAAACAGTCTCTGATTTTACGTTATTTGGCCAGCCTGAGTCCTGTACGTCCATTTCCTTTTCCTGCAAGTGGTAATTAGCCAGGAGCAGCCTTAAAACCAAGCTGTATTAGCATGGCTCTTATTCCGACTCTCTTCCTTCCTGGGGCACTCCGTCTGGTCAGGTTGTGATGGTCTCAAAGTACACCGCTATAAATCCAAAACATCCGCTTTCTTCTCCAAGGCTGATGACAGTTTTTCTGCCACAGGCAATACGTGTTTCAGCAATAAAGCCGAAAAAAATGACAGTTAAAAAAATAAAAGTGGAGCATAAATTGGAGGAGCTACTGGCCGCTGCATCTTAATTTTATTTTCCCTAATTAATTTGTACTGACTTTACCTCTTTAATATCCACACCACTAATGTTTAATTAATCTGATGTCTCATTTGTGCCATTATTAATGACACACATTTGAAAGACATGCACATCTTTGATACCCCACTAATCACAATAGTGGAAATAATTTAGTTCTTGCATAATTAATGTATTACTCTTACATTCAGGCAATTATGAGATAATGCAACTATGTCAAAAACTGCATGAAATATTACATCATAAATGTATGTACACTTGCTGCTACTTTTTATTTTTTTTCGAGCAAAACCTGCTGCATTGTAATAGAAAAAGGCCTTGCTTCTTTTCATTGTGGACAATCAATCATTCCTCTCTCACAAGTTTCCAAACATTCAGTCAAAAGTACAAAAAACAGACTGTACAGTCTTTTTGAAGTGCAAGAAAATGTTTTAAAGTTGTTGAAAAGGAGAGCTTATTCTGTTTTCCTGAAAAATCCAGAACCGCGAGTAGGCAGAACAAGCCCTATGCTGTAATTATGCTTATTAGTGAGTAAGACTGCACTTCCCACTGGGACTGGATCCCTGCTTAACATAACTACACTTCTCTGTCTAACTGTTTCTACTTATTGATTGACTTCCCGTAACTCCCAGGACTCCAAGCCAAGGTCCTATATGATATGATCTGACGCCCCTCTCTCTTTATCCATCTCTTGCATGCAGTCTCCGCTGGGGCTTGGTGATGTGTGATTACTTGTACGTTTGTGCATTTGTGAGTGTGTGTGCATGCATGCAGGAGAGTTCCGCTGCAAAGGAATCAATAAGCGTCTCTGCATGACAGCACAGAACAATACAGGTTAATTGAATTAACACAATACTTCTGCTGCTCACACTTCTGTGGGAATGTTTTCCTATAGCAGATAAATCAATCCCTGGCTATATCTGTGCTATTATGTTTGTTCAACAATTGCTGTGCTCAAATACTTCTCAATGCTTGTAAGCTGTTATAAGATGATGCACATACCTTACCTACATCTGTCAAGGCAGCATTTTTAAATGCCCAAAATTTACATTTAAAGGAGACCTATTATGCTTTTTTTTATGTTTTTCCCTTTCCTTCAGTGTTTTGTATAGGTTCATGTAAAAGATCTTAAAAGTTCACCAAGTTCTTGTGAACTCCTCTCTCCCACAGAAAACACTGCTCCTGAATGCCTTATCTTTGTGACATCACACTACGTCACCATGTCGCACATTTGCATAATTTACACCTAGCATCTAGTTTGGCGCTGCAAGAATTGATTTAGCACAGCTGCTCTGTTGTTGTTAGCGGTGCTGGGTCAGGCATGTTTGAGCTGACCAATCAGAGCAGACTATGTATTCGGGACGGGTGGGGCTTAAAGAGACAGGAGCTAAAACAGAGTGTTTCAGACAGAGGGGGATACGATGCTGCAGCACTGGACAGAATGAGAAAACTGACGTGTTTTTGAGAACTGAAGCATGTAATCCTATTCTAGTAGTAATCCAGCCTGGAACCCGGAAATGAGCATGATAAGTCTCCTTTAAGATGTGAAGGACAGGCTGCAAATAATCAGTATTTTGAAGAATCAACACTGTGAATAACGGAATCTCGTGTGAAATCAAGCAGATTATGCCACCTATCATTTGTTGTCACTTTCTATGGGATGTTCCCTCATAAAAGGTTTTTATCTGAACTGAAACAAATAAAATAGGCCTTATATATCATATCTTCCTTTTTATAATTACTTATTTTAACTTTTCTTCAGCTGCAATGCCTGTATCAGTCTTTGTGCCTGTTTCCTTGTAAAGGCAGCAAACCCTGGGAGTCCCCTACGTACGAGATGATGGTTTATGACGACTGTTGAACCATAAAGGAAATCTAGTTTGCTGCAGAAGCTCTAGAGAGTGTTGTCTGCTCCGTTTTTATTTGCACTTGTGCTTTCACAGCATATGCTTTCTGACATGATCTACAATAACAATAATAAGAGAGTTCGACAAATGGAGACTGATTGGATTTTCTATCGTCTCGTGGGGATTTAAGCAGCCGTTCACCAACTGTTGGAAGAAATATGCTAATTTACAAAGGACCCTGTAGTTACAGTCACAGAACACACCCCGGCAGCTACACAAGCTGAGACCACGAGTTTGTGTCCTTTATGTTGTTTACCAGGATTTTTAACCTTTGCTGTTCTCTGTGGAGTTGGGACTTAACTGCTGCTGCTTCGTGATTGATGCAGCTTTAGGGTTTCACTTCTAAATGCCACACCTTTCCCCAGAAATAATGAATAGCTAACCTTTCCGCTGGAGTTACTCTTTATAATGATTGTGGATTATTGACACTCATTAGGGAGACCTGCTAATGAGTAACTGTGTCCATTTTCTTCATATTGGAGGAAGGAAGAAACGGTGGCAGTTGTGGGTGGTGTTAAAAGATGAGCTAACCCCCCCTCCAGCCCTCTCTGAGTCCTTTGTCATTGAGCTGCCACAGAATCACTAAAAATGTACACCTTTATTAGTCCCTCTGCCAGTTTCTCCTGTTCACTTTTCTATAACTAAAGTCCTAAATTCTGCACTTCCAGTACCACAATGAAATAATACTGTCACACTCCTGTGTTTGAATTTAGACAAATAACACAAATAATGCAGAATTGCTGCAAATTTCCTGCTAGTGACATTTGCTATTTTAAAAGATAAATTCATTAGATAATTGTATGTTTCACATTTTATACAATAAAAGTGGTGTTAACAGTCTTCCCATAATGCTTAATTAAGTAACACATATTATAACCTTTATAACCGCAATTACAAAGCCTTGATTTTGAATTGAAGGATCGTGTACGCATGTGCATCTGATGTTTGCAGACCTTGTGGATTCCTGTATTGGTCAAATGTAATGACGAACCCCTCTCCACACACCCCCTACAGCCCATCCATTTCCCCTAGAGTACGACCTGCTTGTCGCCTGCTCGCTGACTGTCTGCAATGTACAGCTGGGGAATTCACTTTCACCTGTTCTGCTCTGTGTGAGGTAGGATGACCTTGCCAAAACATACCCATGAGCCTGGCACCAGTACAGTTCTTATGTACTATAAACATCCAGAGCCAAAAAACACAATACTCCACAGAACAGGACGGAGGGAGTCTCACAATGACCAGGACAAAGTCAAACCTTTAATGTAGATTTTGAAGATCTTTGTATTTATTTAGTTTGACAATACAGGATATTGAATCTCTATCAGGAAAAAGCTGAAGTTGCTTCCCTCAGCAACTTCTGTTGTGATGTCCTTGAGTAAGGCAACAAACCCCTGACTGCTCAGTGGGGCTACAAAGTGGCCACTAGTGTAAATACGGTTTTATTGAACAGCTCCCTCAGGCCACAGGTAGCAACTAGGTGTGCATATATTACAGAAAAAAATGTGAGGCACAGTTGGCCTTTTTATAGTCTCATGTGGTCAGATGTGTACACAGATGTGCACTGTTTAGCTTGGCAAAGATGAAGGTAAAGATTGAAGTATGCCAACTAATCCCAGACCTTATGAATGTGAACACTGATTTGAAGCACAGTGTCACTCCTACAAATAACAAACACATTTATGCTGTGGGTGTAACTAGGCAGTGTGGTAGTAAAGAAAAAACACAAAAACACTGCAACCCACTGAAATGTTATCAAGTCATATTTATGCAGAGGTTACATGTGAAAATAACCATTTTTGATTTTACCATCTGCAGCTGCAGTATTGATGTTGTTCCGCTCAATTGATTTAGCACATCAGACATACAGTAGCTCAAATTTAACAATTAGAGCAGCAGTTTTAAGCATTGCTTTTTATGAAACATTTGCTAACTTTGCAAACAGGAAAATTGTTGCTTAGAGAGCATAAAAGCAGAATTTGGATATAAGTCATTTTATTAATCAGTATAGGAATATAACAACTTAGTTAATAGACATCAGTATTTAAATGAGTTCAGTAAAATGGTAAGTTAACTGTAGGTGCTATTTCAGTCAATGGCTGACAGGTGTTCTTTGTAATGACTGTAATATATTGTACAATTTAAATTTAGTGGATGTGATGGAATTGGCTATGAGACGTGTTTTTTTTATATGGACCTGGTTTTTTTTTTGTTGCTGCCTTGTGGCCTTATAGGGAACAATTTCACACCTTACATTCAACATTTTCTGTATTTTTCAGTATGTTATTTTCAGTGGAACCTCAATTTCCGCTTGGAAATCATCAATACATACATACAGTATGGGGATAATTAAAATAGATTCTTTGGATCTTTTAGTTGAACTTTAACATTTTTACTATGTTCAGATATTGTATATTCCCAGATTCAGCAATATTTTGTGACTCAGTATGTTTCAGTTTGCACATATTAAGACAGATGATGGCCGCCGATGGCGTGGATGCCAGGATCGATGTCTTTGCTCCAGGAATAAAATATGTTTTGAGGAAAGTTAATGATATCATCAGTTCACCATGGTGTGGTCATATTGAAGAAACCAGGCTAGTCAATTTCTCCTGAAGACATGACAGCTACTGCATTGATTAGTCAATATGACAGCTGTGACTCTCTCACCAGAGAAAATAAGTAGATTTATTGGATGTGCAAAACAAGCCGAATGTACTGCAAGGAACTCTGGACATGTAAAATGTCTTTGATTTAAAATAACAGGATCCAGGTAATAACACACAATATGATATCTCCATCAGGTGGTCTGATGGAGAGAAACTCTTTATATTTGAAACCAATCCACATGATCACTGAACTCACAAAGTGTACAGTGAGCCTCACACAGGCCTTATATTGTTGATTATATTGCATTATATGACCAGTTTTTCATACAGTGGCTTTTGCCTTTAGAGATGTAAAGAGGAAGTGACATTCAGTCTTCACAAGATCACAGATACACTCGGAAAAGAAATTATGTTATGTTATTACGTTCAAGGCTCACATTAAATACAAAGTTTTTCTATAATGTTGAGTCACTGAATAAATAAAGTAACATAGTCAGATTTAATTAGGTTAATGCAAATATATACATAAACATTATTAAGTGGTTATTAGTCAAATGTAATTACAAATGCTTTCATAAATGTAATACATTTCAAATTGGTCATTCTGTCTCCAGTATTACATCATATATATACTTATTATATTATATTACACCATTAAATGTGACACCTCAACATTGAACCTATGTAATAAAAATTGATGGAAAATGTACATATAATTAAAATACAACTTTTTGGGCGGGTGGGTGTTGGCAGAACAATACTGTCATTTAATGTACGTTCATTGTTGTAAAAACACATCCATAGTTAGCTGAGGGTAAAGTAACAGTTGATATTGTTATTCTTGTTTACAACTAGTCATTGGAAAATATTACAAAAAAAATTCTTGCCAATATCAAAAGAGTGGTTAAAGATGTGATGAACACTGAAACTAGTAATGGATGGTGTTGAAGAAGTTAATAGATAGACTGACAGAACTCGACTTGTGTTAATGCCACACCTTCGGATCGTGTGCCTTGGGGCCTAAAAAAACAATGTGTGTGTGGCTGGTTGTGGCTTCTCCAGGAACCTCAGAACAAGACAAAGACATCAAATCTCTCACTTTACTTTGGCAACTTTGAAATCTCAGTCCTCAAAGGCATCTTTTATTCATTTATTTATTGGGGGAGGCCACACTGAGAAAACAGCTCCTGAGATATTTCCAAAATACCTTTTGTTAAGTCTTTGTCTTTTGCCTTGTGAAGGCCTTATTGCTATTCATGTCATCTCTTTGCGGCCTGTCACATTTTGCCATATCAGCTGTTTGTAGAGACAGTGTTTCTGATGTGTGTGTGTTTGGAAGAGGCTGTCTTTTCCTCTTGATGTTTCTTGCCAGTTTTGTTTTTAGGTACCCCGACTGTAGAGAATTTGCGGGCCTATTGAAGCCTCCTGGATCGCTAATGAAGATGCAAACCTCGATTCTAATTCAAAGCTAAAGATTCCTTTGAATAATTAATGAATTAGCACAAGTGACCTCATTTTGATTCCGTACATGTGCACACTTTATCTCTGTTTAAAGACAGACTTTGAAATGCAGTGTAGATATTTGACCTGAGGTCTTCTGTCAATACTAAATGGACATTTTTTGTAATCACATTTTAACACAAATTATAAGGTTTCTGACTTGTCTCCTTTGGCTTTGAAGTTAAAAGGACTCCATCTCCACTTGATTTATTGGTATATCGATATTCATTTGTACTTGTATGTGTTGATCAAAGCGTTTGTATGCCTGTATTCTTTCCACTGGGATGCATTTATTTTCAGGCACAAAGCATCGCACTGATTCGATCAAAGCAACAATATAGTGTGATTGCATGATACTCAAAGCTTTCTAATGGGAGATATGACCTCATGTGTGTACTCTTCCCAGAATGATTCAAGTGAATTTCAAGGCTCATGTCTTCTCTTTAGTATCTTCTCATTGGGTTTTTATGCTTAGATCAGAAAATGGATAAAAAAGAGTCTCACGAGGTCAGAAAGCAGAAGTCGAAAAGCACATAACTAGAGCTCTCCTTTGGATGAAAATGAATGCAAGCAGAAAAAAGAGCAGAAATTCAGTGGCAATACTTACTGTAGCTCATTTGAGTGCCTTCATGCTGTAGACACTTATAGGATGTTTAGAGATAATTAAACTTAGCATAGGATAGGATTAAATATACCTATATAACCCTATATACAGTGATTTATATACATTCTGGGTATATGTTTTCACCCATGCCTGGCTGATTTGTCAGCAGGATTACACTAAAACTACTCAACTGATTTCTACAAAACCTCAATGGAGGATGGGTCTCGGCCCAGAATAGACCCCACTAACTTTTGGTGCAGATCCGAAGAAAGGGACGGATCCAGAATTTTCCTTCTTTCTTCTTTCTCACTTTCTTTAACATGGCGTTTCATAACATTTTCATCCGTTTCTCAGGGAAATGGATCGTAAATCAATCAAATGTAAATCATGGATATTGATTAAAAAAAATCAACCGTATTTAGGTGGCTGGTATCCATGAGTGAGGACAAAAGAGGACTGTTTGGGCCTTGGCGGAGGTATATTCTGATGATTTCATCTGCTTGGTCCCTCATCTTTTTTTTTTTTTTTTGATGTGCATATTTTTTTTCCTGAACCCTTTGGTTTGGGTTTGGCAAATCAAACATTTGGTTAAAGTTAACAAAAAATTGTGTTTATGATTATCTTATTTGCAAATTTTAATTGATGGGTGTGACTGGATGTGAGCTCCAGTCCTTCACAAGAAAGTCAGACATGCTACTTACAGTGCTTTCCGCCTAGCTACATGAATGGCACTCTATTTCCTGCACTGAACATTGACAGTAGACGTAAACCATGAGATGCGGAGTTGTTCGCTGCATTGGCAGTTGATCTAAATGAGCCATTGTCTGTCAATGTGTCTGACCGTGACAGTTCCATCACATCCAGTAAATTTGAATTGTACAATATAGTAAAGTCATTACAAAGAACACCTGTCAGCCATTAACTGAATAATACCTACAGTTAACTTACCATTTTATTGAAATCCTAATTAAATATCGATTTCTATTAACTAAGTTGTTGAATACCCAGACTGATTAACATTGTCAGCCAGAGCTCGAAATAATTTTCCAACTTTAAAAATCATTGTTGATAAATGTACTGTAGGGCTGCAGTGGCTGCAAGCTTGTGACCCCAAGCACAAAAGAAGTGATTGTAATGATATGGTGAAGGTGGCAGAAATAGCATCAAGATTTTCCTCCTCAAAAATGTAATGACATGGTGTGTGTCCACCTCCAGGCTCGGAAGTATGAAGCTACAGCTTCTCAATGTTCTCGGCCTGCATAGTTGTACAGTGATAAGTGTTTCCACAGCGAGGATCATCTTCTGCCATGGATACCATCATCCTCCTCTACCTGTGCATTATATGTTTTTAGCTTACCTTACCTTTTCTGTCTCTGTTTTATACCATTACATAAGTCCTTCAGCTTCCCCCCCCCCATTCTTCTTTCCTCCCACTTCCTCTTTCTGTCTTTCTCGCCCTTCCCTTTCTATAACACCTCCAGTCTTGTTCCCCTTCACCTCTCTTCTGCTCTCCCTCATATGTTCCCCACCTCCTTCTTTCTCTCCCTTTCTCTATCTCCCTCCCTCCCTGCCCCTCTGAAAGACGGTGATAACACCTGACGCTGCTCGTCGCTGCTCAGTCAGTCAGGGTTATCTTGTTCTTCGCCCCCTTATCGCTGTTAAAATGACACCACCTCTTATTCCTACACAACAACCTCCACGTCAACTCAAATGGCTGCCATTCTGCACCATGCGCCCCATAAGACTGGAATAATTGTTTACGATCCACTGCCCAGTGAAATTTGCTTTCAGAGAGTGAGAGACATTTATTGAGGCGCAGCCTACAACATTGATATTTCTCTCTAAACCGGCAGTGTGTCAGGGGTGAATTCATTAGTGTAAATTTTTTTCTTTATGTATGATCGCCCTGGGCTGTTGGTTGAGACACCCTAAAAGAGATTGAGAGATGAATTGATTAATCTTAAAAGTAAGTTGCTGTGCCTAATACAGCTTCAGCTGGTACATCCAGTACTTATTGGAGAATTTTACCACAGACTTAAATCCCAGCCAACTGTGAATACAAATATTCCACCCTGAGCACATGAGTAAAATAGTGTTTTTTAGAAAGAACAAAACTCTGCAGCCGACACAGGTCTGGAGCTCGGACACCATGACCACTGAGCAGAACAGCGCAGGAGTTGAGATTAATTTAGACTGAAGATTACAGAGGAACAGAAACCCCTTAGGTATTAGATCATATATATAACTGTACTCGTACTTGAGTACAGGTTTTCAGTACTCCTTCCATCAAGGTCAAAAAAGATTTGCCTGATTCTTCCAGTTGGGTTGAGATCTGGTGAGGCGATAGCACATGATTCACACCATTTTCATCAAACCACTCAGTAACCCCTCATGTTGTCATCCTGGAAGAGCACCCCCCAATCGGGTGACAAATGTAAGGTTAAAGGTGATCACTCTGAATAACTCTGTATTGCAGTGACCTATCCTTCTAAGGGGACAAGCGGAAATAACCATGACAGGATGAGGCCCTGAACAGAATAACAGAGCTACCAGCTACTCTTAGATCTTTTCATCCTGCCATGTTGATCCAAAGTTAAGGTCAACTGGTCCTAGACAAAATTTTCATATACGTCAGAGTTTGATGGGATGTTTATTTGCAGTACATCCTCCTCTTTTAAATCTCTTCTTAAAACTCACTTTTATATTATGGCTTTTTCTTAAATTGATGGTAATTGCTGTAACTATTTAAATTGTTTTAAATATTATATCTCTGTTTGGATTTTAACTAATTATTTTATCTGTTTTATTGTAAAGCACTTTGTAACTTGTTTTTGAAAAGTGCTATATAAATAAAGTTATTATTATTATTACATCTTTCAGGAATAGCATGTCCTCATACCAAAGCAACTAAATAGGTCAATTGCCATTGACTCCCAAAACTACATAGCCTACCATATATGACAGTTGGAGAGTACTGGCAGCAGGCGTACTGGACCTTTGTTGTAACGGACTTTTGTCGTCACATGGTCAACACTGGTTAGGTTTTGGCACCAATATTAAGCGGTTAGGTTCAGGAAAAGATTGTGGTTTGGGTTTAAATATGTACGTTAGTTAAGTTATGTATGGGATGTAAATTAAATATGTTATGTAAGCTAGAATCAATCAACTTTGACTTTGGTTTCAAGACAGCAGTCTCCTGGGTTAATGTTTGGGTGTGTTTGACCCATCTATCCACCCCAACCTTCTCCATATGCTGACTTTGTTGCTCTTTAAACTACATCACCTGACTTCCTCCTTTGCTCATGTCATAATTACTATGGCCACTAGAGGTCACCACCGATCAATACATGTAAATATGGCTCATAATCAGCTGCGTGCAAAGATGACCTATGCAGCCGATTTTCTGGTGAGGACGGGCTGGTATCATACCTGCCAACACTCCAGAGTCTCCCAATTTTAACCCTTTCTCCTGCTGTGCTCCTGATTGGTAGATTTTCCCATTAATCTCCCAATTTCATATTGATACAAGTCACATGGGAGTGACTCAGTTTTTAAGGTTACGTGTGTTTTGGTACCTGGTAATCTAACCCAAAGAGGCAGATCTCAGTCAGTTGCTCAAACCCTCTGCTCCACTCAGTTTGCCACTGAAAATGGATGAAGCAGCTGTCAGAAAGAAAAAGTTACACTTCCAAATTTTACTCAACTTGGTGCAAGACTTTTCTCTTTATTGACATTTGCCTCCTGTCTCACTTGCTCAGGTTCTTACTTCCACCCCTCAGACTGTAGCACTGCATCATTTAATCCTTCCTCCTCTTCTTTTTGAAGGTCTACCTGGTAGTGATGGCTCCTCACACACACATTCTCTCACAGGGTTTTCACTTTTTGGGATGCAATTATTTTTGTGCTAATAATAATCAAATCTTAATAATCAAGGACGTCGATGCGACTCTGTTGTATTCTGCAGCTGAAGGTATCTTTTCCATGAATGCTACCAGAATACTGGAAGAACAACCTCACAAACTACTAACTGTTCCCTCTTTCAACACACTGTATGTTTTACTGAGACTCCAACAATAGTCTTGATTATGATTGTTGATGTGACTGTTCACCTGCATGTGTGAGCTGATTTGTGTTCATGTGAGCCAGTGTGCACGGTCATATCATGCTCACATCCAGCCCGCAGGATGATTTATTTGCCTGTTTGAGATCTGTCAGCCAGGGAAGGCAGTCACAAGGCATTTGGTTATGGCCTCCTAAATCTCAAGGGAGCGCATTGACTGCCTATAGTGAGCTAATTATTGATGCTAACTGCCTGTAATGCTGCCAATGTGTAAGGGATTACTGGCGCTACACAGATAAACCTCTCAACCTTTGCTGCCTTGTCACTGTCAAACACTGCAGGCTCACGCACCCACGTACACTACATATGCACATGTGGGCAGACACACAGGGAGATGAGACTGACTAATGGAGACATACATGGTTTAATTTTGTCATAGAAAGTCATGATCATGATTTGCCAAATATGACATATCACATACTTGTAGATGCCAAAACATGCTTCTGATTCCCTGTAGGAGGTGTCATTGCTGCTTCAGTGCTAAAGAAAGTGTTAAAAAGCCTTAGATATATCAGGCAATATTATTCAAGGTTAAAAAAAACTTTCTCTGTCTGTGAGCTATGAAAAGGTCAAAATGTGTAATGGTTTTTGTTTTATCCTACAGATGGTTGGATTCTCACAATACACATGGGTCATTTTTCACATGTCAAGATCTATTTTACTGAGCTTTTATAAAAGTTTCCATTGAATTTTGAATTATTAAAAAAGTGTAGCTCCAGGTTTACTTGCTCGCTGTGATTTTATTCAAAGGGATAACTCAACAGAAATTGACAATAAAGATAACTCGGATGTCGACCGAAACTTAATAGTAGTTTCCTTATTTCCTGTTCTTTCCGAAACAAACAAGACTAACAACAACAAACTGTAGCACCTCTAGTACTTATACAAATCATTTACAGTGAATGATTTTTGTGCACTTCCATATTCTTAACTGGAAGTGAACTGCAAGCATGAAGACATCATATAGGACCCAATTTTTAGAAACACTGGGGGAGACAGTCGCTTCTAATCATCTCTTTTATATCTTAAGCGTTTTAAATCTGAATGGAAAGAGACGACACATACCTAGACATATCTTTATAGCCAGATCCAGCCAGATCCACCATTCACACACACACTCTCTCTCACACACACACAGACACACTGCTCATTTCACACTCAGATACCCCGGGTGTTGTTAATGGAGGTCACATTGAGATGGGCCTCCAGTGGGGCTTTTACCCACAGTTCCCCTTTATGATGATGAGAACCCCCTTTCTCACTCTCATCACACACACACACACACACACACGTTTCTAGACAGCCAGCTACATGTATGAGAGACAGCAGAGCGTGACTCAGTTTTCTTTAGAGTTTTTTTCTGTATTTTAATGTATGTTTTGTGTGTGTGTGAGTGTGTGTGTGTGTCCTCCCTTGAGTCAAAATACTACAAGACTGTGTGTATCTATCGCCGTGTTTCCATTGTGGAAGAACAAAACGCCTTTGTTCATGTAGCAAACATTAACTCGAGGGGTAACTCCGGCAATTTTACTCATTAAAGTCTCTTTACTGGTCTCAGGGATTACTTCTGCAGATGTGATAAAAAAAAAGTAGTATAACGCCTTTTGTGGTTCCAGAGGAAGCTGCATGTAATCTGATAACTTGCCTCCAGTGATGTCACACGATGGCTAAGTTGCATTGTGGGTAATGCAGGCACAGGGCTTTGAAAAGTGATCTACTAGTTTAGCTTTGCAGTCCTATAATACTGTTGGACTCATTATGGACAGTTCAAAAACAAATGCTCAGAATCAATACAGCAGAACCAGAGATACTGTCATTTTTATTCCACACATTCTTCCATCTTTTCAAAACCTGGTACCTACATTACCCACAATGCAACTTAGCCGTCGACTGACATCACTGGAGACAAGTGACATATGCAGTAGTACTCCCCATAACCTGTCAACACACTCAAATGTGTAAAATTGCTGGAGTTACCCTTTAAGTTGACTGATCAGCTGTTTTCCGCTCCAAGAGAAGAAGAATCTGTATCCACTGTCAGCGTTTTCCCGGATATTCTCATAAGATTCCCATTACATGATTAAATCCCATATTTCATCGTCGATTGCCGAGGCAAAAAGTTTCTTCTTCGAGGGTTTATAGGCAAAGAACTGTTTTTATTTCTGGTTCATGACCTCCATGTCTTCAACCTTGTTTATGAAAGCTATGCATAATGTAGCCTATACTGCCTCCCTCTGAGGGAAGTTTGTTGATGGAAATGCTCCTGAAATTGCATTTTCTTTTTTGGGGGGGACATTCCAATAGTTTGTGTAAAAACACGGCTTCCTGTTATGTGCAAAACGCCCATCTTGACAACCCAATGCTCAATGTTCTACTGTATACTTCCTTTCTCCTTCACTTTTATCTGTCTCTCTGTCTCTCCCTCCCACTCACTCTATCTACCGTCAGTGATACACCAGACTGATCTGTTGGCCCAGCAACACGTTCGACCACCCCTCCATTTGACACCATTGACAAATAGATTGCCGACCAGTGAGTCAAGCCTGTGACCCTGTCATTCCTTAGCCAGACTGATTGGATTCCATTTGTCCCTGCAGAGGAAAGGCAGCGATTACAAACAGATAAACAGAGTGGGACTGCATGGCGGTTGGCCAACGCTGGCTGCCTGAATCCCCTGTGACAGGAGAGGAGATTGAGAGTGTGTGAAAGTGGTAGGCTTGAAAACAGGGAGTTTCAAGGCCAGGTTGTTTACTGCGGCGGTGCGGCAAGGATGATGGAGGTAGCAGCAGGCATGATGTGACTGGGAGTTTTTTTAGTTTAGAGTTTGTTTGAAATTCCAGACTGTCTTCAACACATCTCAAATATGGCACTTGAACAGCTCCAATCCTACAAACACAATGAAGGCGAGAGTCTTACTTCACTTCAGAGCAAACTGAGAAGTGGCAAACCGTGAGGCTGGTTCGATAATGAGATACTGAATGCGGTTCAATGTCCTCAAGTCTGCATATGCTAACATAATAACTGAGGTGAGGCGCTGGATCAATAAGTTCTTGTGGAGATTCATCTTATTACAACATTTCATCGTTTGAGCCACAACAGAAAAACATTTGAAACAACTTGTATCTGCATGATTTTTAAATGGATGTTTGCAAGGTCGAACATAATCAGTTTGCAGAGTGAATATTAATTCTGCCCGGTCTGTATCAAAGTTTGTTGTGAGTCTACCGAAAGCTTTCATTCTGAAGGCTTCTTTTTCTGTCACAGCCTTGTTGTGGCACGGTCTGAACACAGCAGCCATCCTCGCCTTGACCTTGTTTATTCTTCTTTTTCTGTTATCATCTTGTCATTACAAGTGCCATGAAAGAGCAGTGTGCTTAAGAACTTTATTGATTTTCTTCACGGGAAAATAAACGAAGAGGAGGTTGCAGTTCTCCTTTGCATGTAATTGTATCTTCATATTAAGGTGGATTTGCAAATGTTTTGCTGCTGCAGCAGTGCCCCCTCAACCCAGCTCTATATTGAAGGATTGCTAAAGAGTCCCCTGAAAAAATCACCCATACATTGGTCTGTTTTGTCAATGAGCCAGCTTGTCTATGTACCCTATTATTGTGGTGATTCAATGGATAGTTAAAGGGCAACTCCACCAATTTTGCCCATTAAAGTGTGTTTACAGGTCTTAGGATACTGCATATACTGTATGAAAAAAGTAGTATGAAACCTTTTGTGCCTCCAGAGGAAGCGACATGTAATCTGATGAATTGCCTCCAGTGATGTCAGTCAGTAGCTAAGGTGCATTGTGGGTAATGTAGGCACCAGGTTTTGAAAAGCAGTGTACTGGTCTAACATTGCACTCCTATACCAGTGTTGGACTCGTTATGGACAATTTTAAACAAATGATCAAAATCAATAGCAGCATGAGAGATATCATCCCTTTTATTCCACACATTGTTCTTCCTTTTCCAAACTTGGTGCCTACCTTACCCACAATGCAACTTAGCCACTGAGTGACATCACCGGAGGCAATTTTTCAGATTACATGCAGTTTCCTATGGAGCTACAACAGGCTTTACACTACTTTTTTCATACAGTTTATGTAGTAGTACCCCCCAAGACCTGTAAACACACTTTAATGTGTGGTATGGTGTTACCCTTCAATTCAAGGCAATAGACAACATAGATTGTGTTTTTTTGTCTTTTTTAATGCATATTTAAATGAGAACATTGTTCTCAAGCATGATCAGTGACAACCAGAGATTTCTTGACTGCATGTTGGCTTTTTTAAAGACTTCTTTAAGCCAACATGCATTTCTTAGTCCTGTGATGGATTGGAAACTTTACATATTACTTTATGCAAGTTTTGAGTGTAGTATTAATAATAAGACTCCTACACATGTTTGTTTGCTGAGGCTTGGAGGTGCATAATCGATTTTTGAGTTTTGGGTGAACCAAACCGCCCTGGGAATGAGACTTAACTATCTGTCTTCAGAATCACCTGCTGCACCTTCAACACACGTTATAACCTTGACAACATCCCTACACGGCTCACTGCATGATCTGCATGACATGTATTTGTTCTTACATAAGCAGATAAAACAAACAGGCCAGGCAGGTTAGCTCCCTTTTTGTTTTTAATGCTTGTTGTTTTAACTGTGGTTTGTTCTGGAGTTGTTTTGTACCTCAGCTGTGTACTCGCATGTCTCTAAGGTGAGTTAATGATAAAGAGGAATATCTCTGGTGCTGGTGGGGCGAGGACAGGCCCTGTTAACTTGGCTCTCTGGCGAGTCCCAATGACAAGAGGTTTCACGGGCCATAAACCCAGAGGGATGAGGGAGAGTCGAAAATGGCCGACCGTCTCAATTTTCTGCCAGACTGCCTCTTGCCTGCTCTCTCATTTTTTTTTTCCTGCCTTTGTGTGTCTGCTTGTGTGTATCACTTATTCAGATTATCCCATCCTCTTCTGTAATTCAGATTTTCTGTTCAGTTCATGATTTCAGTCTCTTTGTCTCTAACACACTTGTCTCTGTATTTCATTCTCAATACACATACACCACACGACACTGATCCTGACAGGCACATATTGAAACTCCACCCTGAAGGTTAGGATAAGCGTTTGTAGAGAATGGATGCAAAGTTCGAGCTAAGTGGTGCATGTTACCATACACACACTCATACACACACACACACACGCACACACACGCACATGCGTTATCTCGCGGTTGCTTGTGGAGCATTACTAAGCCAGCAGAGCAGAATGGCAGCTTCATTATGATTGCTGCTGGCATATCAGGTCACAATTATCAACGCTGGCTTATTCACTCTTTAATTGCCTCATTTAATTTGTTCACATTTGGTGCCGAACAATGTCAACCTGCTGCAGTTGAAAGCAATTTGCTCCAAGGACATGTAACATACACGACCGCGAGCCCTCTGTGTGTGCGTGCGTGTGTGTGTGTGTGTGTGTGTGTGTGTGTGTGTGTGTGTGTGTGTGTGTGTGTGTGCGTGCATGGGTGAAAACATGTAGCATGTGCTAAATGCTTGAGTTCACTGTGAAGAGGCCATGAGTTGATTATGACAATCATTTTGAGAGACTTACTGATTCATTTTTATTTATTTAGTTTGTTTTTTTCTCAAAGACGCATTGTTTTGAGACCAAACTAAATATTTGCTGAGCCCACGTACACATTCTTAGTGCCTTCCTGCTTCTTCCTCATCAAGTGCAATGGCTGTTTTAAATTTAAAGGAATACAGTTCGTATTTGGGGATAAAAAATCCTTAAAGATCCTTAACTCATAGAAAATACTTAGTTAAAGTATTATGTTGTATGTCAATAATTAAGTGCCCATGTGAACGCTGAAAAAGTTTACTTGCTATAATCATTCTTCCCGTTCCCTTAGAGATATTCTAATGCAGTTCAGATGTCTAAGTGGTGGGAGACAAAAAACTACTCTTTCGGTGCAAAAGTGTATTCCAAGGTTCATCTGTAGCTAATGTGTGGCTTCAGTTGTCTGAGTCAGTCAAAGTGAATATCTTCCAAAGTTAGTCTTTTTAGTATAAAATTCCCTCTTTCTCTTTCCCCTGACACTGTTGGTAATAAACAGAAAGAAATTCATACTAAAAAGACTATAATTCTGGAAGATACCCACTTGATTTGTCTAACTTGCACAGCCTTGTGTAGAACAATGACCAGCGATTATGTCATTTAAACTGAAACCATATTATAAAGAGATTAGTTAGGTATGGAGTGAAGAAATGACAAGCAGCAAATGTATCAGCCTGTCCTCATCAGAAAAACAACTATAGGTTTACTGTGAAAGCAGCTTATTAGCTCCCATATTAAGTTTCTTGTTAGGCAGCGACCTCTAGTGGCTGTAGTAATTCTTACAGCTGCAAAGGAGGAAGTGAGGAGAAGTAGTATAAAGAGGGAAAAGTTCATATAGTAAGAGGTTGTGGATGGATGGTCAATGCAAGCACAGGTCTTTTATTCAGGAGACCGTTGTCCATGTCCACTGTGAAACGGAAGTAAACAGTGAGTCCTTTTGACTTGCTAACGTAGTGAAGACATATCACGTACATAACCTAATGTTACTCAGGTAACGTATGTACCTTTGTAACAGAGGTTACAGAAACAACATGTTTACTTTAGACCAAACCACAGTACTTTCCGAAACCTAACCAAGTAGTTTTGGTGCCTATCCCTAACCAAACTACAAGCATACAACGGTCCACTCCGCCCGTCGCTGGTACGCTGCAACAATCATGTTTCTTTAGGAACGGTGATATAATATAGAATATAGGAAAGGTCATTTTGGGGTCGCTGGCAATCGATCCATTTAGTTGTTTTGGTATGAGGATGTGTTGGTTACGCGCACTTCCCTATTTTCACCTGCAATAAATCATAAATGATTTGACTTTGAAGATCATTCCAAAGGGAGCTCTTTCTTTTACTCATGAAGTGACAGTACTGGGTGATTTCAGACTTGTACAGCAAAAGTCAATGTGCAGAAGAAAACAAACTTAACTGCTCACCTGAAATAGCTCCGGGAATCAACAATGAATCCTGCCACATCAGCTAGTTTTATCTCAGGTTTTCAGTATATTAATCTATAAGCAAAAACATTTCACTAGTAGATGTTAAGAGAGTTGATAGTGAGAGTGAAAAGGCAGAACTCTTTCACATACTGTATCCCTGGCATATTCAGACCCCATGTTATTAGTGTGTGGTTATATATTTACAGTTTGAACTTGAGGACGATTATAAAGCCATTTCTCTAATCATTTACAGTTGAGTTAAGGCCTTGAGTTAGATAAGACATAAGCTATAAAGGTGGTTTGCCAAAGTATTTTAATGGGTGCAATTTGACTCTTCAATTATGACAGAGGTCCGTGGTGTTAGCCAAAACCCATTCCACAGACCAGAACACATTTTTGATGATTATTGCTCTTGTTGATTGAGACAGAGTGGTGGCATGGATGTTTCTTGTCAAGATTAAAATAAGAGGGGCTGAACTGAGTGTTAAACTGAAGAAATGGCTGAATTGTTGATGGGAAAGTTGGTACTGAACTGGATTTTTTTTTCAATGGCTTGGCTCATAGTACTGATGTAATAAGATTGCCATAGTGCCTTGTATCAGAGCTAACCACCAGGATGTTCACATAGGTTTTCCAATGTAGTATTCCTTTTTCGACTGATTAATCCTTAGGAAAACACTACACACAGAATGTGTGTCAACCATACATTGTCCCTTGGTGTATGTAATGACAACAGCAGAAGCAAAACCAGCACATTTGTGTGTTTTAAAGTGTTTTTGGATGTAAGTCAACAATACATGTATATATGAGTTTGCCACTCAGGTCTCTGCGTGAGTGAGTGGGTCTCATTGTTAAGTCCAGTGGTGACGCCAGCCTCATTAAGACAGATGAGGAGCGTCCAATGTCATTGCTGGGTTAGCGGCCCACTGGCAAGCCAAGAAGAGAGCGGCCCTGCCACTGAGCTCTCAGCTCTGCAACGCACCACGTAATTATGTGGTTAAACGTCAAATGAACAGGGTAATTTATTCACCTGGGTTATTTATGAGGGGTAGGAGGGGTGGAGTGGGGGGGTGGATAGAAATGTTTCTCACCTGCCCTTTTCAAAAGGTGAGACAAACTGCTTTAGGTTCACCTTGCTAATAAGAACAGCCAGGAGACTGGAGGAACTACTATTTTTTTGTCTGAATTTAGCAGAGTCATCTCACTTAAATATGAAATGACAGCTGTCAATATTTCAGCTCGTCATTATTAATAACATCTCTTTTGAGATGCCGAACAGATCTTTCTCTACAAGTCCCATCCAATAATGAGAGAACGGTAGCATTGTTTCAACCTTAATAAGAGCAGTTTTACAATAAGTGTATCCAGAGTAACAAAAATATTTTTCAGGGTTTCAAATATTTATGATATCCATTCCATCCATTACTTTTCTTAAATGTCAGCAGATCCTCATACCTAAATGACTGAAAAGGTCGATTCTCAGTGTCTCCTTGAATTACATATATCACCATTCTCAAAACATGACCGCAAACATGACATAAACCGTTCGATTTAGGCAAGAAAACTCCTTGGATAGGTTTAGGCAAACAGTGTAGTTTGGCTCAAAATCTCTACATTGCTTTTGTAACTTACTTTATGTGTACGTGGCATAACACTTGACATAAACTGCAGTCTCCTGGATCCTGAAAGCATTGAGCTTGTTTAACCCGACCGATTATCCCTGACACCCTCCCTGTATGGGCTTTTCGCTCTTTATACTACTTTGCAAAAGGCTGCTTTCATTTTTGACTAACATGGCTGTTTTCCTGATGAGGACAGGCGATAAATGTAATTGCTCATTTGGGTCTATTAATTGGTATTCGTATCATTCATTCGCCATGCAATGATACAGTTTTCTCATTATACTGACACAAAATACCCTTGGTCCAAAGATACAGCAAAACTGACTAACTGTATATACGTGTGTGTGTATGTGTGTGTGTGTGTGTTAACCTTTCAGTTCCCATTGTTCAAAGACTGACCCCATCCATAATAGAAATACCCGAGCAGACGTGAAGCACATGTAAAAGAGATATTTGAATTTCAATTTTGATACAAAACTGATTTTCCATTTTCAGACAGAAGACTATTACACCCGCATAAAATGTGGCCCTAATGTGGCCTCAAATAAATCACATTTTGGAATTAATCTTTTCAAACATCAGTAGCCTCATTGTGTACATTTCTAAATTTATCAAGCAACCTTTGAATTATGTTAAAATAATCCAACAAGGAATGTTAGAGGGTGCACAGTCTCTTACACTCTCTTCTATTCTGGATATGCACCTGACTTATGTTTGGGGTTAAGAAAGAAATAAAACCAAGTAGACGGCTTTGGACAATCGCTTCTCTCTTACTTAAATCCGTCTGTAATGCCTCAGCTTGGCTAATAAGCTTCCCACAGTGCACTGAGGATTGACTGAAACAGAAACCCACAGCTTCAATGATTCAAGGATACTTTCTTTTACAAAGTGGGCCAACAATGTGCAGCGAATTCCTTATGAGCTGGGAGGAGGGGGGGTGGGGGTCTTCCTGTGGGGAGAGGAAGTGAGAGGAGAATACTGATACCAGCACCCAGAACCTCCTCATTAGGAAACACCATATGGTATTGCCACACAGACGCCTGTAAGCCAGTGGGCTGAAGCCTGCAACTGGGTGCTTGTTTTGTTAACTTTGAAATCACAGTGGTGTGGTTTCTCCATAAATGAGGCTTTTTTAAAAAAAAAACAAAAAAAAAAAACAGTTTTGTTTTTTCTTCTGCTTTGCTGGTCAGTTTAATTACATATGGTTGGCTAGGGAGAGCAACTTGGGTGGAGAGGGAGGCCTCTTAGCCGAATGAGTTGTTTCATCAAGAAGCTCCACAGCCTTGATCAAGTCCTTGTTTATTTTGGAGTGAGGGATTTTTAGATATGTTGTCATGGGTCAAGAGTCCTGGGCTGTTTCAATCAGGATTCACACTAGCAATCAGGATCACTGCTCAGTTTGGGGTTTTCATTTCATATTCTATTCGTCCAGTTATTTGTAATGAAGGTACTGTCTTTCATAAATGAATTGCAGTTTTAATTTGAACCATGTAACATGTAGCTGAACTGATACTAGGGCTGTGTAGTGACCACAATCTCATATCCCATTGTAGGTAATTTCATATCCAGATAATGATACATATCAAGATATAGCACATTTTCTGTAAATGCAATGATTAAATAGTTTATAAACTAAGCAACTTGACTTGAGTGAAGTGCTTCTGGCTTTGTGCCTTGGTCGAGTGTTTAACTCACGTTTCAGCATTAACTCATGTAAACATTAATTCTTGACTGTGTAAATTGGGGCCCTGTCTTTGAAATGCAAGTTGCAATGGCAGCCATTCTCTCCTTCCATCTTCATGATTCTTTGCCATACAGTGTACCGTGGGAAAATGCCTCTTGTAGCATCTGAGTGTAGGTTTTTCTTTTTCTTTTCTTTTTTTTTTTTTTACGTTTTTACGAATCTTGCATTGGTTGTAGAAGAGCTAAGTGGTGTTTGAGTCTGATGTGGGGACCAGTCCGCGGCATAATTTGCAAAAAAGTATTGAAAAAAAACTTTTCCTAAATTCACCATGTAGGTTAAAGCTCCTTGTTTTTGTCTTGACTGTTCTGAATCCTTCTCCAGTTTGGAACGACCCCGCTCTGTGACACATTCACTCTCCTCCCTGTTTTTCTGCGTTGCGTTTTTGCAGATTGCATCCGTGCTGTGCATAAGAATCCATAGCAGAAAATGACAGAAAATATTGCTGTAAAATATGGGATATGCATCACGAGATACACAATCTTGCATAATATGAAACAATACGCGTTCTCTATCATCACATGATCTACAGTATATTGTCAGATTGAACACCCCTAATTGATACTCCTTGATTAGATTGGACAGCCAGATGGGAGGTTAACAGTGCGATGCAGCGGCAGCATAACCTTTTGATCGGAGCTTACTCTAATAATCACAGACAAGGTCATGTGGAGGGCAAAGACTGGTATGGAGAAGTTGGGCAACCTTCTCTTTCAAAACATGTCTGAATATAAAAAAACAGCAAATCAAACTGGCTGGAGAAAAGAACAGGGCTGTAGTGAGTGTTTATTTGCCTTTGCCCAGTGCTTTACAGGACAAACTTCACTGTACTGTATAGTCTTAGATGTTTTTCTTGGTTTCTGACTGTCATATGCAATTGTGAGTAAGATTTTGTGATTCTGCCTCTGACTGATCCAGAGAGGGAACGTGGCCCACTATGGCTGAGAGGTTGAAAGGGAATTCTTAACACAATTCATGCCCTTCAGCTGTTTTTCCTGTTGGACAGAGATAGGAGAAAAATAATAATATGGTTGGCATTATGTCTACATAACTCTTCTTTTCATGGTTTGACCCAGTGGCTGTCAACTGTGCAACAACTCAGCCTTCTTCTGATAGATAATGAGACTATGGAGTAAAAAAAAAATGTGCAGAAAAAAAAAAAGGCCAATCGTTTTCAGCATGATCGCAGAGGACGTAACATCCATCTTAGCTGACCGGTGTTGCAGGAGGCTGCATCACTCAGACATGATGGCTTTTGGTGAAGTCTTTGTGTTTCATTTTGTAACTGTGAAAGTAACATTCAGAGTTGCGGCGATCAAAAGCTTATCAAATGACTTTGGAGGGAACTGGCAGCCAGATTGCTCTTTTCTGTACAGCTCCAGAAAATGATTGTCCATTTTCATGTTTGAGGCCGTAGTCATATCTGCAAGCATCTGTAATATGAAAAAAAAAAAAAAAAAAGTAAAATAAGCAGGTAAAATAGTGCATGTACTTTAATGAGACTTGGATTTGCACCACGTTTTTCTAAATGTTTCAAAAAATGGCATACAGTAATGCTCATTTTGACAAATCTCCAGTTTTATTGTTGGCAAACTGTTGTGCTGATGGAATTAAAGGATATCCTGGAATCACATTAAATTTTGCAACACAATAATAATGAAATTACATATATACTGTTATAAGTATAAAACAGGAAATCATGACATGGTAGTTACAATGCTTTACCAATATTTAGTTGTATTCTCAACACAAAAGATAAAGGGTATCTTACTGAAGAAGGTTTATGTCTCAGAATTTCACATTTCTTAGAAAAACACAGCCCGATGGGTGCCAACAGAGTAAAAAAGCATGACCGCCCGTTGGACTCCTCAGATGCCAGGCATTCCAACTGACTCAGGTGGGCAGAGAGTGGGAGGCCAATTGTAATCTCTCAGCGACTTTCTCTCTGGCCGCCTGTGTCTCTCTCACAGTGGAGAAGTGATATTTTGGAAGATAAAGTTTGTGTTAGTGTGGGAAAGTGACTAACTGGCCCTGTCTAGTTTCTTATCTGTCAAAATTGTTTATCACACTCAACAATGGCATCACAGTTCAGTGCGATCCTCTGTGACTTGTCAATCAAGTTTGTCAGCTTGACAATCAGAAGTATGATGTATTTATGATCAGTGCCATCAACACTGAAATAGAGTAAAGATAGACTTGTTTTGTATTGAATTATTAAAGCATATAAAAAGAGTTTGCATTGACTTGTAGGCACTTGTAGTTTATGTATTGAATTATTCGCTGCCTTGAGCTGATACTCACCCAGAATTCTGACAAATGTTCAAGGCAGGTTTCAACCCAATCCATTGGTAAAAAGGCGAAGTACACATACAAAGAATCACAGAAATAATGAAATTCAGCTCACAGGGCCAAACAAAGTTCATAACTCGAAAAGTATTAAGGGTATAGCTACATTATTTTGTCCATGAATTTGATAGAGGTTTTTACAGGATTTATTTTTGTTCAAGAAAATTCATGACATAAACCTAGAGGTCCTGGGTCCATAAATGGACTGTGTTCACGACGAATGTTGTAGTAATATCCTTTATACAATCATATGTTTCAGTGGCGAACCTCGCCCCGTCCTTACTTGTGAACGACTGAGCCTTTCGAGGATGCCCCCCTCTGCACCCGATCATGATACCATCAGCTGTTACCAATGAACCTGTTAAACCTGTGAAATGTTCCAAACTGTGTTGTTTGTAGCCCCTGTCCCAACTTGTTTGAAAGGTGTTCCTGGCATCAAATGTACAATAAGCATATATCTAACTGTAAATCAAGGAATTTCTCTGTCTCTGGCTGTGTGTTGTTTGCATTATTGCTGAGGACCCAAGGAAGTGCAGGTCGAATTTTGGTGCAATTTGGACACTCAACAGGTTCAGTGTTAATACATTTTAAACTAACACCGCTCTGTGCATGGCTTCTGTCAATAGGAAGTATGCTTACAAGTGTAAGTTATCATCCAGATTTTAAATTGGAATTTTCAAACATGTTAGATATTGCCGGGGCGGCTCAGATCAATGAGTCTGTGAGCAGTTCAGGAGTCTCTGGATCTGTAAACACCTCACATTATTGGATAATCTGTGCCGAACAGCATGTTTTAAACAAGCACTGCACTAGTTTACAAAAATCAGGGAAGTTGATTACAACACTACATATGTGTATATCATATGTTCTATACAATATAAACATTAAATATATTGTCCTAAAAGGATTAGGGAAATTATAACGTCCTTTTTTATTAATGTTGTACACGCACCCCAACCTTTTTGGAGTCAGGGTTGTGTATGTATTTTGCTATAGTAAATGAGTGCACTTGTTTTGACAGCCCGAGAGGCCTGTCTAACAAGTTTTGTAACTTGCTAACCTCACAAAGTACCTCACTGTGCTGCACAGTTAATTTAGATTTGAATCGGTTAAACTTTTAATGATCTCCACAGTAAAGTGCGGTCATTGCAGCTGAAAATGCATAATTTGGCTGTAACTATAGTGTCCGTATAACCTGCCATTTGTCACAGCTCATGCTACATAACTGCAGCGATGAAATAAGTGGTTCTTTCAAAACGAGCAAGTTTTCCAGTAAATGGGCGGCTGTGTCTAAGGTGTCCTTTGGTAATGCTACTGCAGTCTGTGCAGCCTTGCCTCAGGACAAGCCCAATCCTGAAGCCGTTACCCCTCGGCGTGATTTGTGGATGCTAAGAGCATTGGGCTTGCTCCATCATGCAGGGAGTTTTTATGAAACTAATTGATTCCTTAACACCAAGACATGAACTAAGAATAGATACTCATCATTATTTGTCCCCGATCTCTCAGGTGCACCCACAGTCACAGAGCTGTAGAAAGGTCAGAGAAGTTACCTCTCCTGCCTCTGTGTCAGATGGATTTGGCTGCTTCTGTGTATTGATTATTGAATTTGATGAATCTTTCAATATTTCATCCCAGTTTTTTTTTATTTATTTATCTATTTTTTTGGCAGGCGCACCTACTGGGCCCATTTGCATTCCTGTTTGGCTAGGGCACCCGCTGTGCAGCTGATGCTTTGAACATGCTCCCAGATGTGCTTATTCCAGCGTAGTGGTTCATTTGAGAAACTCGGTTAATTAGTGTGTCTGTATTTGAGAGGGACTCCTTTGTGTTTTATTCCTTCGAGTCTACACACGTATCTCTGAATGTGTAAATGCATGATTGTGGATAATATTCCTGCGTGTGTTTGTATGTGCTTGCCTGCATCTTAAGCTTTCTGACTGAATCCATGACAGATTGTTTTTCCTGTACCACGAAGCATCAAAGGAGGAAGATTCATTTTTCAACAGTCAGCCTTCTTCGTCTTAGTGTGCCTCTGTTCTTTTTCAATAATATATCATGTATGTGAATATACACACTCATTATTTATGTTCTTTCTTCTTTTATGTTGATTGATAAATTAATTTACTGATGCCAAGCTGCTTTTCTCAAAATAAACCCTGCCAAAAACTACAGCACAGCAGAGGATGATGCAATTTTTAAGATCCTTCCAATCAATGTTGCTGATTTCATATTCTCATGATGTATTTGGCACTTTAAATAATATCGGTGGCAGCTGCAGGTCATATAAACTACACTGCTGAAATCTTATGGTGGCAGGAAAACAGATGTTAGTGCAGCAAAAACTCTAAGTTATAGCAACGGCAGGGTTTTCAAACACTGTTTTGTCAAAGACTTTGACACAGTGTCTCATTCGAGAGAGTGACTCTTTCCAAGCAGGCTGAACAACATTCTGGCCTGAAGCAAAGTGTGTTTAAGACATTAAATTTTACTGTGGCGTCTTGTTAAAAGGCATTTGTGGGTAGAATATGTGTCTTTTGTCTCTGCCCTGTCAGTCTGTAATTAAAATGAATATATTGCTCTCGTCTTACCTGCCCTGCACACATTCCTGACCTATCCAATTTGATCAATGCATTTAACTGTACCTGCAGAAGTCCAGCATCATGCAGCAACAGTAAATATATCTCTCACCATCTCCTGTTACATCTCGGTGAAGAAAACAGTAGTGGGTGGTGTGCATGTGTGTGCTTATATGCGGGGTATACTTGCGTCCCTAGGAGTTGTCTCAGATCAATAGGTGGCGGACGGGGCAGTCATCGATCAGCTCAGTGCATGGAGGCTAATTTATGCCACTGCTCCGGCGATCCCTCCGCACCGAGGCACCAGGGCGTGAAATTCAAATTATTATTACAGCCAGGCAATTCCATTATCTGGGGGAAGGATATGTCGCTCTGGCACATATTGGCTGTCTTCCTTGTGTAAAGGGAAAGAGAAGGAGAGGAGGAATGGGGGCCAAGGCTAGCCCTCTGTGGCCATGGCAGTTGGGGGGAGGCATTATTACCCCACTTTATCATGGCGCCCTCAGTTTCTTCTCTTAAAGTATACCGCCTCTAGCCCCTTCACCCACAATAAACAGAATTAAAGCAGCTGCACGGCCATTTTGTGGCTGGTAATGGTGTTGTATTTTAATAGGAAACTACTTCTTTTTAACCTTGTGAAACATTAATTTCCCTTTGTAGAAAAACGTGTCGATGTGAAGTTTTAAACGTCATGTACAGAGGCTAACAGTGGCTGTCTTTACGCGGTCATACTATATGAAATGTATGTTACATGCAAACAACAGGCAAACTACATCTCCAAATGTCCTCATAGGATGCCTCTGACAGTGCGTGGACCTCATCATCATGGCTTGGGAATGTTCCCTGCACATTGCATCTTGAAGAGTCCCGCCACAAATAGTCATGGTAATGGAAAGAGTGATGTGTGTCTTTCAAGGCTTCACATCACTCCTGATGACTTATGAGGGACACATTTTTAAACCAGCAGTAGGGTGGTGTCTAATGTGGGAACTCTTTTCCAAGGCCCTCTACATCCCTGAGGTTCGAAATACTGGCTTTTGCCTGCCCAGCAGCGGAACCACTGACAGACAAGATATCTAAACATTACAGACTACATTCGGGCTTGCCTTGGTTGAGTGGATATGGGTCTGTGTGCCGTATGGAAGCAAACCTTTTTCCCTTCTGCTGGCACAAGAACCCATCCTGAGAGTAGACACAATTTCACAGCAAAGTGATATGCAGAGTACTTCTGCATACACTGCTTAACGAAGCAGTGCTGTGACCTGACTTTTTTTTAGAGATGGTACTTTAAGTCTATATTTGAGGGATAGAATTATTGACACTTGACATCATTTAACATGCCCTCAAGGAAGCTGCCATGGATCCTCCAGATGCCATGACTGCATCGACACCAGAAGTGGAGTATAACTGCCTCAAAGCTCTTTTTTTTCCTTTTTTTGCTGAAATACTGGCATTTCTGCACAAATGCATGGAAAGGTCAAAGTCTAAGTGTGGACGTTTTGTTGGCTTCTGCTACAAGATGCTTTTAGTTGCTTCCTCAGATCCAGATCCAGTTTTGTGGTACCGAGTCTTGATATGCCGCCAAGATAGAGCATTGGAACTTGTTCTGTGAATGCAAACAGAACCTACTCTTGAGATCTTGCTGATCCTTGGTGTCCTTATTATCGTTGCCTTGAATGCAGGGTTGGGATATGATTTTTAAAGGTACAATTTGTAAGAAAGTACATTTTTGAGTCTCATTCCCGACTCGTCATATACTGACACTTTGGTTTTCCGATCTCACGATGCATCAGTAAATGACGAGTTGGGAATGAGACTCAAAAATCAACTTTCTCACAGACTGGACCTATAAAGCCTTTACTACACTAGAGTTGGTGAAGGGTTCATCCTGATCACCCACACCAGTACTGCATATGCAAATTCCAGTGTCCTGTTCTGCAGGGGAAAGTGGACAGGCCTTCTGAACCAATCAGACAGCCCCTGTCTCTGCTCATCCAAGTCTGGTTAATATGTGTAACCTTTGCTCTTTTAAATGGCACCTGGGGAGATCTAACTGGCTGTGCGAGGAGTATACTGTGGCTTTTACAGCCAGTGATGGGCCTTTAACATCAGCCTCATATTTTTACTTTTGTCAGTGAGGAGCAATGTAATAAAATGCGTTTCCATTTGAGTAACCAATGAAAAAATGAGATAATGTCAGTCACCCTTATTGAAAGTTCCCTGTCTGAAGGAAATCAGAAATATTTCAAAAGTTTCCCTTTGTCATAACACTTGCACCATGTCCTTCAGTCCTCAGGACTGTACTAATTGCCCCTGTCCAGTTTCCTTCCTCTGTTAATTACTTGACTAGTAGCCATGTTTTTTTAACAGCTGCTCTGAGTTAATTCATTAGTTCCCTACTTCTCAGTAATATTGCACAGCCATTACATTCCTGCAATAACTCAACTTACTCTGTCAATGTGCATTTGGGACCTTACCCCTGTTGCCTGCATTCATTATTTCACTATAATCTCCTTATCATTCGGGCAACCTTGAATTTTGAAGCATGGTATAAGTAATATTTAACTCTTTCATATCATAAGCCAAAATGCAATCACTGTCCATGCAATTGTAGACAAAGTCGCCCTGCTGATTAGGGCATCAGTTCAAAAAAGCACTCATGGGTCATTTTGGAAGGCGCTATCAAAGACATCCAACGGCAGATGGAGATATACTGTGGAGAACCAGGAGGTTAAATAAAAAGTAGAACAGATGAGGAAACTGTAGAGGTGGAGGGACTTTGGAGAGACTCATTAAAACCAAGTACAACGAGTACCGGACAGTGGGTTGCTCAATGTTCAAATGAAGGGCTTGTTTCTTGGCCCTGAGTCACAATTAATTAGCACCACAAGGGGCATCAACACTCCTCCGCATCTACAGTATTTGTGTGTGAAAAGAAAAAGAGTCAGAGATGAAAAAGATACAAGCAAATGAGAGAACCAGACTCATAAACAGAATTCTGTAACTGCTCAGGGATGCATATCACTGATGGTGGGGCTGAGGGTCATGGCTATGTTGTTTCCTAACATTCCCCTTTTATTCACGCAACTCGCTTTCTCTAGTCGAGTTTTAGCAATCATAAATCTCATATAAAAAGGTTCCCGGAGGCGGCTTCATATAAAGTGACAGCATGCTTCAGAAGGTTTGTTTTGTCTTCACCTCAAATAATTGTCAAGTCCAGAAATTTTGGAGGACGCGCCAAAAGGCAGCATTCTCAGACAGCGACATGAGACTCAGGCAGAACAGTTGCCAAGTGCTTACAGTACGCAAGGGAGGTGTTTCTTGTGGGTTATCTTGCTTGTGCTTGAAGTTTGAAGCTGTTTGAGACAAAAATGGAGCATTTAAACTCAACAGACATTTCAAAGCACACTTGCATATATTAATTTACGCTGCTTTCTCCGTGTGGGAGTGTGTTTGTGTTTCTCTGTGTGTGTATGATTTACCAACATGCTTCCACTTTACAGTTATGTATATCACTTAAAAGCCTCTGGAAATATTCAAGGGAAAGGGACGAGTCACTTGTTGGTATGGTGGTTTGCCTTTTCCTCACCTCCCTTTCCTCGTCTTTCCATCCTACTGACTTAATCAGAATTAGTCGCCTCTGGCCTTAAAGTCTGCTGGAGCAAATGGTGGAGTCATTCAAAACTCACGAGATTGTATGAATACAAATGCTTATTTGTAGATGCTTGCATGTGCACAGGCCTGACATAAATTATGAATTGTGTTATTGTGAATTTAGCCTCATAAACATTTAGATCATAGGACAGCTAAAATGTGAAGTCCAAACCAATTATAATAAGATGGTTCAGCTGATTATTCAAGGAAAGGTTGACCCCAATTAAACATTTTTCATCCGTTTGGCCAATCTGTCATGTCAATCAAATTTCCATATTCACAGGATTACTAACATCATCAACCTTTCCCCAAACTACTAAATCTACTATAACAGAGCCGCCTTATTTGTCTGATCTAAAACAACAAAATAAATTTAGATTTTGCTACAAATAATTTAAAAAATGGCAAAGTTATTCACCTTACCATCAAATAAATAATTAGTTTAGAAATACACAATTAAGTGTCAGGAAATAAATGTGCAGGAAAAGTAAATTTCTCAGGTGACGTTTATGCTTTGTGTTACTTTTTTGTATCTGTTACTGTCTTAGCCATTGTGGCATGGCTGTAATGTGACAACAATTTTCAGTTATTAATTTATTGAAAATTATTATTATCTTTTTGGTTTACCTGTTTATTAGTGCCATTGTATGCATTAGAGTACTGACAGAGTTTGAAAAGGTTTGCAAAAAGTTAAGGACTCAAATGCAGACACAAAGGACCGACATGTTGCAGAAACAAAAAGTGACCTAACAACCATCTAACAACCAAGCTGAAGGCCAAAAACAAAGGCAAGCCACAAAAACAAGAAATAAAGAGCAAAACAGCTATCTACCCTCACACCAGGATAACACTAGGAACACAAGTAGCAACATATGTACAATTAACAGATGAAACACGGGTTAACAAGAAAAAAGGCAGAGACAGGAAGTCTCTGTAAAACAGAACATGACACGTGAGGAGAGATTTTCAGCATAAAACAGGAAAAAACTAAAATGTTACCCAAAACCCTGACAAAATCATGCAGGAAAGGAGTAAAGAAATTGGTCAGAAAAAAAAGAAAGTGGTCTCATCGCATAGTTATAAACAGGGAGAAGCTTCCATTTTGTCATTAGTGGGAAATATTAGCCATCTGGTCTGATCCTCTTAGTTCCTCAGTGATGTTTCACCTTTTGAACCTGCGACGGTGCTTTAAAATGGCATTTCAGTATGCACATTTTCTGTCTGGCTGGATAATGGTTCCTACATTTCTTAAGACCAAAGAACGAGCATTTGAAGGGGTCAGCCATTTATATACATTGTTTTTGTGTGACATTTTCCCATGGTTGCCTTAATGGGTTTGACCTCCTTCTCACTCCCTTGGGTTTCCCTTCCATGTCAGCCAGCCGCAGGAATAGGTGTTAAGACGGCAGTTGTGTGGACAGGCCTTTTTCTTTCTTTTACCTGGTGATTGATTCCCCTGTCTCACTGCCCTGAACGGGTTAAACATCACCAGGACCCCTGTTACAGAGAGATTGCATTTAGCTGTTGCTGCCAAACCAAATAGGCAACCAGTCTGTCTGGTAGGGGAAGACTGAGAGAAGGAAGGAAAGGAGGCATGAAGAAAGAAACAAGGAAGAAAAAGGGGGACATTTGACTGTTACCTGCCCTCCGTCTTCATGCTTACTCTTTCTTTGCCCGTTATGAAAATAAATCCTGGGGAATAAATTGTCCAGATGGACTTCCTTGTGACACATTTTTGCATCAATTTACTGTAACAGACACTTAATCTGCCAAGCCTTGTTAGCTGTCATCAGCAGATGCCTGCTATCTGTTCTTTTTTTCCCACATGTTTTACACAAAAGACAGATTAAAAGCAGCAATGTGTTATTACATCAATATTATAATCGGGGTGGAATGCATGAACAAAGAACGCGCAAACTTGATCTGTGTGTCTGTACTGGTAGCCTAGCAAAATTGCATGTGAGCAAGTTAAATGCACAATGCAGAATACGATCCAGTCATCTGATTGTCATTGTCTTTCTCTCTGTCTTGCAGGTAATGTGCTTTCCTCATCCCCATGGGTGCAGCCTCAATGATGGCCGCAGATGTGATGAGTAACAGAGCTTTACTTCATGGGTCACAGTTGAATGTGCACACAGAGCAGGGGAGACGGCTGCTAATCTCAGACACTGCATTAACACCGCATGCACACCCATACAAACAGTGATGAGCAAACAGGCATAACACACACAGAACATGAACATGCAGACAAATGGGTGCATTAACATGTCATGTCTTGACTTATAAGGTCTGTGTGGAAAATCCTTGACTTTACAATGTAGCTTAATGCAAACGTTAAGCATTCACTGTATGCATGAATACAGCTATACTTTTACTCAACTTCGGAGTTTTGGAGCAGAAATTCAAACTCAGAAACAAACAGAAACATTTTTTTTTTTCCATAACTGAATAAACAAGCTGTTCTCAGAGGAAAATAAGGTCCCCGGAATACTGTTTGACGCTAGAAAGGTGGCAGGGTCTGCCAAATATAAACAAAATAGAACAGTATGACATCATTTACCTTGAAGGTCACTTTGTTTATTCAGCGTATTCAGTCACAAACATGAAGAGAGTTTGTTTGTTTAGTTTGTCTAGGTATGAAAAATCTGTCAATAGTCCCCAAAACTACATAATGCACCTTTAACAAAATCCAGACTCAGCGATTGTGCTATCAACAACAACACTGAGTGCGCAGATACACCCACATATATACTCAAACAACAACTCAACAGAATGCACACGCATCTTTATTTACGTTGGCACAAGCAGTTTTGTTTGCCTGATCCGGTGAGGGCGAACATGGGCAATCTGTGAGTAAAGCCGTTCTCTCCATGTGGGTGGTTGGAGAAATATTTGGGTTGGTCTACATAGCTTTCACTTAAGTAAATAATATAATCAAATACACACGTATGTGCCTGTGTTCTTCACCCCTACGATGCTTGCACTAGTATATCAATTACATAACACATGCAGAAGTGTCGGAGACGGTTGTGGGAGTGCCACACATTTGAGAGTCAACTGCCAGAGTCTTCTTTGCTCTAAAATGTGGTGTAACTGGTTGAATGTACTAACAGTGTGGTTGGCTTGACTTGCACAAGCTTGACCTGCAGATTTTCTAGGTCATGTGTACCTTTGCTTTTACTTTCTACTCTTTTACAGTTGCCTTGTAATTGTCCACTTGGCCATGTGATCTCCAATACAGATGGGGCAGGCGTGTTTTTTTCTGAGTTGTGAGTGCAATAAAAATAGGTAATTCAATATAGGTGCACAGGAGAGATTTGCTGATCGAGTTTCTATCTATATTATTATGTGTAGGCTCTGCTGAGCATACAAGAAGGCGTATTCACAGAGGCCGAATGTTGGTAGATGCAGACAGGCAGGGTGATTACGGTGAGCTGAACTGAGGGCATTGGAGGTTGCCACGGTGTCTAATAGGGAGCGGATGAAAGAAATGACAGGATAAAGGACAAAAGAAAAGAAAGGAATAGGATTTACAAAGAAAGATGTGATATTCAAAATTGGCACATGCAGTCAGGGAGAACATTTTTGTTAGCCAGCCTCAATTGTTAGTTGAAACAGAATTTCACTAATAATCAAAATCTTTCTGCAGCTGATACAACTTAGAATAGAGGAGTGATTGCCAGCTGAATTGCCTCTACTTCTTTCATGTCTGTGGGAGAAGTGTGGAACTTGAACCAGCTGGGAATTAGCATAACATAGCATAAAGACCGGATGCAATTACAATGAATTTTCTAAGCCTAACTAATTGTAGGTATTGGTAGGTGTATTTTTTTTAGCTTTTGTCAGAGTCATACTAGCTGTTTCCTTCTGTTTTCCAGTTTTTATGCAAAGCTAAGCTAAACCCCAGTGGCTCTAGCTCTGTACTTAAAGGTGCAATATGTAAGAACTGGCCACCTGTCAAATTCATACTCAAAACAAATCAGGGGCAGTATATTTCGCATGGGGTAACCACTAACTGCTGCTAACCATAGCTGCTATTAGCTAGTTAGCTCAGTTAGCTGTGCAGCTAGTGGTTCAGAATGGGAGCTTGGCTTGCAGAACTAGGGGAGTGCCAGTTTTTATACCAAGCACCCAGGAAGAGTGCCAGGCTCTGAAGCCATCTTTTGTATAGTGGCCAAACCGTGTATTAACGTCACTTGATGCACTGGCATCCAAAAATACTGATTTCCATAAGCTGACACTGTGAAAGAAGCGGCTGTAAAATGGTGGATACACTTTTTTGAGTGGCACAACCCGAGCAAAATGACATAATCTCAGAACTACACTGAACATTTTCAACTAAATTCTTACATACTGCCCCTTTAATGCAGCTATCAGTGATATATTTGTAATAATATAAGGGTTAAGTAGCTCTATATTCCAACAGTAATCAATGTTATAGAGTGTCAGTTACCCATGTCTCTCCTCCCACCGCTCATGGAGTAAAAAATAAAATACATTTTCTGGTATCCCTGCCCACTTTATCCAATCAGGAGAGAGATCTCCATAAAGAGGCGGTCCTGTCTGCTCGTGACCGCGCAGAGAGCACGCTCCTCCTGTTTATTGCTCTGTCTGGTGATTACTGCTGCACGTTCATGTGGTGACACAAAGAGGAGGGAGTGAATTGCTTACTGCAAAACAGAAACAAAACATAGTTAACTTAAAACTGCAACAACGCTTACAGCTGCTTTGACACAAAGACATGAGAGTGCTGTGGTCCTCTCTTCTATCTGAAAGAAAGAAAATAAGTTTATGTATCTCAAACTGTGGCACTATTCTTGAAACAAAGCAGCAGAAACTCTGACTGTAACGTATGAGGTGACAAGTTTATGGCTTTCCACAGTGTACCATATAGTGCAGAATTGAAAATATAAAAGAAACGGATTACCTTTAGAGAATTCTGTGGAACCGTTTGTATACATTTGCATATAATACACAATATACTACATTTAAATGTTTACTTATGCAATTTGCCAATGATGGGAAGTCAAGGCATGCAAATCCCCACCAACCTTCTAAACGGAAGCCTTCTGCTCTGAATATTAATTCGAAGGGGGATGAATTGCATTTTTATTGTCTTAAAACAGTAGATGTTCTCTATACTGAATCGTACCTGTGTCCTGCACCAGAGCAGCTGTAGGAGTGGCAAAAGCGTGTTGCTATGAGTCTCATTACACACGCCTACACACACAATAAGTCACTGCGTCACATGTTTATTTCTCTGTCCGATGAGAATAACGTTTATTGAGTATTGACATATTGTGCAGTTTTGTTCAATGAATTCTGCTCATGCTGCCTGATGGACTGATATTTGCAAATGTATAATGGATTCAACACACATTATCTAGAATTAATTTTCCTGGTGTACAAACAATGATGCAGTTTGGTGTTTCATTTTAATGAGTAAGCTATTAGTTTACAAAAGGGATTTGGTTTTATGCTTTTTTTTTAGATATTTATTCATACAGAAGGAAAATCAATGTCAAAAAAACAATGCACAACGTGCTTGTGTGTGTGTGTGTGTGTGTGTGTTACGCAATGTGTTGAAGTGGTAATTCCAGTCGCCGTCGCTCATAAAGATGTCAGAACACATACATACACCTTGCCATCGCATTGTTGACTGAAGGCATGGTTACCTGGCAGTTAGCCAGCAGACTTTTGTGTGTGTGTGTGTATGTGTGTTAAAAAGTAAACAGTGAGTGTGCAAAGCCCCACAGCTGCAGCAAAGGCAGTGAAGCAGAAAGAGATCTGAGCAGCGCTTTACATCCTGTGAGAAAAAGTATGTATAAAGAAGGAATGACTGAGAGAGAGTGAGAGAGTGAGAGAGAGAGAGAGGGGCCATAAAGCAAACTCAATCATAGCGAGTCAATTTGCTTTGATTTGATCGTCAGTCTCATCTGCAATTTAAAGCATACTGTAGTCGGAGGTGATTTTTTTAAACCGCTGCATGCTTATGACCGCTATATGGCACATTGGGAACAATGAGCGCCTTGTGTGTTTGCTCATATGGGTGTGTGTGCTGATTAAATTAGTTCTTTATTATGCTGAGCTCAGGAGAAATCCTGAGGTGATTAACAACACGTTGGCATAAAAAAGAGCAAAAGAGTGAGAACTGGCAGAGTGAGGGGAAACTGGAGGGAACACAGATCAACCAGTTTGCGGTCATGATAGCGACACACAATCTGTGTGTGTGTGTGTGCTTGGGGGAAGAAAAACAACATATATGCTTGCCTTCACACACATTACAGCCTGAGCTTTGGTGTATTTCATGACATCCGACACATATACACACACACCACTTATCAAACACGTCATACAAGCAACAAACTCGGGGACTGTGAGCAGAACCAGGATCAGTATTTCAAGCACACATGGTGTGAAGACAGAGCTGTCAAATGATTTAAAAATGTCTTTTATGCCTGACCTACAATCTCTCTCTTCACCTCACACCCATCACCTGAACCCTCCCACCCACCCACCCACACACACACACACATACACATACACACACACATACACACATACAGCTAATCAGTCTTTTGGGGGCATATTTCTTCTTAATTTTTAAACTTTCCTTTAGTTTTTAATCAGCCACAATTTCAAAGGTTCGGCCTTCCCGTTGGCAAGGAGAGCAGCGTTTGCGGGGGTGTGCGTCTGTTTGTGTTAGTAAGAGGTCACCAGGACCTCGGGTTGACCTATCCTCCCATTCGACCGACCTGCCACTCATTAGTGCTGACCCTTGGCTGGCTGGTGAGGGTGTGAAGGGAGAGGTCGTGACCTGAGTGACAGCCAGTTGTATGTCTGCCTGGACTGAATAACCATATAAAGGGACAGGAGCAGGTGAAAGAGGTGACAGCCACACAGCTTCAAATGAGTCCTGAGAGTGAAAACACACTCATACACACATAAACATACAGTATATGCACACGTTGTATGTACAAGTTGATATGTCTTGGTACATGGAGTTACACAGCCAACATTTACATTATGTGCACTTAAGTGACTCGTCCATAACAATTAAAAGTGAACATGCACGTCCAACAGCAGATTCAAACGAACAGGCACACGTAGTATTGTCATTTTGCATCAAAAGTCTCCTCTTACACAATGTTGTGGACCTGACAGAACAACATGTGAGCATCTTGGGATGGTAAGGTCGAAGGTGTCTCATGATTCCACCTGTAATTTGTTAGATCTTTAATTGAATATTCTTCTATTCTGGTTACATACATTAAATAACCATAAAATGGGTTTACAGTCCCAAGGTACAGAACAAAGGTGTTGAACAAAGGTATGAATAAGTTGTAGCAACATTTGCACAATGCTATTTAATTATACTTTATAATGTTATTATTTTTAGAGGGTTTTTGTTGTTGTTGTTTTTTGTTATTATTCTCTTCAGTTGTGATTGGTGGAGCCTCGAGTGTTTTATCATATTTTATCTCCAGATTTCTTCTCAAACACGTGTTTTTTGTCGCCACAAACACGACAGGAAATTGTCCTGCGGTCTACTTCGAAATATCCAGTGGTTAACATTTACAAACGCTGTCCCTGGCTTGTGGTCCCTGGCTTGGCAGACTTCTCTCCTGTAACTTCACCACCGTCTCCTCCACCTCCTGATATGAAATTCAGGTCATAAAGATGTAAAGTGAAAGTGATGTGTCACGTTTTATAGAAAGGTCAATATGGTGCATGTACGTAGGCCAATGACATGTACAAATGTAAATTTAATGGTTGTTTGCAGAAATGTTAACTGTCAGCACTTTAACATGGCGACTGGACTGCAATAAAAGTAATAAAATGAATCTGAAATTACCTTTCTTACCGTACAGTGAGGGTTCTGAAAGTTCCCCCCCCCCCTGTTGCAAGGAAGCGACTACCAAAGGGAGAGCATAGCCGCAAGAATAGATCTAATAGCTATCTGAAATCTGAAATCTGCACATATGCTCTATCCTGCAAGCATAGTTCTCTGATCTCTATAATCCACTGGCTTGCTCTATTAGTGTGGTGGGCTATGGCGTTCTTTGCTACCCATTTATCTTCCTCTGCTCTCTACTTTTATCAGAAGAACAAGGGAGAAACTTTTTTGTATGATATAAGCACTATCATGTGTTTGTGTGAATCTCCTTACACCAGGGATTTTTATCACAAACCGAATTCCACACTTTCAAGCTGTCTTCCAGCTACCTGGATTTAATAAGAATCCGCGATCTCGGATAACTGGTCTCTCAAAGATGGTTATCAGCTGCGTCTGTTAACCCTGAGTTGACTCATCCAGCTATGATCGAGCTCACACGTGTGGTTTGTAATTACAATCACATGCAACGCCAGCAGATCAAGAGAAGCATGTTTAATGCGAGATGAGATAAGAGTATCTGTCCCTGTGGGAAAATTAGGTCAATGCGTGAGCTGCAAGTGATATTCAGCAAGATAAAACACATAAAATATAATCAGACAACTGGAATAGAATTATATGCAATTGAGGTACAAAAACATAATGGAAATAAATAATTGGCTGTAAATTGGTGAGGTTTAGAGTTAGCCCTAAATCAGTGAGGGAAGTTTTCTCTATATATTTTAAGGTATCAAAAACAAATTATTTATTGACATTCTAGCTCTTAAGTCAGAAGATTAACAGACCAAAAGAAAGGAAAGACTATGAGCAATATGATACAGTTACTGTTACTAGAATAACAAATGAGAGCATGAATAACAGATCTGAAATGCTATCAGACAGTGCAGTACAATTCATTTTCGTGTCAGTAACTGCTGACAACTAAGTGGTCACATAAGTTCCTTGTGCTGTCTCAGTTGTGCTGTCTCAGTTATTGTAGGAACCAAAGTGATTCTCCTGATCTATAAAAATCAATCACACATGAGCTCATTTGTCACTGTAGCACATTGACAATAGTTAGGATGTCTATGTCGGGCTCATGTAGGAATAATGGCTCAGTTTTCCAGGAAGTTGATTGATTGGCTCGGGGAGCTGTTGACACATATGATATTTTGAACTGAACCTTTCCCAGATGAGCTCAGACAGGCATCATGCTGAAAGAGTGCCAGCTTTGTGATACAAGAAAGCCAGAGTTAAACACAAGGCTCACTGGCAAAGCCACTCATCTCTGTTTGAGATACAGGCCAGCGCTCTGGGAAAGTGTGCAAGTGCGTGTTATGGCATGTAAATGTATCCACAAGTGTGTGCGCATATGCAAATGTTTGTTTAGTCGTGATAAAGTGTGTGACTGTGTTTGTCCTGTGGTGTGAAATCTACATGGGACTACAATAATAACATGGCACGATGCCACAGGCCCCGTAATCCCAGTGTGAAAATAGGCATGTGCAACACCAGTAATAATGCAGCTGCTCGAATATGTAGAACTGGATTAATACCTTCAAAAAACACTGATTGTAATTTAAATGCATTATTAGTTTAAGCCCCCAAGATATTTTGGTTGTTGTTTGTGAAATAACATTTTTAAAGCATTGAAGGCTTAAATTTCTCCAGTGGCCAAGTAGTGGAGAGTTGTACGAACCTTGACTAAATCCAATGCTACTGACTTGTTTATATTATTTGGCGAAGTTATCGCAACTGAACTATCATGATGAGTACTTCTCAAAGATTTTTTGTTACACTTTGAGAAACAGTTATTCTTTCGAGTTTCTTCTAACTTGGCCAGGTACAAGCTACTTTTAGCCTTAAGATGTTTTTTTTGTTTTTTAAATATGGCTGCTGGTGCTGCAAATTGGCTCTTTTCCACCCACAGGAGCTGCTGAATCACCGGAGTGAAATATAAATTCTAAACAGCAGTGGGCTGTATCCTAAGAAAGCTGGACTTTCTGCATTAGATATTCCTCGGTGTTTTGCCTCTCTCATCCCTTTGGTGAATACCAGTATTAAACATCACAGGACAGCTTGGTGGAGACATTTTGAAGTTCAGCTTTTTAAATCTGTCACCTCTTGCTGCTGTCTGGAGCTTCCCACTGTGCAAAGTTTCCAAAGCTGTTCAAGGAACTGCTAAAACTAAAAACAATCAGCAGCAGGAAGTAATTTCATACAAAAAGAATGAAAACGATTGTTTTCTTTTTTCCCCCCCGAGTGTTAGACAGTAAAAGCAAAAAGTCAACCCAATCACTAAAATAAATTTTGGAGATGTACACTTCTGCAATCCACAGATATGTTGAAACTTTTCTTTATGTTACCGCTTATTACAACAAGGCAGAAAACCCACTTGCTTTGGGTTAGGAAAATATCATGATTTGTCTTAAAATACCTGTCACCACAAACAGGGCTGGAAATTGTCCCAAGGTCTCCTCAAAAATATTCAATTACAAATACTGAAACGCAGCTTTGAAACATGATCTAATACCTGAAAAATCTGAAAGGTCAATATATTTAGAAGTCTGGAAATGGGTGCATCCAGGCAACAAAACACTACTAGCCATAGAGGTTGTGTGTCTATATTATCCACAACAATTGCCAATATCATCTCTCTTGCTCTAGTCATCTGTAGCAGCCCAGTTCACTATATTAATCATCATCTAATCTATTGTGATACCAATTGGCAGACTCAGAAGAAGAGCTTGGATTCCTTTTCTTTGCATGGGCGCATCACCAAAACTTGCTCAGCTCCTGAAGTTAGGAACTGCACCTTGGGCAGCCAAACAACTTTTCTCTCTATATTTATACTGTATGCACAGAGCATTATGGATTGTTTCACGTTATGTAACACACAGTCGGTGTCAAAGCTGATTTTAGTCCACACCTCACACAATACTGCTCATAATACATCAAAGCCAGACAGAGCAGCAAGGCTCAGACTTGTACTGTTAAAGCTGCTGCCCAGCTCGGGTCTATGCTTGGCAGGAAGCAGCAGCAGTGCTTACTCGCATGATAAAGACAGAGCCACCAGGAAAAGGCAGCAGTGGCTGCTCATAGGAACCAAGTCGCTGTGCTGCAGACGGCTTTCACCATGGCCTGTTTGTCTATGGATGTGTGTGAGGCCACCATTGAAGAGTAGAAGGAACAGTTCAAAATTTGGTGAAATAAGCTTGCTGTCTCACAGTTAGATGAGGAGGTCACTTCCCCTTCCAATGACGCATTACGGTTTCGGAAGAAGTTACGTGCTGCAACGATTTCTTGGACTCTTGACGTCACAGTGAGGTTACCCGGTTTGGTACCATTGTGCATGTGCAAAGGACAGTACTTAAAGCGGCCTCACTGATCCTATCTGGCTACCCACGCTATAGCCTTGAAACGCTGGACGCATGTCCACATACGTTAAATAGTGATAAAATGTTTCTGTATGGTTAAGTGCCACTGGAACAACAGTAGCGTGTCAACAAAGAGAATAAACCAAACACTAAAAACTGAATGTTTTCAGCACCTCCACCACCTTTATTCTCACCAGCTGCTGGTTTTTCTTCTCCTGTCATGTTACCTGATTCTTCGGTGTCGAGGTTCTGACAGTCCTCAGACACTCACATACCAGAGTCTGCTATTTGAATCTGATAGCACCCGGCATTGCCCACAGGGCTTTAAAGTAGTGCTCCTCTGAAATGGCTTACGATATTCCTGTAGATAATGACGCTGTCATTATTATAGAGAAAGTGTCAGAGATAAAGCAAAAGTATGGAAAACATTACCCCATGTACTCCCCTGAATGACCGAGGTAAAGCTTAATAAGAGGTTGGATGAGGCCGATTGCAGATAAACACCTTTTTTCAACATTATTTCCTTGACAGAAACACAGCGAAACTTTCGGAGCCATCTGTTGAAACCTTTTATCTACAGGACAGAAATAAGCCCTTACAGGAATCAATAACAACAACCTGTTTTTTAGATTGAGGACCATGCATTTTTTAAAACTAAGCCTTGGGTTTTGAATAAGCCTCAAGGTTGTGAAACTTCTTTCAGATCATAAAGGACAGTGTGAGCTTTCAAGACATAAAAGGATCTTCAATGTCGGGGAACAGCGTAGTCAAAAAAGAGACAGTAGAAAATCCGCACCAGGAGCAATCGCTTGTTCTAGAAGAACAAAAAGCTAAGAGGAGAATCAAGTAAATAGTGCATAAAGTAGAGATAAACGTGTACACATCAGAGCGAATGGGAGAGAAACCAAGAAACAGCTGGATAGTGAGAGCTCATTATTTAATAGCCAAGTGCAGAAAATCCATTTTACGTGTGGGCTTTAGCATGGGGATAAATTAGCATATGAGTAAACAGAACACCTAACTTGTGCATATTCTAAGCCTCCCATGGGACTCGTCTCCTCAGGTTTTTGCTTTTAATTTTTCTTACCTTGTTGTGAAGTAATGAATTACTATGGATACAGATGTGTGTAGACACAGATCCTCCACATTAAAATGCACACCGCAGACTGCTCCAAATGCGTTTTAATGCCCACATTTCTTCACACCTGCACCTAGAAATTGAAGCATAGAGTGGTTAGATTAAATACCTGATGTTGTGTCATTCTATCATTAACTGCATAGACCTGCACATACACCCATACACACACACATACAACAAAAACACACACACACGTTCCGGCTTACATTGCACAATCAATAAAATTCACTGGCCCAAATAGAGGCAGCCTCTTTTTTTTCAGCTCCACTTGCCTTTACAAGGACAGACACATTTAGATACATTACATTAGATGACAGACAGTTCAGTCCTTCAAGGCCTTGCTCATATGTCCCCTTTAATGAACTAAAACAATGCGTTGTCTTGTCTGATGGAAGACAGCATGGGGCTGGAAGGAGGCTCAGCAAGTCATGCACAGCTGAACCAAGCGGAGGCTTAGGAGGTGTTGGAAATGACACCTGCAGGAAGAAAGAGTATCTTAATTGGGTTTATTAGACCCTCATTTCCCTCTAAACGACACTCCTTTTGACATTTCCATTTCCATATCAGTTCACTGCCTGTCACCCACTGCTATAACTTGCCTCAACTTTTTCATAGCCCTCTCAAACACTTGTCATCTCTTCATCTGCACTGTCTGGTGTTATACAAGCTCTATTTCTCCTGCTGCTAGCATAGCCTTTTCTTCCTTTCAGCCGCTCTGTACTGCCGGGTTGTACTAAATTACATTGTGCTCAACATCAAATGTTCTCTATAAGGTAGCCCCCCTTTTTTAAGCGACCTGCTCCTTTTTTTTGCAAATGGTACTCCTTTGTCCTTGGCCTGGGCTTGTGTGGCCATTCAGTCCTTGTTCAGCAGCTCAGGTCTTCTGTATTCAAGTCCGTTGTTATCAAAGATACATTTCAAATGTAGCCATTTACCAATGTCCTTTCATGCTTTCATTGGGTACTTCAGAGAGAATCTTTCCTGGATGCCAAGTCATTATAAAGAAGAGTGAAAGCATTGCATAGATCTCACCGTGCGGTTCTTTACTCAGCATCTGTGGAATATGGAAACAGGATGCTGTGAAATAAAAGCAGACTATTACTGCTGATTTCTACGGAGCGGATCCAGCCTTGGATATTTGCACATGTAAAGGCGATTGAGGGCATAGTGTTTCAGGAATGTCATAATAATCGGAATCCTTCATGAAAGCAGTCACTTCCACAGAACCTTTGACTATAATGATTGATGACCTCCATTGAGCTAAAATCAGCGGGAGGGGGGGATGCCTGGGGACATGTACACGAGGAAGGTCCACAGGGAAATAAGTGCATACAGTGCAAGACAATGTGTGACAACTGACTAATCACACAGTTGTATTCCTGTCACACCCTGCTAAATGATGTATAGATTTTCAACTGGAAATTTGATTTGCGATCGGTTAATGATCTCAAAAACGTTTGTTTCATCATCTGTGATGCCACAAGAGATACATCAGTGCGGTGAAACGCAGTTAAGGGTTAGTGATCTGGGCAAGGTTGATTCTCTGAAGCTTCCCATGGCTGCTCAATTGATAATGTCCACACATATTACTAGCTGCAGTATGTAATCACATGAAAGAACATACGATGTTATATATTTCAAAATATATACTGTTCTTATATTAAACTTTTAAATAAATACATCAACAATAAATCAACACTATGTAACAGTTGAAAATGAAATGTATAAACTTCAACACAGCTCCTTCTCAGTGCATATACACTTTTTGCCTTACTTGGTCCGGTATGACCAGTATTTCATGGTAGCTGATGTTAGCTACCATGAATCTTGGGATTGGATTAGATCGAAGTTCTGACTTTACAGCCCTCCTGTACATGACTACATTTTATCATTTGTTGTTAGCCTGTAGTTGCAACCGTTAGCTGCTTTTTGCCACTGCTCAAAGGCAAGAAGAGAAAAGAGAGTCTAGTGCAGAGCTGGATCATCTGGATCTCTGATTCTCTCCTAGAAGTTATAGCGACAGGCTTGTTGATTTCTCTTGGCTTGAAAATCTTGGGTTAATCTAAGCAGACAACTTGTCAAACTACAGAACAAAGGTCTAGCCGCTTTCATATTATATATTTAAATATTTGTCACATTTACAATGTAAGTTAGAAGCAGCTAATCCAGGTGATTCTCCAATGATGAAAAAAAGTCCTTGTCATAGATTATACATATTTTTTTGGCCATAGGAACATTAAAAGACTGCTTAGATGGAGACCTGGTTGGCTTTCTATGTTACTGTCATGGGTATTTAAGCATGTTGGCTGTGTGTGCTCATTCATGAGATGCCCACTAAATTACCGAAAAATAAGCATGTCAGGTGTCTCAGTCTCCTTCTGTCAGACTCACACTGTCACCTCTGATGAGTCAAACCATTCTACAACCCTGCCAGGTTTGTGATGGGGGAAAAAAGCTCCTGACTATCCAGCACTAATCCCATGAAACAATTAAAAGACCTGTATCAGAGGGCGGGGGTTTGCATGCCTTTAGCAGCAGAGAGGTACTTAGGCCAAACACCTACGTTGTTAATATTAATATGTCATTGTATTTAATCAGATATGGTGCTTGTGGCAATACAACTGAATGAATAAAAAGACACTAAAGGACATTCAAAGGACAATAAAAACAAATGGTACAAAAGGAGAGTAGAGTGTCTGATTGCACAACCACTGTTCATGATTCCAAATCGCCTGAGGGTAAAAACTGTGTTTTCAGTGCCGTGATGTGTGTTTCAGTGCTGTGGTTTTATTACTGCATTTATTACTTGTGGTGGTTTGGGTTGTGGGAAGAATGCTGAAGAGATGCAGGACATATTGTAGTTTCCAAATGCTTAAACTAAACACTAATCAGTGATTTTGAATATTGCATGCCCTTTTTTTCCTCACTGGATTTAGTGTTGTTGTGTTGTAGTTTGTAATCTTTACCCATGTCGTCAAATGTCCTTTTTCTTTCTTAAAATGAACGTTGCACAATTTGAGCACACAACTCTCAACCAGGAAGAAAACGAGAAAAAAAGAAAGTTTTCTCTAATTTTATACTGTCAGGAAGTGGGTTGGGTTTTGTTTGAATAGCAAATTGAGCCCGTGATGATCCTGTCATTCCTCCACTGTTGCATGTCCAAAGCTTGCAGTCTCTCCCAACGGCGTTAATTTTGTGCTAACCCGTTTTTGTTGCCGTAATTACATGTGAAGTGTCTCGCATCCCATCCTACAAAACGTTGCCGTCATCTTGAAGACGTGCTATCACAGAGGCGTGTGCTGCCGAGCCTCGTGGAGTGTTGGCTGACATGTTTGTCGTTGTTCGTTCCTTCATCTGAGTGAAGCTTAATTTGTTCTGGCTTCTCTCCACCCTTTTAATTCGAAGGCGGCCTGACTGACTCTTCATTGGCTGCTGAGAAATGACAGTGCCCGCACACAGACACACACGAGATGCAGCTGGGCTGATTGTTTGATTCAGCAGCTACCGTCAAGATTCATCATAAATTGCGTTTCTTTGTCTCGTGTCTGTGCATTAAAGTGTTTGCATGTAACGAAAACCACAATGCGTGCAGCTGATATGACCGTGCACGTGCATTATGGACTATGTACTGCATGTGAGAGCTAGAGGACCGTGTGATTGATCGTGCAGAGGCTGGGGTTGTTAAGCGGCAGGTTCTGCGTTGACGTGAATAGTCGCCTGCAGTCATCAAACATGATGCATGTTGGTGTGATGCGGAGGGGAGATAACCCCCAATAGGGAGGTGGACAAGTGCGGTGACACTAATTTATCCATTTGACTGACTTGCCTGTATTACAAAAGCTTGGGGGTGGGGTTGGTATTGTCTGCTAAAGATTACCATACACTGCTTCTTTTTCCTGTAAGGGAACATGTGCATGGAGAATGAGAACTTTGATAGGGCATTGACAGAAGCTGCATCGTACAGCAGAATGAGGAGTAAACAACGTAGAGCATAGTTTGACTGCAAAGTGGTCTACTGGACTGAAGGGATATAAACACGTGGGAGAATATTCTATGGGCATCAAGGGGGGAAAAAATGGGTTTCTCTCAAAGAGAAACAAAAAAAAAAAATCAAATGAAAGATATTACTTGGAAAGTGCTTCCTGATTCATTGCCTGGAAATTCTGATGTTTTGTTGAAAAGAAGCAAAAAAATAAAAAATAAAAGCTGCAGGTCCTGGGTTATTTCAGTAGCTGCAGACAGCTAAGTGCTGGAAGTGAGTTGCTTTTTGATGTGTGAGATTAAAGGGATTTAGCACTTGAATACCTTCTCGTCTGGACGCTCCTGAGGGTTGTCTGAAAGAGGATGGTAAGCTAAAAGCTCCTCTCTTTCTCCTCTCTCTTCTCTGTCTGTCTGTCATTCTGACGAAGTCATCGCCGCAATTAAAACAATTTCTCTCACTTTAACATCCTCCAATTTAAATGTAAGCGGCTTCGGATACATCGCAGGCTTGTTGCAGGCTGCACCTTGAAGCGTGTTTCAAGGTGAGATTATCACATCAGTAGCTTTTTCCTTTTGTTGGTAGAGCTGGATGTGTTGTGAGGATGCTACCAAATCACCCTGGCCGTGAGCGAGAGATGATTGTGATTTGAGTTTTATGAGTTGATTTTTCCGCATTTCAACGTTCTGTAGCCTACATTTCAACATTACTTCCAGCAATCATAAGACTGCTAATGTAAACTCCACACTCCACTACCTTATACAAATGGTAAAAAAATACAGTTTATGACGGCCATTAAACCTGATACCTGCAAAGAGTTTGGGCTTTGTCACAGCAGTGATTGGGATGATGAAGGTATACGCGTCGGTGTGGCTGAAGGTGAAGAGGCCGCGAAAGGCCAGACTGAGAGAGAGGTGCCGTGCTTAATCTGTGAACAGAGGAATTAAGTTGAACACATTGGTATTCTTGTGAACCCCTTATGAAATGCATTAAAAACTAGTTTATAATCTCTCTGTCATCCTTATCTCTCGTCTGATCACAAAGAGCAAACAAAGCTCAGCAAACTTCGGAAAGATTCAGAATTCACAGCCAAGCCAGCTTTTGTGTGTGTGTGTGTGTGTATGTGTGTCTGTATGTCTGTGTGTGTGTGTGTGTGTGTGTGTGTGTGTGTGTGTGTGTGTGTGTGTGTGTGTGTGTGTGTGCAGAATCCTCACCAGTATCATACTGGTTTGGTGAATAAAGCACGAAAGTTTCATCTTTTAGGTCAAGTGAGTGTTCTGGAGATGGCAGTACTTTGAAGATTCAACTTGAGGTAAAGCAATTGATTGTGCCCCTGTGTTCTGTGCCCTTCTTTTTCATCCCCGGATTGATTTATTACTGATTGATGAAAGCGCTCTCATCTCCTCCCTTATGAGGATGGATCATATCGAGCGGTATGGTCAGTTCACATGGCCTATTTATGTACGCATATGAGTGGAGGACAAATGCATCTTTGAGCTTATGAATGCATTAATGCATACACGATGTGTGCCCGCTAAAGGGGCTGAGCGTGTGTATTCAGGTGTGCATATGCAAGCTTGGTTCCTTAGTAACGTGCATTCACTACACTTTAAGTGTAGTGTTCATTTATTTCCCAGGTTGCCCGGTGCAGGCGGTGGTTGTAAGATGAGCAGAGCTCGGCTCAGGTCCAATTGAGACGATGCCAGATGGTCCAATCTCTGTATGTGGGTGTGAGAGGAAGAGTATGTGTGTTTGCAATTACAGAGTGTGTACTGAACGGCTCACTGTGTGCACTTGTGTGTGTTCTTTCACTTCTATCTCTGAGTTTTAGACCTTCAGAGTGAGGGTATTTTTGGAAGCTTGCACCAGGATTCAGTTCATAAACTGCTGCTCTGGATGTTAAGACTTGCCTAAAGTCCCCCTCCACTCAGAAATGTGTTTCTCGTCTTGTTCCTCCAGTTGGATGTTTGAACTTCACTGTGTATAATGATGTATGTGCCGAGTTTGACACTAGAAGGCTGTTTTCACATTCATCTGCTGAAAGTTTACATTTTCTCGTTGCTCCGGGAAAATCTGATTTGAAGAGGCAGGTTTTAAGAGGAGGATGTGTAACATCACAGCTCGTTAGGAAGCCAATTCTGGTTCAATATTCAGCATACTTGAAGCCTCCAGTGCACATACAGTGAGAGTGGACTTTAAAGTAAAGTAGGAGACATCTTGTGTCCAGCAGTTAAAGTGACAAAAGAAGGAAAGATAAAGCATTCAGATAGGCTACATTCTGAGACAGGGAGGTGAAAGACTAACAACTGGACATGCACGTAATAAATTCAACACTTTTCCAAAAGAACATTTATACACCGCTGAGACCTTTAATTTCCCTCTGCTATTGCTGTGGTGGCAACATCAATACTCTCTGATTTTGTCGCTCCACTAACCTTCATTCTGTGCTGGGGTTTTATATCCTCCCCCGTTGTTGCTGCCTGAAGACTCTGTCATTCACACATTTTCTCAATAACTCATTCTTTTTTTTACATATCTGCAACAAATCTGTTGTATTGCCCTCCGCACCAATCATACTTGTGCTGTATAGGAAGATCTCTGGAGATTTGGAATTGCACTTTACTCAGAAGTTATACATGTCTGAGAATAAACTATTACATTTTACCTGTCACTGAACAAAGGGTAGTAGCACTTACATTTCAGCCATGCAGCGTGAATGACAATTCAGTGGAATACCTCAGGGCACTCTACAGGGGACTGTGTTATGTTATTATGTTACTGAGTCACTCAGGAATGATGCACCAAAAGCCTTAATAAACATTTTTGGATCTTAGTGGGGTTTTATTTCAGAGGTCTGATACTTTTGCAAAAGATGAACGAGAGGAAATGAGGGGAGGAATCAGGCTCAGACTATGAAAGGGAGAATTATCTTCAAATAAAATTCAACACTATAAACAGCAGTGAAAAAATAAAAGGCGAAAGACGTATTTTCAGGATAAGTACAGGTGAACAAAAAGTAAAAATGAAACTGGAGAATACAGATCATATCAGTGGATGTTTGATACTGAAAGCAACATTACACAACGTTTGTACCTTAAAACGACAGCTTCAAACTCATGTTGATGCTACAGTGTCTTGTAACAGGGAGAATGGTGTCTCTGTCTCAGCCACTCAGCCCCCCATCACTTGTTTCTGCACTATGTACCTTCAGTGAGAGGGTAGGATCACAGCGTTACATACATGTTTACTTCAACATACACGTTTTCAACACATAACATCGTTATGACGTAATGAGTTAGCACCTACATTACATCTGACACATTGTTACAGACCTGGGATTTGTAATTATGACAGCTGTGTTCCACCTAGAAACTGTGGGGGGCGCCAAATCGCACAAAATTGCAATTTTTACATGATGTTGTTTTCATTTCAAAATTTGAAGACATTTGTTCAAAATGATCATCGTATTTGTTCAAAAAAACACATGTCAATGATCACCCAAAATAAGTATAATAATCAATAAATCCAGAAAATCAATATTCATGTTAACCTTAAAAGTATCAGTAAATTTGAATCAGGATGAGAATTATTATTAAAACCTAAAAAATACTGAAAATAAACATTGCAAGGCAAATTTTCTGGCAATGAAAACAATACTGAACTTAAATTGTCAAATTTAACCACCACCAGAAACTCTGTGTATTTATACTGCACATTTATTTAGGCCACTGTTCTAAAAACTGTAAAAACGTGCTTTCATAACACAACATAAAATAAAATTACTACTGTTACTGTGTATTTTCGGTCATTGTGTATTGAGTGACGAAGTGTTACTATTGAGAGACAAACGCTGTGTGTGTTCTGGTAGAAGACTCGATCCTGAATTCTGTGTGAAGTGTTTCGCTTCCATTCATGCATTTCCGATGTGATAATAACTGTTTTGCTCAGCTGCATGTTGATAAAGAGAACTGTGTCAAGAGAGAAAAAGCGAACTCAGTATAGAGAAATCTGTGTAACCAGTTTCCTTAATTTTAACTCTTACCTAAGCCTGAGTCTGACTTTTCTTTGCCCTTTGGCCTGCGGGTTCATTGGAGAGCATTTGTCTATTATTCCCAGGATGACATTCAATCCCATATGTTTAAAAAAACACAGACCGCACACCTCCTGTCTGTTCACACAATATGAAGATGAGACAGTACTGTACAACACACTGTATGCTTGTGTGTGTGTGTGTGTGTGTGTGCTCCAATCCTGATCAGGCAGTTTTTCCACTTCAGCAAGACCGGGCATGCACCTATCAGGGATGTGTGTGCCAACTGAGATTTGGGGTTTAGTGTAAAAAACGGTTTTGCCCCAAGCTGACAGGGCGATGTGTTGTGTGTGTGTGTGTGTGTGTGTGTGTGTGTGTGTGTGTTATAAATGGCACTTGGAGCCTGGCCCACTCCTTTTGTCTGTTCACAGGCCCTGCTTCTGTGACCCGTCTGAACTACAAGTTTATCTTTTTCTATCAGGCACATGTGTCTGCGTGTGTGCGCGCACGTGTGTGTGTGTGTGCTCGTGCGTGCAAGATTTAAGTTAAGGAAGTGAAACAAAAGTGCAAAATAAACGTTTGCTCGTTACATATTCAATATGCAGTTTTTCTGATTTACACTGTAGAATACTTATGCATTTAATCTGCAGCAGATTGGTGGAAACAGATTTTCATCCAGATATTATGCCCTCATGCATCCAAAATATGTTGTGTTTTCCTGTTGCAAGGAAACTCTATGCACCACAATTTCAAGTTAACAAGGTCCCCTACAAGGACATATCAGGAAATAGTTTTGTTAATAGAATGTTTAATATATGAGCAAGAAAAGAAGAATAACTGAAGCTGAAGAACTCCAGAGGAAGCTAATCCTGTTACCACCTGATAGAGTTGGTCTGGCTCATGAGACAGCCAGCAACCAGTTGCTTATTTACACATTTAGCAGACAATGGAGCAACACATTTATTTGTATTTAGCCACCTGTCACATTTCAGTCTAGTATTCACTCCTCTGTAAGCTCTGGTTTGCCTTTGGTGCTGGACAGGTAGCATAACAAGAAGCATAATAAATTGAAATATGTTTTTCTATACTGTTCTTTTTCTTATTTGTTCAGCTGACTTTGTTGCAGTTCATTTGATGCACTTGTTTCCCCACTCAAACACTCTGTCTTTGCTATAAAGACACATGCACAGACACACACTCATAGCACTGTTAAAGGTGCAATATGTAAGAATTTGAATTTTAAAAAAATTCAAAAATTATCAACAGAATGTGAAAAAATAACAGTTTTGATGTTACAATGTCTGTGCGTGTTGCAAAGATGTACTGAAGCTAGCATGCTAACCAGTGTAAACACCAACACTTCCGCGGTGCTCCAAACTCCCAGTCCGGACTCCCAACTGCACTGTTAACTGCGCTAACTAGCTATCGGCAGCTATAGCTACTCTGATCCCTTTACCTTTACTAGAGGCTTTGATATCTGAAGGCTAATTTTGGCATAACAGAGAAATCGGAATTGCGAAAAAAGAAAAGTTTTGATGACATACGCTACCCTCAATAACTTTTTCCATTTAGGCTGAAATAATATTTTTATATAAACACATATTTTTATCTACTTGTTTGCTTTATAAATACTCCATGTAGAACACTTGCTATGCATGGTGTTTTGTGCTTCCCAGAAGGTGACTCACTGTTCTCTTCAGTGCCTGGTGCACCTGCTGCAAATGGGAGCTGGACACAAATGGGACTGAATACAGCTTCTATTATTGTTTGAAACCACATTCTTATGCCGGGCTTAAAACCAAACCACATGAACAAAAGCCCCACTGAACTGCGTCAAACAAGCTCGGGACCTAATTTCCTAAAGCATGTTACCAAGATCAATAAATCACCTGCTACTTTGCTTTATGTCACAAACATTCTTGTTAAAACTGAAAGAGGCAATCTCCCATGTTAGCAGCCTGAAATAGCAGCACAAGGTAATGGATTGAATAATGCTACTTGAAAACCCCAGACGTCACATAATGTGATGTCAACCCACGCACTGCATGGACCTGAGATGGGGCTGGAAGAGTTGAAAAGGTTCAGCTATCACTGGTGATGTCAGCTCTCTCTCTCTCGCTCTCTCTCCATTATTCTGAGGTTTGTTCTCAGCTTAGAATCTTTTATTTGTCACTTGCTGTGCAGTGACATCTTGCCGCTGCCTATAGACGACACAGATTGGGGAAATACCCTTGCCTAATTATTCATTCGTGTGAGTTTAAATATTTAAACTTTACATGATGCAGCTTTCACATCCCTCACAAATAAATGAAGTGTAGCTTTGATCATGTTATCTATTGCTAAAGACAGGAACTATCTCCCATTTGCCTTGATATATTACTCAAATATGAAAGAAAAAAAAAAAAATAGTCGTTCCAAAAAGATGACCAAGCTTACCTCGTGAACTTGTGCTTAACAAACATCTCAAATCAGCATTCCTTCAGGGGAAAAAAAGTAAAAAATAAAATAACTTGCAGGGAGTATAACACCTATTCACTACTCTCCAGACCAAAAGGTACCTGGGTTATATCAGCGGGGTTGGAGGAAGTGTGTGTTTGTGTTGTGTGTCTACAGCACATAAATAGTGTTGGCAAGCCAATTAATTTGTTTATGAGTGTGCTCGGCGGGCTATGTGACCTCAGTGCCAGGGAGAGTTAGAGTGCATTTAGCAAGCTGATGGCTCCAAATTAGAACTGGTTTGCATCTATGAAAAAGAGAGAGGGAGAGAAAGGGAAGTAGGCAGACAGTTAGACAGACAGTTAGACAGATAGACGGATGGATGGGTGGATAGATAGATAGATAGATAGATAGATAGATAGATAGATAGATAGATAGATAGATAGATAGATAGATAGATAGATAGAAAGATAGATAGATAGATAGACTAACTGCGTAGCTTTTAGAGGGAAAAGACATCACAGTGATGAATGCTTCTACACTGAAAAACAGAGTGAGTTGTCTTACCTTAAACAAAGTGCTTCTTTCTGTGAGCCCATGTTCATGTTTATTGCAGGTTTAATGAGCAGTGCAACAGTTTGGTAGCTCTTTAATCAATGCTTCGCTAATTGGTAGCCTAGGTGATATAAGTAGTGTTCCAGTGTGTGGCTTGCAGGTGCAAGTTAATGTGATTTAGGTAGAGGAGGTGGAGTGATGGATTTGGATGGAAAAATCCAGTGTTTTGTTTCCGTAACATTTATAGAGAAAGCAATAGATGGCTTGAACGACTCACTGATAGAGCAAGTTGTTGCGTCTCCTCTGACGTTCCTCTGCAGCTTTTCACCAGACATCTGTTCTTTTCTTGTTGGCAAAAGGTATGAATTTTATACAGACTACCAAAATTGAGAGTGAGCAAGCAAATTAAGTTAAAGGTCATATTGATTGAACGTTTTTATGGAGACAACTAATTAAAAGTAAATGGTACATCTGCAGGGCTTGTAGAAAGGTGCAGAATAAAAGTGTCTATTCTCTTTAAACATTCTTATGATTGTGAATTAATAACTAGAAAAAGTTTATCGGGTCCAAAATAATTGTTTTGTTTGTTCTCTGTGTGAGAATTCTGATGGTTGGTTCCATCTTCTAACAAGGTTTGTCAGCCAGTAGTGTAAAGACGTTTGTATCACGTGGTATCTGTGTTACGTCAGCGATCAAAAGTCTTGGTAGTTGCCAGTTTGTGGAAGAAGAAAACTAAAATGGCTGAGTCCTACTGTAGTATTCGCCTAGCATACTGTACTGCCCTAACGTTAGCTAGCTAGCATGAGAGACATTAACGTTAGCAATTGTTAGCAACATTAATGTTTCGCTAGCTAGCGTTAAAATGCTTTGGCTAGTGCAACAAACGTGAGGGAGCAGATGATTTCGAACAACAGCGGTGTTGAACCGTGAATGCAATGGAAGGGGGGAGATGGAATGTGAATATCTCTATCTATCAGCCCTGTGACTGACTTGTGACCCGTTCAGTGTGTACCCCTCCTCTTAACTCGGAGACCCTCTTGAAAAAGGATAAAGGTAAGGCTAATGTATGGATGGATTAAATTAGCATGATTATCAGGGACATTGACATGCCCTCAAAGGTGCTTAGCGAATATTAATGGCCCACTCACAGACCACTAATACCAATTTGTCTTCTTCTTTCTTTACACTCCAACTTTCTCTTATGTGATATTCAGGAAAGTCAAGGAATGAGAAATATAAATCCTCATAGTCAGCAGTTGTTTTATCAAGCCAATTTCAGACGTTATATGCAAGGTGTACGGATTGATTTCCACTTTTGCCCAACTTTGTACAAACAGTGAGGATAAAACTCCCTGTCTCAGGCCCCAGGATGACCTAATGTTTGCTGCTAATCTTTTGGATGATGTACCTTGAGATTTTGTTTGGACAGTAGCAGCATTTAGACTGAACAAGGACACAAGGATACAAACAAACACTGAAAAATTGAAAGGTTCTGGGTATGGTCTAACTATTTATGAATACAAAATAGATACAGAAGATGGCCTGTGAGTGCACCCACGGCGGATGTTTGGCGGTTTGAGCATAGATTTGGGGTCACAATGAAACCTTGTGCAAAATAAGTTTTCAGCTGTTTTAAAAAGAGGATTGTGCTGTTGACATGAAAGTGACCGAGGAAAATTTGGAAGAAATAATTTTGAAAGGGAGTGAGCCCTTAATAATAAACAAGTTAATTATGAAGCGGTTAGTCCCAGTTGTAACTGGCTGAGCAGACGTGGAGCCCATAAAATGTTGATACACTCATGCACATGTAATAGCAGTTAATGTAAATATTAATATTAATGGCCCGCTTGCAACATTATGTGTTGCAGCAGCAGGAGCTGGAGTGGTGTGTTAACAACAGTAGTTAAAAATGTAACTGGACAAGAAGAAGCTGTAAGGAAAAACTAGTCGTAACCAAACTGATTCTGAATCAGCTTCAGCAGACTTCAGTTTGATATCAAAAAACCTACACGGTGATGCATGAGAGGGCAGCAACTTTTTTGAATGGCATGAGGGCCACTGTCAACATATAATTGACAGTGTTTCTATGGGGCAGTGATGGATTGCCTGATTAGGGACTCTGGCAGTAGTATGCCTCACAGATGGCAAATTGAACAGTAGACAGATGCCCCCAGCCTCCCCCCCACCCTCTTACCCGCTGCACAAACTCAGTTCACCCCACTAACCTCTCCGTGTCCTGGGCTGTTTCACCCTCTTCCCTGCTTTCGCTGCCTATTCTGTCCGCCCTTGCCTTTCCTCACTGGCGTCCATTCAGCATGCATGCATTTCATGCGAGCCATATTTTCTCAAAGTTTGGCTGTCTCTGGTTTTGCAAAGTCACTCAACACATTTTAATACATTAAAGGTCATATTCGTAAGAAAGTTGATTTTTAAGGTCCCATTCCAAACCTGTCAAATGCCGACTCCCTTTGGGATGGCGGCCGACCAGACCTACGATCCCAAAGCGCCAGTATTTGAGTTGGGAGTTGGGAATGAGATTCAGAAATCAACTTTTTTTGGACACTTAATACAATATTGAATGTCAATTCAAGTTACAGAAGAAAACTATTTTAGATGACACTTAATATTGGTAGAAAAAATGTTATTTTGTTGTATTCCAATCAAGTTTAATTGTCTAATTTCCATTATCCATATTAATCGTGAATAGCATTCTGTGCCCCACCTAGCTATGGTTAAATACAGTTTATATACTGAAGGGCTGCAGCTAAACCTCCATCAAGGTTATGTTTTCACCCGTTTCCATTTATTTCTTTACTGGTTGGTTTGTCAGAAGAATTACACAAAAACTACAGAATAGATTTCCACAAAACTTGGATGGAGGATGGGTCTCAGCTCTGAATAGACCCCATTAACTTGTGGTGTAGACCAGGATAAAAGGAAGGATCCAGGAATTGTTTCTCCCTCTTTAACATCGCAAGATAGGATGTTTTTCGATATTTTCAGCAATTTCTAAGGGATGCATTGATGTTGACAATAAAAATCAATCATATTCAAGTGGCTGGTATCTTGAATCAGTAACAGGCAAATAGTGTAGGCAGACCACCAATTTCTGTCTCACACAAAAAGAAAGCAAGAAGGTATTTAAAAGTACATACCAACTCATTTCTGGTAACACTTTTCTCAGACAATGTCGATCTTGATAGCAGTTAATCTGCTGATTACTTTATCGAGTAGACAATTGGTCAATTAGATTTCGATTTGTCCCACAGGGAAATTTGTTTTCACAGCCGGTATGGCACAGAAAGATACAGACAGATACTGAGCGACATACAGATGTAAGCAATTCACAAAAAACAATACAATTTCCCAAAGCCCCAGGGGTTGTCTTCAATTTGCTTGATTTGTCCAACCAACAGTGTAACATCCAAAGATAATGAATTCAGAAATGGTTTCATATCTTGGTAAGGTGTCCGCCTATTGTTGTGCTTGTGCAGAACCGAATTATGCAACCCTCTAGCTTGGCAGCACTTAGTCTCAAGAATACCTGCGCCGTCTGTTACTGATGACTTGACTGGGATGGAGTGAAGGGATTTTCAAACGTGGCATGCGTATGTGTAATACGTGCATTACATTGTGGATGTGTGCGTGAGTGTTTGTTCAGCACAGAGGGAGCTTGTAACCGCGGCCGGTGCATCATTAATACTGTCTTCCCGCAGATGTACCATCATTCTTGACAAATCACCGGGGCCTGCCATCGGGAACATTACAATCCTCGCCGCACGTCAGAAGTACACATGTACCATGAAAGAGAACACAAGTTTTCTCTCTTCGCAACGGTGGAGGCATCGGGGGTGAAAGGCTCTGGGGTCTCACTGAGGGCTAAGTACTTGCAGAAAGAAAGTAGGCCTGCTTTCTAATGGGCAGCTAATCAAGCTTTGATGCGTTCCCTCGCCTTGTAGATCCATGTGTTTTTTTTCCCTCCCATCTCCAGCATTGCCCTGCCTGTTCGTCCGATTACCCTCAAGCATGTCTTTGTTTTATCTCGCTCGACTGAGTTTTTTTAAAATGTATTTATTTATTTTTTAATAAAGGCCAGCACTCAAGCCGGCAAGTGTCCTCCTCCCTCTTCAGAGAGGATGTGGGCAACAGAGAAACAGTATTAGCACTATTGCACTAATGGTTTTTACCTGCGTGTGTAACTTTTGCCGCCTCGCCGCTAAAGTGTCCCGTCGCTCCAGTGGTTTGGAAAGCGTCTGTTATATTCAGTCCACAGAGCAATCATGGGAGGCAGATGGAGCCGGAGCTCGTCATGTCTGAGGCTTCCTGCAAGTGCCCTTTGCAAATGCCACAGACAATGATGGGTAGGGATAGAACCGCTGCTCCATCTCCGTTTCCATCTGCATGCCTGACCAACCCAGGCGCTAGTGTGTCAAGTGTTAAACTTACAGTGAAATGAGCTTTGTAATCCAATGATATCTTGTCAGCTCAAATCTGCTGTTCGGGACGTGAAGTGCCGTTTTTTGCCTGGAATACCAAGGGAACAGTTAGAGGAAATATTGGGGTAGCTGCTGCGAATCATAGAGCCAATAAGAGGGGGTAATACATCTGGATAAAGGAATAAACATGGGACACAGTGGCAGATGCACCTAAATGCACTCACTCGCAAACTCTCACACACATTAAACACAGAGAAAGTCAGACGGTTCAACACAGTGGGGCGACAATGCACACATGCCTGACTTTTATCCACCTTAGCAGTCATGCAAAACAGTTCACTGTGGTTTTCCAGATACACACACATAGTGTACCTACAAAACACATAGGAACGCACACACAGATGCAGCGAGACTCGTCCGAGACAGTCTGTTTGTCTCTTTAAAGTCCTTAAAGTGTGTGTTTATACACACTGAATGAACAGAGCACAGGTGGGACAGAAACAGGTGGGTCTGAAATGGTCTCAGACACACACACACACACACGCGCACGCACGCACGCACGCACGCACGCACACACACACACACATACATACATACACACATGACTGTACGGTCTGGAAGGTGCTGTGGTCCATCTGCCATCATAGGTTTATGAGTGGGTAGTGAGTGTGTTTGTCTGTGTGTGTGTGTGTGTGTGTGTGTTTACGTGTGCGTGTATGTCTGTGTGTGTGTCTCATCTTCTTCTATTCCTCTCTCCTCTCTCTTACTAATCCTCCCACTCATTCACACCCACACTCAACTCACCCGTCCTCTCTTTCCAGACTCTAGCTCCCCTATCCCTCGTCATCTCCTTCCCTCCTTCCTTCCTTTTCTTTCTTCCCTTCTTCCTTCTTTGTTCCTGTTTTTGAGGGATGCTCTCTCTCTCTCTCTCTCTCTCTCTCTCTCTATTTGTTTCTTCCCCCCTCTCTCACTTTTTCTCTCTCTTCTGTTCATATTTGTGTTGCCAGGATCGATCAGTAGGTTAATCCTAATACCGTTTGAGAGCTGTTGGCACTCTCTGGTCTGAGCGTACACACACACACGCAAACACACACACACACGCACACATGAGCAGCGATGCAGATTGTAGATAGCGCCAAAAGCCTGCCTGTAAGTGGGCCGTTTGGGATCCGAGTCAGCTTGAAGCTGCTTATGTTGGGTGTGTGTGTATTTGTGCGCGTGTGATTCTCTCCACTCCTGTAGTCTCATCCTCTAGTCGGGTTTTGGATTTAGGTTTCTTCCTGTCATGACTTTATTTTGGTATCTCTCGCTCTGTTTCTCCCTCACATACACACTGTCCACAGATGCTTATTCATTCTTTCCTCTCTTTCTCTCTGTCGGTGCATCCGAGGCCTTTGTACAATGAATTCTCTCCCTGACCTCCCTTGGGTGACCTTGTCCTTCATGAATTTCTAAATGGCATTAATGAAAAATTTTCATAGGCAGGCATGACAATAGAGTATGTTGTTTTGCAGATCTCTGCAAAACAAGTGTTGACAACAAGTTGCTCAATCACATAAGGCTTGTTTTCAATGAGTCAAATGATTGTCCATTCCTCTCCTGAAACATATTGCATTTTCAAAAGAGCCCAACTTGTACGATATCCTGGATCAATCCAATGAAAACTAATCTTTTACATGTGTTGTATGTTTTATCTTGCCTGTGAATTTTATATGATATAGTTACTCTTATGATTACCAGTCGCAGGCCGTCAACACTGCTCCAAAGTCAAGAAAGGAGACAATGGTAATGACGTAGACACAAAAAAATTAAGACACAAACGAACTATGTTTTTCTTAAAATTTATTTCAAATTATTCTCTTTGCCAAAAGACAAATTAATTGAACTCCTAACTCGTCATATACACCAGCAAGGTCAGTGGCCTTGAGCCTCAAACTTGACCTACCCCTCTAGCATTAATTTGCAGGGTGGCATAGTCAAGTTAGCAATAATAAGTTATATGCAATGTCTGGTTACACTTTGAAAATAAAGCCTGCTTGCAAATAGTTCGCTGATTATGAAATATTATGACTCTTGGACTGTTATCAACACTATCAAACGGTCATGGTTTGGTTAGGTTTAGGCCCAAAAACTACTTTACTACAGGTTTCAGAGAAGTTCCTATTTTCTGGTTACAATAACCCAGTTCAGTCTCTTAGCTTACGTAAAAGGACGTCACGTAACGCAAGTGACGTTAACGTACTTACCTAAGATAACTTGAAAACTCCTGATTCATGGTCAAAAACAAGATGTGAACCTCTGTCTTCAGAAGGAAAGCCCAGTGTATGACCCACCCAACTGCCCCCCAACTCGGACTTTGTTTGGTTTTTACACTACTGCACTAGAGGGGCTCTTCAAAAAGTGATGCTAGAGGGGTAACTACAGCGTCAAAACGCTGCTGTTTTTGATGCCTTGGGAGTGGAAAAAGGGCTGTCCAAACCTGCCAATTAGTAAACTTTGTTCTTGCATGGAAATCATGTATCTTAACACCCAACCCCCCACTTCCAAAATGAGCGATTGGCCTGAGAGGTTTTCGTTTAGGTCAGATGATCACTGGAGACAGAGACAGTCTGTGTTGCAGTAAAAACTTCCGTCTACTCTAGGTATGCTACATTTTCATACTGTATTGCGAGTGTGTACACAGGTGGAGAACTAGCCAAAAACCATGGGTTATTTTTGCTTTTCGCCTGGTGAAATCTTCATAGAGCTTCTCTGTCTTTCTCTGCTCTTTTTCTTCCTCACTTTCATCTGGTGGCTCCATGGAATTGATTTCTACCCGCCTGTCTGCTGCCTTTGTGAGCAACGCACAAGCTGGGGAGAGGGAGAAAGAGAGAGATGGAAGGCCCTATTTTTCCTTCAAGGAGGGTTTCACACTCCTCCCTCGAAGGAGGCTTTTCGTGCTCACCCCTTTCGGTTTTTGGACAAGAACAGAGAGAATATGTGGGCACAAATGCATCAAGTTCGGTCTGGCTGGTTTGGCTGGAGGATACTGTGGAGACGGGTAGCCTTCAACCCACAGAATCAATTCCCCAGCAGAAAACTTCACCGTACTAAATGATAACACACCTTGAGAGGCTTGGCCCCTGACACAGGAGAAAAATAGCTGTGTGAGAGAACTGTCGTGGGAGATATAAACATATTTTTGTCAGCCAGCCCAAAGTTGGCTCTATCATCTTGTGTAGGCAAGCCCTACCTTTCAGGGCACCGCTGTTTTTCCTCTGTGCTTTTGTCTTCTGTTTTGCTGTTTCCAATGTAATGTTTTTAAGTCTGAACTAGTGTTGACATTATCCTTACTGTCTAAATGTGATGTTCTTCTAGAATTTTGATGAAGCAAGTTCATCAAGTGCCTCCTATATGTACCATGTGCCCACCTGCTATCCAGCATCTGACCAGGCTCTACCCTTTCCTTTGAATGACAAACTTTTGTTGTCAATGAAGGATCACACCGTCTGATGCCTGAATACCGTCTGCATACCCCACATGAAGGCACATCTGGTGTGAAATATTACTGTTTTCATTCACTTTATAGCCAAAAGCATGTGAATAGATCTTTAGTGAGCTTCAGACTTTGTGGCAGCATTAAGGAGGGCTCATTTCTGTTTTAACATGACACTGCCCTTGTGCACAACACCAGCCCCATGCATAAAGAAATGTTTTTCTAGTTTGCTATGGAGAAACTTAACTGGCACAGAGCCCTGACCTCAACCTCACTGAAGACCTTCCGGATGATTTTCACCCAGCTAGACCTTATTACCTCATTACTGCCTGACCTCGCTCATAGTCTTGCGGCTGAATAGGAGCAAATCGCTGCATCTAGGTTCCTAAATGTTGTGCTATGACATCCAAGAGGAGTGGAGGCTGTTATAGCAGCATTACTGCCCATGGCACTTGAAAAAGACGTCATATATGGATGTAATACTCAGGTGCCTACGTACTATGTGCAATCCCAATTCTTCTTTCACGAAGACTGTAAAGCCAAAGTATTTAAGGAGCGGTGGATGGCTTTGTCCGTACCACTAGACATTCCCCCTTTCATGTGGTGTGATTGCCATATTGGACCCACACCAACACCACCGCTGCTACTTTTTGTAAGATGAAAAGACTGTGAGAAATTACCTGCTGGGTGGTGGCACAGAGGCCTTGTCCTTTGTCGCCATACTCATCCGTCTCCATGGTTCCACCATTCTAGTTTGCGAGGCTGGACTGGGTTGCTCCATAGTGAGATATTGTCACTTGCCCCCGTATCCCACGGGGCAGTGGGGCAGAACTGGATAGCACACCAACAGTAGCACTGCATGACAAAACATAGTCCCCTTACTCATTTGAATGATGCCACTGCGTTCACACAGCGAAGACTTTCACAAAACGTAGAACCCGGCTCAACTTTTTCCTTAACACATACAAAATCATCTTGCAATGTAATACGCTTGTCAATCAAATACATGTGAGCACACATTTATGGTAAAATGGTACTTTGTAATGTAATTGGATTATTTGCAACTATGTACCTCATCATCATCATCAACAAAAGATAAAGGAATTGTCAACATTATTTAATCCTTCCTTGTTATATTATGACCTGGTGTTAAGTGTCTTACCACCTTTGTACTCACAGATCTATTGCTCACACTGAGACTATTGGATTGTATTTCATCATGTTACCACTACTCAAGGCACCACGCCCCCAAAACGTGCCCTTTATTTCTTTATGCATGGCTGTTCTCAGTCTGAAGGGTCAATGTAATATCAACAGGGGAGCACTGAGTCTCTTGCAAGTCTTCTGAGGCCATACACCCACCCTTAACCTCGAGGACAACTTGACACCAGTGGTGGCCTTCTTGAAAAGACTAGATTCCTATCAAAACACAATTTTGTATCCGTCATGCTGTGCAACCATGTTTTTCATGATAATGACATGGTAGCAACAGCCACTGAATGGCCTTTTTTCAGGCTGTATCCTTTGAGTCATTTTACTGTGTCGTCCGTCAGCATAGAGGCCGTTAAATGACCAGAACATCTTTTTCTGAAAGCAGATAATCCACTGCTCTCTGAGGTCCTCTGTATCACCTCACAATGATTTTGCAAGTGAATGCGTTTGCGCAGCCTTTTGCCATGGTGAGAACTGCATGCTGTGCCCCCTCCCGTTTAATCTCCCAGCTGTTGCAATGGAAGCAATTCATCTATGTCAAGCCAATACATCTGATACTTGACATCAATTCATAACGCTGGTCGAGTTGTGGTAAAACAAATGTGCGATTCCTGATTTATTTAGACTGTATTGACTTGAGAATTTGAACTATTGGAAAGCGTCTTCCAAAACTTCAAGCAGAACATATTCTGCAGGGAAACATCCCAACGGAATTGAACTAAGACGATGACAGTATTTGTTCAGAATACTAACAACCACTGCTCTGAAACACAGCACAAATAAGTGTTAGTGTGAAACAAGTGCCAGGTAAATATAAAGAAAAATCAGATCATTTAAAAGTCATGCCTATTGACTGATTAATGTTAAAAAATGTGGTTATTTTCTTTGTCTGTATTGTACATTCCATTTAAAATACACATGTTGTCACTATATTCAATTCAATTTTCTCCTAGTTAGATGTTTACAACACAAACAATACAAACCAATACACGCACATTAATGCCTTATTTACATGGTGCAGACAAAAGTACCAGTTATAAGGTATATTTATTTTTTATTAACAATATCAGTTAACACTTTATATAATACTATGAAAAAGCAGATCGATCATTTGCATTATTTAAAAAAAAGACATCTGCATGCAAATTAATAATTAATACATTAATATCTCCCTTTTTCATGTTTGAACCTTTTATTTTGAAGGCTAAACCCAAATTGGGAAACAAGCCCACGTTCTTTGTAAATGAGTGTTTGAGTTGTTAATTACTGTTGTTTTGTGAATTAATGCTGTTGTGATTTTGGAATAATTTGAGTTTAGAATTAATTTTGATTAGGGGCTGACCGTTACCTTTTTTTTTTTAAACTAAGTATAACTGATATTTGGAACTGACATTTTCAAGTCTAAAATGTCAAAATTTTGATAAACTATGACTATGAAGTACTGTACTTGAGCACAATTTTGAGGTACCTGCATAATTTTTTTTAAAATTAATTTATTGGACGTCAGATAAAAACACACTGATTCCAATAATTGAAAAAAGAAAAATGCTAAATATTAAAATGCTGAATATCAGATCCAATTATTGGTCATGTCAGCCCAATAATCAGTCGACTACTTGTTTTTATAACATTTGAAGTGTTTTGCTTTTGGAGAGTGAATTTCAAGGTTGTGCATTTGTATGTTTACCCCTCCCTGTTATTTTCTCTCATGTGTGGCTTTGATTCCCGTGGGAGGGAAACCGCTATTAAATGTCAACCAGAAGGAGCTGATGGTGCAATCACATCTTAAAAGGTCTCACCTAGTCAGACATTTTAAATGATCAGGCTTTAAACCGAAGCTCACTGACACATCTTGTTTTTCACCACACATTAAACAAACAGGATTGCTTTGAATCATAGCTAATGTACGCCAACAAAGTAATAATGCAGTAATGTGCATCATTTGCAGTTCGCATTTTCTTGTAATGTCATTTCTGCTGTACCGCACATTGTAGCTTTGTGAGTGACAGAAGAGGAAGGAGAGGGGAGGAGACGAGGTGGAGGGCAGGAGGGATAATAAGCATGTAGCTGGGGCCATCACAAGCCCTTTTCTGCCCTCCACTGTGTGACATTTACTACAAGTATAGTCTACTGTTGCTAATGCATGTTCTGCTCAGAAATTATCCCCCAACCCGTCTTTCTTTGTCTCTTGCGCAGATTTTTCTTATAAAACGAGGGACCAGAAAAATATAAACTGCCACACCATGCACTATAACGCAATGTCATGAAATACAAACATCCTGTAATGAGCACTGCCTTTGTTAAACTTGTAGATTCAGCTGCAAGGTATAATGGAACTCTACCAGTCTTTATGTCTTTAGGGTAAAAAGGTATATCTGATATCGCTGTGTTGGTGTTGTTCTTAGAACTTCATAGGGCTGGGCAATATATACGATATATATCGTTATCGTGATATAAGTGTGTATATCTGCATATATTTTGGATATCGTGATATGGCATACGTGTTTTTTCTTTTCCTGCTTTTAAAGGCTGCATTACAGTAAAGTGATGTCATTCTCTGACCCTACCAGACGGTTCTACTTGTTCTAATACTTGCCTTTACCCACTTCATCATTATATCCACATTCCTGATAATTGTTGATCGGAAAATCTCATTGTGTTAGTATTTTGTGAAAGCACCAGAAGTCATCCCTACAATATTGTTGCAATATCGATAACGAGGTACTGTAGGGCCTATTTGGTAAATAAAAATTGTGATATTTGATTTTGTCGCCCATCCGAACATTTATGAAGTGCTTCTGAGAGGACTTCAAAATATCGCAATATGGCCTAAAAATATTGTGATATTATTTTAAGGCCATACCACCCAGCTGTAGAACATCATAATTAATTTTGTTTCAGGACCATGATTAAAACCGACCAATCACCTTCTGCTGTCATGGCTTTGCGGTTTTGGTGTTGTTCCTGGAAAATCATAATTAATGTTGGTCCAGGACCATCATTTCTACTTATGGAGCAGTGTCAAAAACTACAACCGGAGTGAACTGTTGAGGCTAAGTGGTTTGCATGTGTAGACTGGGGTTTAAATCCTGTTTGGAACATAATACTATACTGTTCACTTATTATTTTTACAATACACTTGCTTATTTTTTCCGTTTCTTTTCAGTCTTCTGTCTCTTCGGTTAGGTTTAGGGAACAGTTTAGGGTCAGTTTTAGGAAAACAGTTTTTTGTTTAAATATATCCTTTCAAAACATTAACACGTTTGAAAGGATGACTTCTCCCATGTGCATATTTTTCCGGTCTTTCTCCCTAAGTTTCTAAGCTGTGTAATTACAAAAACATGATTGGTCAGTTTAAAAGACGGGTTAGGGTCGGGGTTAGGGTTAGGGGAGCAACATTAATTATGATTTTCTGGGAACGACGCCAATGCGGCAGTATCAAATGGTGTGGCATACAAAAGTGGTACAGTAAGTTATAGTTACCAAATTAAGTGCTGTGTGCACCCGCTTCGTGTGCCATCAGAGTTAAAAGACTGCATTAGTTTCACTTATCAGTGCCATTGGTTTGACTTTGGTCCTGAACTTCCTGCACCCTGCGGAGCTGGTGGAGAGAGCCCATGATTCTTTCTCAAAGTCATTGTGGTGAATTTGGGAGGTGGAGGGTTTAGGGAAGCGGAGCAGGCCAATGATGGAGATGGCTGTGATTGCCTAGATCTGTCGCCTTCTGCTTTGGTTCACCGCCAGCATTGTGGTTTGACTTCCAATCGACTTCAGCTCCAGATGTTCCAAGCTACACGCCTGGTGTGTTTGTGCATGTATGTGTGTAACTGGATTCTGGCTATGGATGTGTGGATGTGACCATATGCATATTTGTAGAGAGTCTCTGTATGTGTGAGTGTGTTTTCGTCTAGCTCCTGTCCTGTTTTCACCTTGCATTAATGTTTTCTGAGTGGTCAAACACAGTGAAGATATGCGAGACTGCACAAAGGCGTTTCATAGCACAAACCCTTTCAAAACATTAGAGACAAATGGGAGATCAGTCATGAAAAAGAAAAGATTCACTTTGCATTGGTGTTCAAGGATCTTGCAAGGAGACGTTCATCACAGAAGAGACTGAGATACCATCAGAAACAGTTTCAATAAACTGAAATATAATGCAGCAGCGAGCGCACAGCTCTCTTTTTCAACCGAGATCAAAATCTCATCTTTTTATTATCACCGTCACCATTGTATTCTCCATCTACACATATGTATAACTCCCAGGTAAATGCCAGCAGTTCACAGCTCTCCTCTGGGGATTATGAGAGCGCGTTGTGGAAACCTCTCCAAGTAAAACAGAAACAGACAAAGCAGGTTGAGGGAAATATGGCACAATCAAAGGTTAAACTATAAAACAAACCAACACCTTAACATATTGATCAAACTTATCTGCTTCTCTTCTGCTGTCTTAGCAATAGCAGGTGTCATAATGATGATAACTTATGATTTAGTTCATGAGTTTTAAAAGGTCATTTGGGCAGTTCTTTTCTCTAGAATACTATTCAAGCGTTTCCTTTAAAGGCAGACCAGCCACCATGGACCTCCAGAAAGCAGCTCCAGACACTAGTGAAAGCATGGTTCTATCTTCTGTCAATAAGTCAAGTTTCAAGCTATTACTGGACATTTTACAACATATCATTTGTGAAGAGTGATATACTGCATACTATTGTTACTTCTCCAGTAACTCTGACTCTATGTTTCTCTCCATTATTTGTCAGTAAATATGACTTCTCAAAATTTTGTTCTCCTAACAATTAGCAAACTGATTTAGGCGAAATGACCGGAATTGCAGCCAGTTTCACGCCAATCAAGCCTATTATTTGTAAAATCCAGTGGAATAATGAGTTTTCCCTCAATTGTCAACTAATTTCCTGCAAAATACCTAATTACCATGAGTTTTCTGTGGAGAACATGGCTTCTCATTCAAAGATGAACTGACATCTCTCTCTTTCTTTTTTTTTTCGGTGACTCTCCCTTGGACCTCCAAAGGTAAGTGGATTGGAGCTTGTTTTTCTCTGCTTTAGAAAACAGCCTCAACGGACTTTCACAACGTTAATCACTGCATGTTTGCATCAGAAAATGGGTCATTTTGGTGATTTAGTATAAAGTGCATTCTTAGGTTGCTGTACACACAACATGCAAACAAAATCTGTCAGTCACCTTAAAGTAGATTGCATACTACATTCCAAAATTATAACTAAAGCATTTCTTAAGTGATTTTTCTCTGGATAAAATCCTGTTTTCACAAGTTTCCCGTGTTCATATGACAACTGGACCACCCTGGTTGCACATGTAGTGAAACTGATTGCTGTACCTGCCAGAAATGTAAACGAATTATTCATTACCACTATTGCTCATCTTAGAAAATGTATTGTTTCAATGGTCTCATCATTTTGTTCTTGCAGTCCCTTTCTCCATCCTTGTGTTGTGTACTGTATACTAACCTCAAAATGTAATTAAAAGTATAAAATTGTGATTGCACACTACTACTACAACCTGCCATGGATTTAGAAATTGGCAAATCAGGTGAAAATAAGTGGAGGTCCCAGTGGATTTTTTACCCAAATCAGAATTCATTCTCTAGTTTCCTTCTGTTTAGCATCCCCAATGGGTATGCTCAAGAATTTAAAGCTCTTTCCAATGGAGGTTACACATTGTAATGTTAGCCCTTTAGTTAATGCTTTATCACTGTGCATGCTTGCAAGTACTGAGCAAAGGCACATATTTCAGGTACTGGTAGGCTGTTGTGCTGTTATGGCATTGGCCACTTTGGTATATCATTTACTATAAAAACACAGATGATAAGATCATTAACTTATTGCAGAGATAGTAGGGCTGGTCATCCATCAATTATAAGTTTGGCAGTTAATTAGAAATTAAGCAAATTCTGCCAGCTAGTTTAGTCATCTCGAGTGTTACACTTCGCTCACAAAGAATCATATATCCATCATATCATGTGCTTGAGTCATTAGTGTTCGCCTCACTCTCCTATGAAAGTTATGATGCCATGAGTGCTTCAGAAGCATCTCCATCCCAGCATCCAACAGTAGGCCCTGAGCCTACGTTCCCCTCGAGAAGTTATTACTATTGCCCCCCTTGCTGTGCCGAACTTTGTGCTTCTTGAGAGCAAGGAAGTCAGAATCTAGATGGTGAACAACAACTCAGTACATTTTCTACATTCACATAATCATCTATGCATCCTGGGTCGGCCGACGTGTCCGAGGGACTTAATCCCAAACTGTTCCCAATAGGCAGGCTAGTGCCTTGCAGGGCACGTCTGCGTGTATGATGGGAAACATTATGACCAATTTTGTTCTGTTTCCACTTTGAAAGTGCTCTAAAAGATAGGTGTGTTCCATTCACTGTCTAATGTCCCCAAATTTAGGTACATACATGTAGTTATTTCCAGGCTAGACCTCTTATTTTCAGTTGCAGACAAGCATCATCATTTCTCTCCGAGGTACATTTATGGCTCTGTTGCGTTGCTCAGCTGGAGTTTTTGCACTTGCTCTTACATCCAAAAGCTTTCTGTCTGTAAATTTCATGCTATTATAGTGCAGTGTTAATGTAGAGAGAGCAGGGTGCCAATCAGAGGGGGAGGAGGACCGACCCACTCGCTCCATGGCCGTCCTGTTCAGGAAAAGAAAAACAAAAGAAAGATAAAACTGTCTTTACTTGTCTTTTGTAGCTGCCCCGTAAAATTTTGTTCATTGCATTTTCTATTGAAGCCTCATCATGTTTTTGACAGCTGCTTCTCGACAGCCATTATCTAAAGGTTTCACTCAATTTAGTTCTTCCTGACAGACAGTTCTGAAACGGTATTTAGACGATGCAAATAGTCAAATGCAAATGCACAAAGAAACCTCCATCAAGTCAGTGATGAGTTGTTGAAATGCCCATGCCAGGCTATGTTATCAGCTTTAACTTGTATTTGGAAATGTAGACTTGTGTCAGATTACGTGTTGTAAAACATCTTATATTGGCAGGTAGTTTTGTTTGTATGCGCATCTCGTGCAGGCTGCTTACAGCACTGGCAGCATTTCATGAAAGTTCTGCCATTGAGCTACTCATTTTCACAGAGTCTGTTTGTGTTTCGTAATTTATTAATAAAGCAACATACTGTTTTAACAATGTTTTCTTTGTTGACATCCGTGATTTGTTTGTTCTCTCGTGTTTCCCACACATAGACTTTACTTGAGTTGTCCGCCCAAGTATATTTTGTGACCCATTTTCACATTATTTACTTATATTATATTTTAGTCCACCAGAGAGAAGAACGCTAATTAGATCAATTAACCAGTGGACAATCTGCCCTTGCTGTTGAGAGTGAGACTCTCTCTGGTATTATATCCCTCCTTTAAACGCACTGATTTCGGTGCGACTTCTACTCCATGTAGGCCTTCCTATGCTGTTGTTTTACTTGTTGCTTTTGATCGGCTGCATTATTTACAAGCTTCCTCCACACGCGGCTCACCTGCTGTTATGACACTGAAGTTGCGGGTGAAAACATCTTAAACGGGAGGTCTGGCTTTTGATCGACTTTATAAAACTTATTGCTGGCGAAGAAAGCAGATAACATTGCTGGTAGAGACAAACAGAAATAAGAGAGAAACAAGCCGGTGTGTATGCATTAAAGTGAACAATTAAAGCATCACTATGTAGGACTAATGTAGGTGAACTCTTAAAGCTACTCAATTTTTGAGTCTCATTCTCAGGTCGTCAAATAAAGCATAATGACTGATAATGTTTTTGGTAATTTAGGACTGGTGTCATAATGTTGGACACCAGAATCACTGACAAAAATAAATGTATCATTATTATTTTGGAATAAATATTTACCCCATAATGCAGCGCTGAATCGGCTCTAGTTGCTGTAAAACCTTATGCATTGCTGTGGTGTGTGTGCATGTGTGTGTGTGTGTGTGTTTGTGCGAGATCCAGATAAATAGACAGACTGATAGAGATGATGGGAGAGAGACAGACCCCAGAGGGAACAGTTGGTTTTGAATAGGCGGAAGTATTTGTCTTAAACAATCTTCCCTTTACAGGTTTACTCAAGCCATGCTTGCGGTAATGTGTTTTTGACTCCCATTGACTCTGAATTGCATTTCATTCGGCGTCCCGCAATCCACTTCCCTCCCTCGCTCTCTCTCTCTCTCTCTTTTTATTGCATCTCATCAGCCGTGGGGAAACAGCCCAGCTGCTGCTGTGATGCCACTCACGGCCAATGCGCCCTGACAGATTCCAATTAAGTCGGAAAATGTAACGTATGAATATTAGAAAGTACTCTGACACAAACATCATCCCCTTCTTTTGTTGCATTATGCAGCTTGTAGTCGGGGGTCTCCGCTGGTCCACCATTTCCATAAAGTTTATTTCTCCACTCGCTCCCACTCTGCTGACTCCATCTCTCCAGTGCCCCCCTCTCTCCCCTAAGGCTATTTGTTAACAGTCGTAAATATGCCCGCCATGCACACATAAACTCTCATTTAAGGCCCAAGATGTGGTTTTGTCAATCAGTGCATCTCTATTTGGCTTCCCGTGCACATTCCAATAAACATTTGTGGGTAGAGGACTGAAGTAAATGGAGACTCGACGCAGGAGAATGTATAAATAAATGCAAACCTGTATGATATCTCATTTCTATGCGCATGGAATAATATCGGTGCGCGCTGAATGGCTAGAAATTGTAATTTTGTCAGACAACGAAATCTGAATAGCAGTGCCTGTAATCTTTTTATTTTTTTTGTATGTGTCTGAGACTGGCAACCCCAAATACTGCCAGCTCTGTGGTGGTGACATCAACGCTCAGCTCAGTAGTGCAGTTTCATTCTGACAGACTTCCGTTGCCCCTGTGCTGAATGAGAGCATTCCTCAAAGCTGCCAGTTCCTGCGAGTGTGTGTGTGTGTCCCACTGTTAGAGCCATGAGACGGAGCCAGGACCCCGTCGCTGGGCTGTAGACCATGTGTGACCTCATCTCAACCTGGCGATAAGAGGGATTGCCAATCTTACTGTCTGTCTGCCTACTGGAAGTGCGTTTGTACCTTCAACTCGGTCAGCGTAAACTCCTTTTTAAACGCAAATATAATTGCTTAAGTCATGAACAGCAGTGGGAGATAGGGGGAAGAAAGAAGATGTGAGGAGTCGGGAGATACATGTAATGGAGGTCAGGATGAAGCTGCAGATGTGAACCGCCTGTGTAAAAAGAATGAGAAAAGTTCTTAAATCTTATCATTTTTCACTTATGTTGACCAAGAAAAATGTTTTTTCAGGACCCTGTCTGGAGACAGAAAACAAAAACTCTTAACCGCAGTCCAGAGCACCCTGTAAATCCACACATTTGAGGTGAATGTCCACTGACAACTTGGCAAGGCTGCACTTAGAAATCTTTGCAGGTGTGAAGTGGGTTTAGACAGTGCTGCTTCGAGTTAATCAGATGGTCCGTTGGCCAGCATCACAAACAATCCACTTACCCCATTTTCTCTGGCTCTGTGTTTATGCTACATCCTGCTGCACCTTTGACTGTAATTTTTTTTTACAGTAATGTACTCAAATAGAGTTGCATCACAGACCAATGCATCTATTTCTCCACAAGATCATTTTTTAACTGCGATGAGTGAAGGTTGGATCGGGGTGGTTTCTAAGAAGATGTCAATCACACAGACTTCTGGCATTTATTTTTGTCAGCGCCCACTCCGGAGGCCTGAAAATGATGATGTTATAATTTTGACACCTCAATCCTGCACAGAGTGGCCTGTCTGGGCTCAAATGTGTGACCTTAACCAATTAGGATGTGTTACAGTCGCATCAATCATCAAAATCAGAGTGCTTTTGTTTTTCAGCCTCCCAGCCAATATTTGTTAGCTCAGAATAACCTGGCATGCAGTATGTTATTGGGCCTCAGGCAAGTGCAGTGGGATCACTGTTAAACTTTCACACAACTTTGCTATTAAAATAATTTCTACATCACTTATTCAGGAATTCCCTTTTCACCCAAACAGTAGACTGGAGATACAGATGTCAGCAGTGCCTCACAGGAAAATGAATAATCACCAAAGACAATTCAAATTTAAAGAGGTCGTATTATGCTTTTTGGGTTTTTCCTTTTTGTGCATGTGAAAGGTCTGCAAAGTGAAAAAGCCCAAAGTCCACGCCAAGTTTACTTCACAATGTAACAGACATTATATAAATATATATTTTTATGTATTTATTATAAAATATATACACTCCAGTCAGTCAGCAGACATACAACTGTAGTGGCATTATTTTAGATCACACATGTGCAACTCTCACCAAAGACTGAACAGAGGCGAGATGTCTCACTCTGTCGCTAAAACGGAGCGTTCATTACACAATGTGAAAAGGGGTGCTGCAACAATGCACCATATGAGAAAAAATAATGTGTTTTTTGAAAATTAAAGTATGTAAATCTATTCTACTAGGACCCCCAAATAAAAGTATGAACCTGAAAATCAGCATAATATGACCTCTTTAAGTTTATTGTGCTTCTAGACCTGGCATATGTTCTGACTCTGTTTTTCTCTCTTAGATACAGTATGTCCTCTGTCCCACACTGGACAGTGAAGTACACAAAACAATTTCATTGTATTGAGAAACTTCTTAGAGAAGTAAAATGGTGTTTGTTCTAACTTCTCTGGTGTAGGATAGATAATCATCTACTACAAGCCAAAGCAGCCTTCGTGTGCTATGAAGAATGTGTATGTGGGTAACCAGGTTAAAATTTTAATGGGGAGATTTTGGAAATCTTAAGTTTTTTTAAGATGAGAGGACGCTTACCAGTTAGGCTGAACCATTTCAAAACTATAATGTACAACTTGAAAAGGTTTTTGCATAGAGGACACTAATGCAAGATTCAAGGCAGGCAGAATTAGAAAAAAAAAAAGTGATCTTTAGTAAAGTAAGCTGAATCTTAACGAAAACTGTCAGGCTACAAAAACTGAGAAACCAGCAGGAGGAGATCCAAAAGATAAGGAAAAATAAAAATACGAAACCAAAACTAAGTACAAATTTATAAAGTGCTGGTAACCCAGGCAGGAACATAGACAGAACATAGGAAGCACCATGGATGTGGCACAAGGAGCCAAAAAAGACAAACTGAAAGAGTGTATTTGTAGACTACAACATTTGTATAAGTAAATAAAATGTTTGGATACGTATCCAAATATAAAAGTGTTTGAAGTTTTAACTAGGAGATTCTGACATTCAATGTGTCTGAAACGCAGCATAAACATAGACAGACATCTACTCTGTCCAACCAAATGCTAAGCTAACTTGCATCTATATTGACTCCACATGAGGAAGAAGCAGCCAATGAAGTCAACTTGCAGACAGGCAGACTTCAGACTTTCCGAGACTTTCATTTATCAGTGTACTGTCACTGTGTACAGTTTTTTGGCCACACAAGCCAGTCTTTACTTTCCTGAACTTAATGGCTCATGCGTTCGCTTGCACCGCAACATATGGCCTCAAAATTAAAGTCGACACCTCTTTCACACAGTGTCAAGGAAATCTTAACCTACTGGATTGCAATAGACAGTGCGGGTGGACTGAAAAGCTGGTAATTTAGACTGGACATACACACAAACACACTCACTTTTTTCTGCGTTTCTCTTGTACATATTTTTCTATCACCTGGACAAATGTACATCGTTAACATGCACTCGCATAAACACATACATACACCCCACAGAAATATACAGAATTGATCTTTGGATGTTTCACACTCGCGCCGACACAAACAGGATGACACTCATTTACTGACTCCAAGGAACAACAAGTAAATGGGAGTAGGTTGTTGTTCATTCATTTGCTAGCCCTGTCTGAGGCAGTGGACTCTTTCTTCAGGCTAAATCTCATTGTTGTGCTTGCCCGGGGCTAAAAATGCAAATAGTGGCTTCGGGAATCAATACACACACATTGTGTGAAATTGTTTTGCAGTAAACAAAATCTGTGAATGTGGCTGCAGAAGCATTTGCATGATTTATAAATATCCACTTGCCGGTTCATTTGTGGACAGAATGTGTTACTGTCTGATTACTGCTACTACTACAATTACTACTACTATCATTGATAAACTTAAATCCTTAAAATGACTTCAACGTGATAAAATACTACTCTACAATAATCGACACACCACTGTATGGACTTATGACCTGGAAAATTGAATCATCATTTCTATGCTGTAATCTCAAGATTACTTGACTTCCTCGGGTGATGACTTTTTTGCTGTTGCCTTGTATTTTAGTTTTCTTGTATATAAGTTCATATTTCATTTAGAAGTAATGTTGCACGACTTAGATTTGGAGTAAAGATGAGTCCAATTTGAAAGGACGCCACAGCAAAGTAGAGCATTCAAAACTATCTGGCTGAAGTAGATCTCCTAGCCGTGACTTCTTCCCTGACCACCATCCTCAGCCTTTTTTCCTCTCGCACTGATCGCGGATGAAGTAAAGATACAGTGACTGGGGCTCTGGCAGGGTCAAGCCTGACAGCCTGGTTGCTAGTCAGAGAGCCAGCCACAGCGCCTGAAGCCAAAGCCTTGGCTCAGTACAGCCTGCACATCTCTACATGCGTGGATGTGATGGCTGGTCTGACTGGACCAGAGAAAGCTGCGAGATAGGCAAAGTCTTGCAGAGGGCAAATCGAAAAATAGCAGTTTATCATCTTCAAAGGCATTCCACACAGATATGGAGGAGAGGAGAGGTGAAGGGAGGAGAATTATGTGTTGGCAACATATCCTCCCCTTCTGGCTAAACGATCTGTGGATTGGAGTTTGGATACTTGTGTGTGAGTGCATGTACAGGGTGTGAGCGCTGTCCATCAGCGAGAAAATCGAGCAACCCAAAAGATATATGTGTCTTAAATGCACCACTCTAAAATGAAATCACCACCATTCTGCAGTACTTGTACCAATACCGTTTTTACGGCTACCTCAAACTCTTCTTAAATCTCCCTGTCTGAGTTCTCCCTGTTGACATACAGCGACATAAAGGCACATTCAGCTACAGCATTTCCCAGGGCGAGGGCTGAGTGAAGACCATTGAATGCCAGAACAATGGGGACAGTTTTGTCACCTCGAGGCCCAGATATCGACTAGGGAAATGTTTTCGTTTTGGTACCAAATCCAAATGGGGTTTGGGGGGGGGGTGAATGTGACTCTTGTACGGATCATTTCTCCATTACCATAGGCAGTTCATTATGTTTTGGTGGCATCCTGCTGGTTTCAGCAATGCCTTTCCAGTGATGGATTTGTAATTCCTTAGCAACACTCAGAAGACAAATTTCAGGGTTTGGGGTGGACATTTCTCTCTGTTATTCAGTCCCCTCTCTTTCTATTGCTCTTTGATTCTCACTCAGTTTCTTACTCTTTATTGCTCTTTGTCTTTGTGCCTGCTGGTCAATATTTCTCTCTTTGTATCTCTATGTTTCCATCGTTGCTCTCGCTCACTCCCTCTCCAGCCCCTATCAAAGGAGGGCCAGCAGAGTCCATCACAAGAATGAGAAAGCAGTATCTCGACACACAGGGCTTGTTATTTTGGCCAGGAGTGCTTCAATAATAATATGTGGCCTGCTCTCTAATGTTAACCTCGACCAAAGGTGGAGCTCAACAGGCCATTAATCTTTGGGACACACAAACAACCATGCGCTCGACACACACTTACATCAGCCAGCGTGTGTGTCCTCACATACACACATGAGTGCACAAAAAAACATGCACACTCCCCCTCTCTCTCTGCTTTCCCTGCATCACTTGGTACAGCCAGTTGACCTGAGCACTGGGAAAACAGGTTTAGTAATGGGATCAGTGGCTACTGGCAGGCCCTTTCACCCTCAATCTCATCACCCCTGCTTACAGTAAGTGGATGAGAGATGGACTGAGAGGAAGAGCAACGGCGGATGAGGAAATGCACTCACTTAAGGCTCCTGGTGGGCACGCGTTTTACTCTAGTCTGGGCGGACGATGAATGAATGGCAAAAAGCGGCTCTTAAAGACAAACAGTCACGTGACAGAGGACGAGCTGTCACACTCGGATGAATTCTCCCCCTGAGTGATCCTGAGGCGCTCCCAAGTCAGATGAGATATACAATTTCTCCAGCATGTGCTGGGTCTACTCTGGGTCTCCTACCAGGTGAACATGCCCTTAAAACCCCAAAAAAGGAAGGAACCTAGGAGGCATCCCAATCAGATGCATGAGCCAACATACAGTATAATATATGTTTACTATACTTTACTGCAGATACTGTTACACATCAGCGTCAAACTAAATTTTGCATGGGCCTCATACTTTGCCTCAACAATGTCATCACTGTGGAGCCAATCTGTAAACAGGCTGCTTTGGTCTTGTGCATGAAAGGGAAATTCTGGTATATTTTAACCTGGGGCTTATATTTACATGTTTGGGTTTGTAGTTTGATACTATTTAACAAAAAATGTGCAAATCAGTCCAGTTGATCTCCTCAGGTGGCGGCTGCAACACGGCTGCAATGTAATCCTTTGGGGCAACTCTGACCGTCAAAGTTACGTCCACTCAAAGTGCTTGTTTTTTCCACTGACCGGCCGAGGTTGTTATTGTCTGACAACATTACAGATATGATACCTACGGAGACAGACCTTTGTGTTAAATAATAAAATCTGTTTTGTTACCCGAAACACAAGTGTCGCTCAAGGAAAAGTTTTGCTCACGTCAAACAAATGTCGAATAAAACTTTAAAGCTCAAAACACAAATCTGTTTCTTTACCAGCTGTCTGCCAGCACTCTTTAAAGAAGCTGGACTTGCCAGCACTGGATAGATAGAGTCAGAGTGTGAGGAAAGGAGTCGGCGAAAGAGAATAATATCACGTGAACGTTTCTGCCAGAGTCACATCGATAGGTTTTCTCCGCAGTAATAACTGTAAGACAGTTGAATTTTGAGTTTCATTCCTAACTCGTAAAAATACTTAAGCTTTGGGTTGGTAGGTTGGGTCAATATTGTCTTGTGCCTTCCTCCTTCAATGGCTGAGGAAAGAAATGGGAAAAAGAAAAAATGGTGTTAGGACCAACATATTTTGGTAGGATGATGAGGACACGGCCAGTCTGTGAGGGCTCGGGGGCTTTATACACACTCATCTCAAGAAACAGTACCTTACTGTCAGAACACTGTGAGTAGACCGGCGCTCATTTTCATGTTGGCTTTAGATCTTGCTTAAAAATACAACAGTCAGAGAGATGAAGGAGAAGGCCTTCAGAGGCACTAGAAACGAAAAACCAAACGGGGATTCATTGACAGATTTGCCCTTTACTCCCAGCTGTTACACAAGTCCTCAAAAGAACCCAGTCATAATGGAAGCATAGTGTGATTTTTTTATTTCTAACACCGACGCTATACACGGCTCTCTGCACTCCTCAAACGGCCTGGTTTCTACCCCATGTAAGTTTCCATTGGACTAAAGAAGGCTTCTTTTAGAAATAAGTTTAAAAAAAAAATCCCTGTGGTGGGTTGAAATCCCATTTGCGAAGTGAGCTGTGGTACACGGGATCAAGCGTTGCTGCTAGACAAAGAAAACTGAAAGCGGGGCAGGAACAGTGAGGTTACAGACAAATCTAATTAGATGGAGAGAGGGGCAGTGATAGAAGGGAGAGAGAGAGAGAGAGGGAGAGAGAGAGAGAGAGAGAGAGAGAGAGAGAGAGAGAGAGTCAGAGAGGAAGAAACAGAGAGAGGCACCGCCGGAGGGGGAGCTGACTCATTCATCACCACTTTTCTCTATTTTTTCTTTTAACTCCTTGGGACATTTTTGGATTTCTATAAACATGTTCCAAGTTTGTTGAGTGAGGCTAGTCAAAAATAAATTAGGGAAAGATAAAGTTTTTTTTTTTTTTATTTGAGGCAGAAGGTGGCTTAACAGGCGGTGCTCCCCACCCTCCAAGACACTCTCTGCGTGCAGTGTTGCTTCTTCTGCCTCCAGAAGGTTACTTCTGGTAGTTTAAAGAACCAAAGCAAGCCTTTCAAGTGATTATGAGATAAATCTCTCCCCAAGATGACAGTAAGACTTTGATTTTCGACCAAAGCACAAGGACAAAACCCCTTTCATCTTCCTTTTAATTTGATTAAGCTGAACTCGATGGGGTTGGCTGGTATGCTGCTGTAGCAATCCGACCCGGGTCACGTTGACCACAGAACTTTAAGTTTACTGCAACTTCTTGTTGTTAGCGAAACAGTTAAACAACCAATAAATAATACACCCATCAAAAGTCAAGTAGAGATCAACTTCTTCAACCTTTGTTTTGAGTATCAAACAGCTCCTATAGGTTCACAGCTGCCGTCTGAGAGCTTTTCAGATCCACAGGGGGTGAGTGTTTGATTCTCAAAACAAATCTGGGTGGAGTGTTCCTTCAAGGCTTGAAATGTAACTTCTTCTCACTGAACCGGCAGGGAAAGTCATCCTGCCAACCCAAAGAGTGGATGCGAGTAACTCAACGACCCTGTCACTCTCTGCTCTCGGGACGTCTGTCCTGGTTTGTTGGCCCACATGTGCCCTTTGCCTACTTGGATCATGAGTCAGACGACAGTGGTGCAAAATTACCCTGAGGAAGCTAGCTGCTTCCTTGGATGTCATGGTGAGGTATTTTTTTTGCACAGACAGAAAGGAGGAGAATAAGTTTACATGAGTGTATTTCTTCTCCCATACTCAGTTACTTCAGAAGCTCTAACAAGACCTCCCGAGACTTCGTGCCACAGTTAAGCACACAGTCTCAGCGGTTTTACGATGTACAAAAAACACATCATGCGCCGGACTACAGAGTCTGACAGTGCAAGCGGGTGGGAGTCGTGTCTCTTTTCTCACTGCTCACACTCCATGCCCGTCCTGGTTGTCAGCATACAGTATGACTACTTCTGTTGAGGAGACAAGTGTTGAGCGCTGGTTGCTGCAGGGCATTCTGTTTGTTGCAGCATCCCCATCCTGAGTTCCAGCTTGCAGAGCAGGTCCTCTGTGAAGTGTGTAATGGAGCCTAAAACAGAACACAAACAAATGCTGGCCAGGAGTATCGATTTCTTGGGCCCACATCAGGCCTAGACATCATGTGTGTTGAGTTTATTGAGTTTAAAAATGTAGTTTTATTTTCCAAAAAGCACCGGTCAAAACAATATGGATGCTCCTTTTAGAGACGTCTCTTCTCCTTCCAATTTATCATGATGCTACAAAACATTTCGTCCTCCTCTGGGTTTGAGAGTGCGATCACTCCACTCTGCTGTTTTTCACATTTTTACTTTCCAAAGTGACAAATTCATTCGTATTTTGCGCCACTTGTTAGAGAGCAGTTTTGAGAAGCACTGACAAGTAACAGGCTGTCTGGAGAACAATCATTGGAGTTGAATCATGAGTCAAGATGCATTATCCTCCATCCTGCGTCGTCTTTCTAACACAACCATGTTAATGTCGCCTGCAAATACCATATGAGCGATCTTCAGAAGGTTAGAACTGGATGTACCTAAGCAGCAGCAAGTAAAATGGCAGTTTCTACAGTAATAGTGAATGATCGTGTTTCGCAAGTAGCTAAAGCTTCCCTGTGAATGGGCATTGATGGTAAGGCGCACCGCTCGCTTAGCTCAGCATGTAACAGAGCAGCTTTATCAGATTTCTGGGGTTTTTCACTGAGTATCATCATCAATTAGCATATGGTTGTCAGAGGCAGCTGCCATCTTACAGGCTTTAATGTTGGCTCAAAGCTAGCTCGTGAAGGCAGGGAAGCCTTTTTGTTTGTGGCGAAAAAACAGAAGGGAATGCCAAGCATCACCTAGTAAACAAGGTTCTGATATGAATGTTAGCTTGCAAAATATCACTCCTGAGCCGTCTCACCGGCGTCTGTGGCAATCTGTAAATAAGGAGACCAAAGGGGGGAAATGTCTAATCGTCCTTGAAAAGGATGTGCCACAGTTTTTTAATATCTTCTGCCCCGATGCCCAGAGGTATTGCAGCAGGGTGGGAGGAGCGGGGCGGTGTGTGTGGCGGGGGTGCTGTCGGTGCCGGGTGATGGGGCATTACTCTCGCGCCATTGACTTCATTACAGTCCCTCTCACATATCCATCCCTCACCCTCTCTAAATGCCCTTGCCAGCCTCTAATTCACTTAATTCCTTGATTATCAATTCTGACGGCATTCGGGCAGAAAGGTCAATACTTTTTGTGGCGTGCACCTGAACTTTACAACACTGACTCAAAAACGAAGGCGCTGGGTTCATCAAAGCGGCGCCCGAAAGGACGGAAACATGATGTATTGCAATCATACACTACCAGTTGGTTTCATAAAATTTTCATAGTTCACACACTCACAGGCATATTGTAAGAGAACACACAAAAATAGTATGCATCAGCACACACGAGGACAGGGGGAAAAAAAGAGCATGAACACACCACAAACGCAGTCGTACACTTGCTCCGAATGCCCGTCTCTCTCTCTCTCATTGCCCATCTCTTTGATGAAATCGAGGTTGCCATGCCGTGACTGTACGCAGCAGACGCACGAACAAGTGTTTCCCCCCGAGGAGATGGGATCTAAATGGGAAAGCGACATGACAGCTTTGCTCTGAACGGCCACATAATCAAACACCACACCCAGAGCTACACACCAGCACTTCTGTTCAGGAGGCTTTCCACTCGCCGCTTCATGCATGTAAAGTATAACGTACAATCTCCCGCCATCGTCAGCTCTGTGGGACGATGTCCTTTTGTCCTGGGCAAGATTGTTTTAGTTGAAATTTTTCAAAGTTTTGTTTGTGTTTTTATTTTTAGTTTAGATTCATGCGCTAATTGTGGGCAGCGACTAATGATTATTTTCATTTTTTGATTAATCTGCAGATTATTTTCTAGATTAGTCAATTCATCTTTGGCATATATTTTTCTGTCGATTGACTAAAAGATTAGTCGACTAATTGTTGGAGCTCTGGTTTATCTTCCCTGACTCTGTTGTGTTTGTTTTATTTTCAAATTTCTTATTTGTTTTTCCCACATTTGCTGCATTTTGAGGTTGTGTTAAAGGGTAACTCCACCAATTTTATACATTAGAGTTTGCTAACAGGTCTCAGGGAGTTATACTGCATATGTCAAAGGAGTAGTATGAAGCCTTTTGTGGCTCCCGAGGAGGCTGCGTGTAATCTGATAAATTTCCTCCAGTGATGTCACTCAGTGGCTAAGTTGCATTATGGGTAACGTAGGCACCAGGTTTTGAAAACAAAGAAGACTGCCTGGAATGACAAGCGCTATCTCTCATAGTGAGACTAGTGGACTGCTTTTCATAACCTCGTGCCTCCCACAATGCAACGTGGCCACTGAGTGAAATCACTGGAGAGAGTTTATCAGATTACCAGCAGCTTTCTCCGCAGCCACAAAAGGCTCTATACTACTTTTTTTCACATACAGTATGCAAGACCTGTGAACACACTCTAATGTGTAACATTGGTGGAGTTACCCTTTAAAACTTGCCCTTCTGTTTCGAAGTCTGGCATTTGACATAATCTGGTACACATCCCTGACTGTTGTACTCTGCTGACTGCTCTGATACTCTGTCCACAGCAGCTTTATTAAAACATACCGTCACAGTCTGTTGGGCTTTTTTTCGACTCATGCCAGGTCTGGGTTTGCGGTGGCGTGGGCATCTCTTTCTGCTACATGTCTGCTAGAAAGCAGATCTTTATGTGGGAGGTTGAGGTGTTAGGGAGATATTTTTGACTTTTCCATGTAAGAGCTTCAGTCCACTGTCTGAATGCGTGTGCACTTTCGTATGTAACATCATGTTACAGACGCGCTCTTACTGCAGCGAGGCCTCGTGGGTTTTTTTTTTCCTTTGCTTTGAATCAAAACTCCTCTTCTCCAGTGAAAGATTGGCTATGTCCATGGCTATATTTCATGGAGCACACCCATTAGTTTATAGATGATTAGAAGATGCAGTTATAGCCAATTAAAATGTTTAGTAAAGTGGGCTAAATGGTCACAGAGGCACAATCTGGGCCAGTTTGGCATACCACAGCACTAAGATAAAAAGGATTTCTAAGCTGGTAATGTGTGTCTTGCTGCATCATCTGCATGAGAGAGAGAGAGAGAGAGAGAGAGATCTCATAAATCTGCGAGCCGTCGACAAGAACGCAAGGATTTAACTCACTCCGTGTTCAGAAAAGCTGTCACTTCGGGTGAACGAGTACAGCACTTGAGCATCTTGTCGAGTTTTGTGCACATAATGCGTGCGTGGCGTCCTGTGTGAGTGGGTGACGCAGACGCAAAACAGACAAACTTGCATATGTGTTTGCGAGAGCGAGATAGAGAGAGTCAGACACTGTGTGACAGGTGGATGGTGTGTTTTATGAGCAAGAGGAGTGTGTCTGTGTGTGTGTGTGTGTGTGTGTGTGTGTGTGTGTGCTCGCTTGTGCGTGTGTTTGTGTGTGTGTGTGTGTGTGTGTGTGTATGCTCGCTTGTGCATGTGTGAATGTGTATATATTGACTCAGATATGTGTAGAGTAAGGGCTGACAGTAGTAGCTGACAGTCAGAGCTGGTAATCCCACGTCACAACACACATACACACACACACACACACACACACACACACACACACACACGCACACAATCTGGTGCAGGAATGTTAGAGTGGGATCTGTTACACTACCAGCCCTCTGACAGCTTGGCTGGGCCGACTTGGCTGATTCGTCTGAGTAGTTTGGCTTCACTTCTCCCTCTTGTTTCTTCTCCCTCCTTTTTTCTTCATCAATCTCATTTAATCAGTCATTTCAACCTGAGGAGGATTCTACCCACCTGCTCCCTTTTTTCCATTAGGTAAAAACCAAGTCCCAGCAACAATTGAAATGAGTTGTGGTTTATCAGTTTTGAGTATTACGAAAGCATTGCAAGACTCAAAGTGTTCTCTCAGTTGTTCCATCTCACTCTGTGTCACTTAAAAAGCGGAAAGTACATTCTTTCTTCTGCCGGTGTGAAGGGAACAAGACGAAAGGCCCGCACACACTTTTTGTTTTGGTGTGATTCATTCACACGTCAGTCCATTTCTCTCTGCTGTTGGTTTTCTCATCAGTACTTTCACACAGAAAGCGAATAGCACGCCTCGGACCGGGGTCTATTTTTCTGAGCTTTCGCACTGCGAATGAAGGCATCAACCAATCACGTTGTGCGAAATGGACGTCACGTCACAACTCAAGACGACGGTAGACCGATTGATCATTTATGTTTGTCGCCACTCCTTAATAGGCTACTGTATATGACAAAGGATACAAAATTATAAAAGACAATGTGACAAGAGTGACATGCCTTATGATTCTACAGCCATACCAGCAGCTCTGTCAGGCTATTCAGCATGCTCGCAATAGCAATGACCCTGCTCATGCATGGTTTTAAAATCAGTCTTGGGTGATAATTGGGTAGGGCTAAATACTGGGATTTGATCACTCGAACCACTTGGAGAGGTTGTCTGAAAGCACATACATGTGTGGTGGTCATTTTGGCGACAGCATGCCAAAGTAAAGGATGCTCGATAAAATGGAGAGGAGCGACCGAGTACATGTATATTAGTTCTTGAACCATTTTTTGTTTTTTTAGATAGTCTGTGGATACAGACTGATGTTATAACTGTATGCGGGGGACCCCTTTGACCTTCTGGAGGAAGTCACACAAGAAGTATGAAATCTGAGCCCAAGTGGTCAGCTGAACACTTTTCCTTACACTTAAGCTACTCCTAATAAGCAGAAACACAAAGTGCGGCTCAGGCTAATGGGACTGACTACACATACATTTTCACTTGGTGATGGCACTGGATCAAAAGCTGTAGACCCTTAATGTCAGCACCAAATTTAATGGCAATCCATCCAATAGTTGTTGATATCTTTCAGTCTGTTTTCAGTCAAAACTGATGACCTGCTGTTCTGATGCACGTAATCTCTGTATGTATCGGTTTGGAGAGTGTGTCAGACTAAACGCACACATGCACACTCCTCCCCCTGCCCAGGTGCTTTGTGCCAGGCACTTCATTAGCCTAGCTCTGCAGATGGACGCCGATGGAAAGAGGCTTTTTGAGCTTCATTCTTTGTGACTTGTTGTTCATTAAAATCAAATTATGTGTCAGGAAGCATAACTTGTTCGTGCTGTAGTGCAGTTATTGCTCAACAAGCTCTTTGTCTTGCATCAGTGCATGTCTGTGTTTGTCTTACACAGTCTGCCAGGCCAATTCTGTTCATCCTGCTCATCCTGTGCACCTGACGGCTACATTTGTGACAAAGTTTTCACAGAGACGCTGACTTTTACCCACTGAAGAACAACTGTTTCTGTGACTGGTGTTTTGTTCTGGATGATTGTGTTTCAGGTGACATCAACAGAGCGTCGCTGAGGATGGTCTACACTGAATTTTATACCCAATTCATGAGAAATATCAGAGCAAGTAAAAAAAAATCACATAAATCTCTTTTTTCCATTCGATTTGAAAGACAGCAATAAATTGAATTTGGTTCACGCACTTTGATTGGCAAGCAATCTGATCTCAAGTGTAAAAACACCACAGCATCCTCTTGTTAGAAGCACAATATCACCACATTCATGTAAAACATTCCTCCAGCTGAGAAAAGTGATTTGGAATGAGTAAATACAGCTTTTAGGCATCAACAGTTTTAAGGGTTTAGTTTCACCTTGAGTTGGCATTACACTCATCAAAGAATAAAAGCTGTGTTTACGTCCTTGTCTCTCTTTCTGGCTTACTGTCAATCCATTCGTTTTCAGTTTTTTTTTACATTTAGATCTAGATGCTTTGACACGGACTGACTGTGCTTATTCCTAATCAAAAAAAATATATACAGACAACCAAAATTATTGAGTGATTGCTCCTTTATAATAGCGGAAGTGTGCTAGAAATCCAACAGTAGAACTCTGCAGAAGCCGGTACTTAACAGGAAATAGGAACAATTTCCATCTGGTGTGTATGTGCACACACACATCTATGTCTTTGCTTTTTGTGCTGACAGCCAGACTGTAGATAATAATCCAACCAATTTACAGCAAGGGGGTCATTGGTCATAAACCCTGGCAGGTAACCTGTGTGACACATTGCCTTAGTCAAAACACATGCTACTGTGCACACACACACAGTTTCTTTTTCAAATCAATCACTTGGTTCAAGGTATTTTAACATGACCTGACTGCAGCTACATAAAAAAAAAAACGACACATAAATGTTATTGCCTTTGAATCCAGCTACATCTCTGTCTTTATTGAATTAGCAAGGGCCGGCTTGTTAGAATCAATACCAATGTTATCACAGGGCCCCAGGTGAGCAAGAAGAAAATCAGGTGTGACAACATCTCCTCAATCATCAATAGAGTTGCCTCCTCTCCTTTTCTTGCCATCGACCGGATATTGACTGCTGATGAGGGAGTGAATTGATGTCCCCTCTCGCTTGCGCTCGCTGAGAGGTTACTTAACATGGGGAGTGAGTAAAAGGCAAATCAGAGGAAATGGGTGATAGACAGAGGACGGGGGAAACAAAGAGAGGGAGAGGTTCAAGGGAATTAAGTGATCCAAAGGGTAGTAGAGTCGTCTCTAATTGGAGGCATGTGAGGGCTCTGAGGTAATCACAGAAAAAGAAGACGGACTCCAACACTGATAAAACTATTAGCAGCTTCCGAAACACACCGAGGGCGGGGCTCGGGGGATGCAGAAACTGAAAAGTAAACTGATTAAGTAACTTGCTTCTTGTTCACACATCATTACCTTTAGACCTGTCAACGGAAAGAACATCAAAGAAGTAGCACATTTTTCACACAGTGTCACAACAGCGAGGTTCAACAAGGCCAGAGCAGCTGTCCATGTTCATGACCAGTACAGCTGTGGCTATTTATGGAGCTTCTAATGCAGACTGTCACTGGCAGTTGCAATGGCAATGATCATCATCTGAAGTTTAAAATGAACTGATTCAGTTTAATAGCAAAGATATCAAAACAGACTTAACAAAGCGCTTCACGACAAGAGATAAAATGGAAATAAACTCAGAGGAATAAAATGGTGTCTCTGGTGTAAATAAAAAAGATAATGAAATTGCGCACATGAAAGTGTACATCTGGCCCCAGGCTGTTTGTTAACAGATTGCACCCTAAATATTGAATATTATGCTGCCTTCAGGGACCATCGTAAAAATCTGAATTGCATATTGAGCACTAATCATAAATACAGCATGGATTTTTTTCTATAATTGGTAAGCCACATGTTTTTCAAGTGAAACGTATCATTGTATATTTACAACTTGCAGTCTTTTCCACACATATATTTAACTGGGGCACTCTGCCCAGGTATATCAACAGCTGCAGGGTATATTTGGCGACCCATGTTTGTGTGGGAAGCATTGACTTGTATTATAATGTGTTATAATGGTCTCTTGAATGACTGGCGGAATTCATTTTTTGGCAATCTACTACGCCGTCATTTGATTTGTTCTGTGATTTTTAGATGACTTTTGAAAAAGCTTTTTGATATTTTGGATTTGAGCCATCTGATTCTATTTATTTTTCTTCAGAGTGAAAATGGATAAGTTCCCTCGTTCCCTCGTTGTGTCTCACCTCCTAATGCAATCATTATGCGCCCGGGGAAGGGGGTGATGATTGAGCTATTTAAACTTAAAGTGGATTTGGTGTCATTTCTAAAATATTCATGGCGATGAAGGTCTTCTGGCAACTGGTGATATCTCCTCGGAGCACACGGCAGTCACATAGTTGGAGCATATCGATGTGTGAGAGGCAAAAGCATCTGTGAAATCCATAGCTGTTTATGATGAATGACGCAAAGCATTTCAAAATCAATCAGGATTTTAAACGTGTTCTGGTGTACCTCCAGCTTTATTAAGAGTCCATTCCAACCAGATGACATTTTTATTTTCTCTGCTTTCCTTGCACCTTGATATTCATGTCATGCCCTCAGAAAAGCCCCAACAGGGAATAATTGGGTCTTGTCAGCCAGCAGGAAAGTTAGACCATCAAAGATAATTGCATGCTAATGTTCAATAAGCCTTGTAAGTCGCTGCAGATAAGTGTGGCTGCCAAACAGCCTTGCCAGGGGAAAGCACATCTAATCCCTTGGCTGTGGCCGGGGAAAATTAATACTAAGCTCCTTTGGCCAGCCACTTCCAGTGCGGTGGTAGAAACAATTACACAATGGCCCACCAGAGCACAATTAATGAATAACTGAGGAGCTGCCCAGATGTACACATTATAAGAAAGATGCATCTACCCGCTAGCTGTACAAACAATTAAAAACTGTACAGCAGGAGTGGAAGTGGGCTGTTTGTTCGAGTTCACTGGACGATGGAGTTTCTGCAGAGGGACCCTGTTGTTTGAGGACCCTAAAGATTCATCATTTTCTCCCCTCCGCTCTGCTGTGTCCTCTGTTTACATGCCGGTCTGTATCTATATAAAAGCTAATTATAATATGCCACAAAATAGACCAGGCATGAAAATGCATCTAATGTTAAGAAAATAGGGATTTTTTTTTTTTTTTGTCACAAAGTGCCTCCAAGAAATCAGCACATGTAGTGACATCGGCAGGATTAGGGGTCGATCGATATGGCAGATACCAATAATTAGAAATCAAGGACACCAAAAACACAATATTCTTTTGCAGTAAAAATTCAATTTTGGTGTCAAAATGTAGAATAACCAGTGATGGAATGAACCAAAGTACAGTTTATTCAAGTATTGTTCTTAACTACAATTGTGAGGTACTTTACTTGAGTATTTCCATTTTCTGATACTTTATACTTCCTCTGCACTACATTCATTTGATGAATTTGGTTACTAGTTACTTTGCAAATTTTATGGGCTATCAATTGGCTACCAATCAGATAGTGTTGGGGCGGGACGTCGTGTGAGAGGATGTTGCATTGGAGTCAAAGTTGCAACTTTTTGAATTAGTTTATTATATCTGCAATCTGACAGAAAAATCACTGATACAGACAGTCGGAAAAATGCTGAATATTGGCCCTGATACCCTTAACATAACTTTATAAAGCAAGAGGAAAAAATGGCAGGAAATGACACACAGGTAGAGAGCGTCTGTTGTCAAAAAAGTAATTTAAACAAAAGACAGTTGTTCTGACCTTTCAGAAATGGGTTTGTTAAAACCTAATTGTTAATTGCAAGGACAAAAGGAACAGTGAAATGATAGCACAGATTGTTGTGGAAGCAACTATTTTGAACACTCACTTCTCTCCTCTCACGTAATTCATGCTTTTTCTGAGACTGTACGTGCGACTTCATTTGTATCTTATTTACAGGCCACTGTAGAATGTGCCAGTGACCGTTTGAAGTTCCCTGTTCAAGGGGTGATGAAAGTTAGTGGTTTCTTACTTGCATCAAGTGAGCAAAAAATCCAGTCGTAGCCTCCAAAGAGAAACCCTCTCATCTCTCTTTTTTAGCTCCCAGCTAGTTCCTTTGGTGTTTCCCAGGGAATGGTATGTACAAAAAAAGTAGAACGCAGTGTGCTTCCGTTTTGTTCAGATATAATGTAGGTTAATGGGGATGCAAGACTTTTAACTTCTTTTCCCTCTCTCTATCCTCTCGTAGTCTCAACACAAACCCACACACTTAGAAACATGTACTGTATTACAGCATGTATGTAAACGCACACACAACAATGGCACGCTCCGCTCCATTCGGCCTGACCAGCTCAGCTTCCCGCCACACGGTAATTTATTGCTGAGTCTGATATTGTATTACAAGATGTATTTGCTCTCTCGTCTAATAAGAACATAGATTACAAGCAACACTGAATTCACTATCTGCTTCCCAGCTGATTGCTTGGCCCGCCCGTGTGTTAGCTTATATCTTTTTAAGCGTCAGCGCCTGGCTATTTACATTCATCCGCTAAGCCTTAAAACAAATTACAATCGATTGGGGGCGTGATGAAAAGGGTGGTCTTGCTGCAAATTAAAAGGAATGCAAGGTGACAAGGACGGCAGAATCGCACTCGGCTCCCTCTCTCAGAGTGTGAGGTGCAATAGAAAAGCACCATAACGAGTATGTCCACGGCACATAAGCAGGCCACAAACTTTTCAGGTAGATCTATGTTGTTGCCTCGCTCTTTCCCTGTTTTCTGTCACTGTCAACTGTGAGCTCTAAGTCTTTTTAAAAAAGACTTTACTCACTCTTAAATATAACCTCCAGTGCTGCAACAGATTGTTGTTGAATCTGATTAATCATGATTTTTTTTCAATTAATCTCTCTCTCAATGTACTACAATAAAAATATACATGAAGACAGTCCATCAATCTGTATCTATGACTTGAGTCTTCTCATGTCCTCAAGGGGGAAATGTAACATCTTGTCTTGCCACTGTTAAAACTCAAGAGCAAAGTCATTTTTACACTAGTGTTTTCTTGCCACTGTAAAAACCAAACCATAATCATCCTCATCAACCTTAAGAATCAAAACTTTTTGTTGTTTTAGTGTAACTGCAGCTATAATTTTGTAAAATTCAGTAATGGAGATAATTTAGTAACAGTGTGTAACTGCTATGTGCCTCTCCCTCTCCCTCAGCAGTGACTGAGTATTTTCTCTTCCTGTAATTTAAAACGATAGTTATATTTTTCAAGGAATATTTGCAGAGGCTACACAGCCCCTTTTGTATCCTGTACTTACAAAAAAAGCACAAGGTTTGTTTCTATTTAGAATACATGAGTCATTGTGTAAACATCAGAATCACACTTAAGGCTGAACTATGGCACTAAATAAAATAAAAGATAAAAACATTATTTTATATATAGATAGAAAGATAGATATATATATAAAATAAAAAACGTAAAAAACAATATTAACAAAAGCATGCACAAGTAGACCTAGGATTCCTCCTCTTTAAAATTCTGTGCTTTGGGTTATCAGGCCTTTAACAAGTTGGATTGCTGTGTTGTCATAGGCTTTGCCCGCAAGTGATGCCTCCAGGTTGCTGGATTTGCTTGAAATGCATCTCACATTGGAATTCAACCAATATTGCAGAACCTTAACTGAGGAATGTGAGGTAGTTTAGCATGCCACATTTGTCAATGTATATATTCTAAATCTACATATTAGAAATACAACTAAAATCAATTAGAATCCCATCGTAAACCCCATTGTATATCTCATTATGGACTATTGTGACAACAGAGGTTGGTACCTCAGATACAACCAATAAGGAACACTGATGCACTCAGACAATGAAATGCCTCCAGCAGTCTCTTCTTGTCATCTTGATGCCTCCCATATAAACAGTCAGCCTGTCTGCTTGTCAGTGTGTTCCAGAGATTTTAATGGAATAAATTATCTTAACACGCTGACAGCTTCAGACATGTCTGTTGTATGTAACATGCAGGCTTTTGAATGACAAATCATGTCACTATCTGACAGGCTGAGAAAAGAGGGATACCCAGAGACGCACGCTAGTAGAATAAGACATTCTTTCAAGATGCAGAATGATTTTAATGAAGTTGTGTTGCACCAATAGCCCGACCCTCTCTTTTTTCATTCTTAATCGAGGAAACTCTTTGTCCGATCTCTATCAGCCCGGTCACCAGGATAAAATGCTGGCATTTTATGTTTCTGCAAACCACCGATGCATTCAATTTTGTGCATGTCTTACATGACATTTTTACAATACATGTCAAATCCCATTCACATTACATGCATATGTCTTTCATGTTGGGAGGTGGAGGGGATGGCAGTGGTGTTATAGGTATTACAGCTGAGCAAGACAGCTGCCACTATTCAAGACAGCGTCACAACATTTGTAAGCTAAACCACTGGATATTTTCAGTAAGATGTTAAATGTATGTTTGTGGTGACAAAACCAGTTGATTTTGATGAGATCAGGACAATTTCCACCCATGTTTGTGGTGACATACTGTAACCAGTTAAGCAAAAACATATACCAAGTGCATTTTGTGCCTAAACCTAACCAGACAATAAGGGGCATATCGCATTAAATTGAAAATTTAACCTAAAGAAACTTGAAGCAGCAGACATAAAGAAATGTAAGCTTTCAACATATCCCTGGTGTGCAGAGACCTGGCGATTAGGTTGTTCCTAAATTACAGAAAGGCTCAAATTTTTGGTGTTGACTGAAGCATGACATTAAGAAGTATCCCATATGTGTGTCTTCTCTGTGCCGGAACATTTTCGCCGGAACATTTATGAAATTGAATGGGCTGAAGCATTGATAGCAACCCACTGCGCAATCAACTCACACACAAAGATACGTATGCTTGCGTGCAAATATACAAATATCCAGACGTACAAACTCACACACACGCCTGCATCGAGTCCTACTTTTCACCTGTGGAAAGCACCGGATTCACAAGCCTGCTGAGAAATCATTTCCCGGGCAAGCGAGCGAGGCAATTCCATCGCTGCGAGGAGGAAAAAAGGCTTTTTTTAATGGGGAAAAATGGGAGGCAGGGGAAGAGTTAGCTGTAGCAGCCAGGATAATTGATGGCAACTGTTTGGGTACAAGATTAAGATTCATGGGGTAGGACCACACATGGGGGCTGGAAACTGGTATGTGCTGGAGGCATGAAGGATGTGAGGCAACAATTTGACTGGCCTGCTGGATTAATTGATAGAGTGTCGTCCCAGATGCGGTGTAAAAAAGAAAAACTATCAGAAAGGATTTTACTCACTCCAAGAATGGAAGCTAAAATGGATTCCAACACCTGTGCCTAAATTGAGAAGGACAGATGGAAAAAGCGAAAGGGATGGAAAGGGGTTAAGAGAACGTGGTGGAAGCCCAGAGGCAAGAGAAGCGGGGGGGAAGGTCAGTTGTTCCTATCCTCAGACCCGCTGGAAGAAGGCTTGTGAGGAAAGTATATGAGCTACACTCTCCCACTCTTCAACAACTACCCTTGAGGAGCCTTTCAGGCAGCAGTGTGCTTTATACACAACCGCCCCAGTGGAGCTGCTCAGTGTCCAGCAATAGAAGATATAGCCCACGAATGAGAAAATGCGAGCATGTGCATGAATGCTAAGTATGGTATTGTTTCGGAAAGTGCTTGTAGCTGAGTTGACTTTCCTTGGGTACAGTAACTTATGTTTAAAAATCATATCAACGTTTTTACCCAGTGAATACCTACCAGCCCCTCCTTCAGTCACTTTTTGATGCGTTATGAAGACAAATAGCTCCCAAAGAGGGCAGACACAGAATACCTAATGTGTTATATTATGAGGAGTCTTACCCGTGGTAAGTATCTGACCCACTGAACTGATTGTGATTTATACCACAGTGGGAATGGTTGAGAATATAAAGGAAGTTGTGCACAAAATTGTAAAATGAAAAGGATCAAAGGAGAGATGAGGAGAGATGGAGAAATGGGGGTCAAACCTGACAGGAAATGAGAGGAGACAAATGTGAAATCAGATGTTAAAGATTGTCTTTGTAATATTCTATCATCAGTTAATCTGTATGGTGTCAATTCCCTTATAGTTTCTGTTAAGAAGCCACCGATCATATGCTGGATTTTTTTTTCTGTATGAAGTCATATTGCCTTATTAAAAAAAAATAATCCAAAATAACTAGAATGGCACTCAGTATAGCTCATACCTCCACCAAGGCCCAACAGTCCCCTTTTGTACTCAATCATAGATACCAGCCACCTAAATAGGCCAGATCTTATCATCAGTGTCCATGCATTATTCCCGAATATAACGAAAATGTCAACAAAAATACCCTGATATCTCACAATATCAAAGAATGTGAGAACAAATTCCTGGATCCCTCCCTTTGTCTGGATTCCACACCTTAAGTTAGTGGGGTATATTCTGGACTGAGACCAATCCTCCATCCAATTTTTGTTCCGTTCAGTGGTTTTTGTGTAATCCTGACATACCAACCAACAAACTAACGGATACAGGTGAAAACATAACCTCCTTGACGGACGTAATTTCAGATTTTATGTTTAGTGTGTGCGTGTCCGTGTATGTAGTCGTACTGTTCGTTAAAGGTTACTTTCTTTCATTCATCATTCTCAGCTGTCTGCAGATATAAGGCATGCTGTCCCATGATTTATGTGGGTGCCTGTGTGAGCCTAAATCACAATAAACCAAATTTTATCTCTAATGGCATCATAGTGTGTGCGTGTGTGTGTTTGTGTGTGTGTGTGTTTTACTGATCACCCCCTGAGGTCCAGCATGGTTCGTCAGCATGTTGCCAGAAACAGAATAGCTCAAGGCCACCGACAGCGACGCACACACACCCGAGTACTCTCTCTCCCTTTCACACACATCCGACACTGTCACACACACATATGAAAATACGCACACATGCCCACCAATTTCGGATGTGAGCTGTTCCTTTGACCCCATTGCTCAGCCTATCTCCCTTCTCTCTTTAGCAGACTATCGGGATATGAACCACCTCAGGGGTTTACTGTTTCCACTATTAGCATATAAAGAGCATAAATTTCACCCATCCTGTGTTAGCAGGAAGCTTCTGAGACGGCAGGAGCAAAGGCATCGTCTCCGTGGGAAAGCAAAAAGAAAATATTTGGAATGCCTCTGCCCAGAGCTCAAGGAAAAGTCAGGTGTTTTGCCACGAAACACAGTAATCACACATACAGCCTTTTACACACGCATGCATTTACTGTTTGCCTGCGCACACAAACACACAATTGAGCTCACGTCTAAAACAGGTTCAGTATTTAACACAAACTTAATCATTATGGGAAATGATATCCAAACATGTTTTCAGTAAAGACAACCCAAAGCATAATGTCCTAATAACCCAGTTCTACCATTTATCTTCCTGTGTTCACACTGTCAGCAGCACCATCAAAGTCAGCTGTGAGCTCCTCGCTGTAGTTGGCTGAGCTCTAAGAGCTCTCGAGCTCGAGAAGTCTAAGTGAGAGAACCAGCTGGCATCTCAGACTTAATCAGGGACCCTTTCCTGGCACGGTTAAATCAAAATATTGTTGCAGTAAAATTTCAGGAGGAGAGAGAGAATACAGCTGCCTGACAAGAGGGTCAACAGTTCCTCTCCGCTCAACAAGCCGAACGTGTCACGCACATGCTTTTTTAGAGGAAAGATCCGGCCCATTGTAGAGCAGGTTAAACAGATTCAATGATCATCCACCTCACACTAAAACAAAGCTCCGAAACCACATAAACCTTAAAGTACTGTCCAGAATTCAGTGTTCGCTGGAGCAGCAGCTGATTCTATCACCTAAAAATAATCTTCCTCAGTATTGAGGGCTCTGGAGAAAACGATCAAGGTGCTTTTGGTGCGATTTATCTTTGAAATGCATCATAAATTGTCTATCTTATTGTCAGCATCTGACTTAACCCAGTTCATTTTGCCCTCCAATGGTTGACGCTTAATTGGCATTATGGTGGGGTATCAGCAGCTGGTGGTCATGCACTCGTGCTCAGGGACAATTGTCCTATTGAGTTGAGAAAAAATGCTTAATACGCATATATTTGAAACACTCTGCCCTTACTCTTCCAATCAACTCAGCCCGACAGTGAAATCCCTTCTTCTGCTGTCTTCATTTAGGTCTTTTCAAAATTACACAGTGGGAGAAAAATAAAGGGGAACTGAGATCTGTTAGACACGCTCCACAAAATAATGTTGAGGTTTTATGTACGTCTTTGTATCTTTAGCCAGCCATTTGAATACTGTTGGCATTGATAAAGTACAGAAAATGGGCATCAAGTTTGCTTCACTGCAGAACAGAAGCTCTCTACCAGTTAAAGGAGCACTATGTAGTTTTAATCAGAAGAGAGAGATCTTCATTGACTGATTTTTTTTTATGCTTAAACAAATTAAATAAACCAACTCTCTTTGTTTTCATGACTGAATCAACTGAATAAACAAACTGACCTTAAAGGACAACACAATTTCATACTGTTTTACTTTGTTTATATGTGGCGGACCCTGCCACCTTTCTGGTTTCAGAAACAGTGTTCTGGGGACCTTATTTTCCTCTGAGAACAGCTTGTTTATTCAGTTATGGAAAAGATGAATATTTGAGTTTTGTGTTATTACCTCATTAATATTGTCTAAAGTCTGAGTTTGAATTTCTTCTTCAAAACGACATAGTGCCCCTTTAATCCCAGAGTGTACCTGAATATTAGTGACTGCCCCTACTTGTGTTACCATGAGTACATCTGCCCACAGTCACCACTGATCACAGGAGCTAATTGTGCTTGATAATCAGTCATGTGAATGTAGTCACTGCCTAGTTGTGTCACACTGCATCGTATCAACAAGTCACGAGACTATCTATTTGTTTCCTGTGTAAGAAAAGCATCCAATCAAACTCTGACGAAACACTGATTACCATAGTTATCATGGTCTTTGCTTCTTTTCCTAACTGTGCTCCTTCTAAGCTTCTTAGTTCCCTATAATCTTCCCTGTTTAAACATCACAAAATCATTGCTTAGAAAACAGCTCCATCAATCATCGCCGCCAAGCTGTATGTTCTATAATTCTACCTAACGCGTTGCAATGGCAACGTACAAAACAATTTTAAACAATGAAAAGGAAGAAGAATCAAACAGATTGGTTGGTTGGCTGATTGGTTTAAATTTCTGTAGATACAGACAATCTCAGCTTGTCTCACTAAGTTTCTCACACGTCATAGAAGTATGAATATGCATCCAAAAAAGACAAATTTAAGAAATATTTGCAAATATTTAATTTGAACTGGTTATAGTTATGGTTATACTGGAATAGTTCATACTGGATTGTTTTCTGCAAAGTAATTTCCACTTGTGTTCTACGGAGGTAAGCAGAAACTGAGGGTCATGCGTGAACATTTAGACACACATGCTCACACACATTTATACTGGTCGGTGTCTAGACCTACTGTCAGCAGCGCATTCAGTCAAGAAGAAGCAGCTCGAGGATTTGGGGTAATGAGGTATGTGTCAGTGTCAGCCAATCACTCCCCTGAGACTCGGAGGGATTTTTCTTGTCTGGAGACCAAATCCTACAGAGAGCAGGGTTGAGAGAGAGAATAAATGGATGGGGCGCAGCCTCCATACCTTTTAGGCAATGGACTGCCCAGTGCTCAGGGTTTCCTGACAAAAATGTGACTCACTGGAGCACTGAGTCAAAAAATGTGTTCAAATAAAGAAGTAAATGAAGTTCCAGCTTCAGTTCGGCCACAGCATTCTGAGACATTTTCTTCAAACTTCCTATGAAATATTTTTAAAAAATGCATATATGTTACACTTTTATCACACATTATTCTGCTTTTATAACCATAAACAAACACACTCCTTCTGTTTCGCTAGAAGACGAGGCTTTTTCATTTAAAGCTACGGTATCACTGAGCACTATGTCACACCTGATACATCAGAAAGCATACGAATAAATGAGAGGTGAATAAGTTATTTATTGCAATTCAGTTCAATAATGGTGTAATGGAAGGTTGACACACTTCCCACAGGGTAACTGTGCATATATTTTCAGAGGTGCAACATCAGGGGAAGCAAACCAGGTAATATTCGGCGCCCCCCAAAGAAATTTGGGGAAAGGGGCCCCCGATGGCCTCTCATATTGCCACATTTTGCTGTATAAACCCCCTTTAAGCTCCCATCAAGGCACTATACTGCGCACCGCAATGCTTAATGTGTTGATGATCAATGGCCTTGTGATGTGGGTTATTTACATTGACGAAGCTGAAATTAGTTGTTATTATTAGTTATTTATTTACATTTTTGACATTTATATTTGAAAAATTCGACTAATGTGTACATTAAAAATTAAAAAAAGGTTTGGATCTTTTACATTTTTAGTTTTAGTTTAGATCATTTATAACATAATGGTGATGGAGGGTGGTTGGAGGGAAGTTTTTGCCCCAACAGTCTCTAGAATCACTACTGTATGTTTTACATGGGTTGGTAGTGTGTTCTCACAGTTGAATTGGGAATCTCTGGTGTCACTTTGTCCTCAGCTGTGTAGGAAATGTGAATGACAGAAGGAAAAACTGTGTTCATATTACAAACCTGATATTGTTAACTAAGTTTATTTAGGTTTCTTGCGTTTTCCTTTTGGGGCAGAGGACCTCCAAAACACACAAACAAACACACACCTTATTATGTTGGCTAGCCTGTTAGCAAAAAGATTCTATTTACACATTAAGCAGGCATAGCACAACATAAGCACTCATTCAGAGTTGTGTTTATGGCTACCTGACAATTGTAAGATGGATATTTAGTCTCACTCTATACCAGCTCTATTTGCAGCCATTACACTAAATGCACTACTCATACCCATGGAGCACTTATGAGTAAATTTGTAATACATCAGATACATGCAGTGTAGTCAGGTTCGGCTGCAGGCTGCAGGTGTTGGGGCTGTGCTCACCAGAATGAATGCTAATTTATGGTCGACCATATGGAGACAGCGACAGCATTGTTGGTAGGTGACCAGAGCTCAGAGGGCAGCGAGAGGTTAGCGTTACTGGACTGTGCTGTCATCACGAACACTCATGTAGTTATTGTTTCTGATGCTTATTAAGCCGCTCAGCAGATGGACAATAATCTGTGCAATGATTGCCATCAAAAGCAGTGGCTTGTAACTCATACTTAGCCAGCAAAGCTCATCTGGGGGACATTAGGGGACAAAGGACAGCTCTGAACTCAGATGTGGCTCTTTTTATATTCAGTGTGCCTGACAGAAAATGCAGTATTTTCGTCCTGTGCGAGGCAATGTTTAAGTGCATCTTCTACAAGGTCCTCCTGTTTATTCAAGGCACGTTAGGTGAGCTCAGCTATCGACAGTGTTTACTTATGGAAGTGACATTTGCAACTTTATTTAATTCAGTCAGTTACTGGCTATTGGGATGACCTTTCGCTGGCTTCCCTGGCAGGAGCCTATAAACCTCAGAGACTCGCCAGCTTTATAGGCATTCAATAATCGCACAAGGCACTATTGATGAAGTAGTTGTGTGCACCACCTATGAAATGAATTGGCCAAGGAGCAGAAACCACAGCAGTGCAGCGCCGGTGTAATCTTGATGAGGATATTTATGAAATTAAAATTGATGCGGCTCAGGGGCATTTCAGTCTCTTTGCAAAACATATAAAGAGCTATTTGTTTTTATGCAAAGAACTCACTGTTTGCATTCCCTCTATAGCCCACTGTGACACTGTGATTGTGCTGCAGACAGTGATGGATGCACACTGGTCTCGTCTCGTGGTTGTCTGTGGGAGGCACATGGGGGCTGCATGGAAGCCATTTAAAACAAGCTATGAACCCATCTGTCCATCAGAAAGTTTGCGACTGATTTGTGAGAGAAAGATAGATGGATGGAGAGGAGAGAGTGAATCTCTTTATATATTCTCAGAGGAAATGGGGAAAGTATGGCTCTCCACTGTCATACAGGAAGACTTCTAACTTAAAGGAACAGCATATCCATCTATCTATCTATCTATCTATCTGGGCATGACAACTTGAATACTTGATTTGGACAGCAGTATTTGTTAATTGTATAGCCTAGAGTAATTTCTTTTTTTTTGCTTGTTAAGAGAAAAAAACAGATGTTAGAGCACTGTCACAGGTGTTAGTGGGTTTTTTTTTCCAGTCCAGTGTGAAATATATGAATATCTGTACAGATCCATAGCAAAAATGATATAGGTCTGTGCAGCTGCAGGTATCGTCGGTAACATCTAATGTAAATTACAGGCAGAAGTGCAACCAGGCTAACATAATGACAAAATAAGCTGTTTCGAGGAAATAAGCAAAACGAATATGCAAAGCAACTTTGTAACATAAAACCTGCGTGTCATAGAAGGTAAAAGGTAATCTCTCCTCAACTCAATTGATTGCTTGGTTAGCACGTACTGTTGTGATGCCATCAGGGCCAAGCAGATTAGCCAGGTCATAACTGGAGATATGCTCATGTTTAGCTTCCGGGGTCTGATGGTGTTTGTTGAACTACGCTACCAGGCTAATCCCTACAGTCTGTGGAGAGCAGAAAGGTAGGCTAAGCCCTACCTGCATTTTTGCTTGGGATCCTATTCTTTGTGCAGCTTTGCCATAGTATAGTATGCCAACATTAAAAACTGTTGAGCTGGTGATGAGATGATGAGTGAGGCTGCTCACAAGCATGTTGTCCATGTCTAAACCCTGTAGAGAAAAATCTGTTAATTCCTCTCTAGACCACAGCAATTGAGCCGTGCAGACATGCATTTTTCCTCAATAGCTCATAATCTTTTCATTAATTACATGTATTGGAAAATCCTGAATTATTATGATTCATTGCCCTAATCCATCACTTCTGAGGAGAAATTCCCCGCAAACAATTTAAATCAATTTTTTCACAGGGGCAAAGATACGATATATATGGAGCAGAGAGACTGAATCTCATTGGGATTCTCTACTTTAAGTGTGCCGGGGAGTGAAATCCATCAAACAGATAAGATGGATTCTCTTTTATAGAACAGTCGTAAGTTTTAAAACAATATGAAGATTCATCTGTTTTCGCAGTCTATTCCTGCATCATAGGCAGTATGTTAAACAGTCGATGAAGACTCGGTGTCTTAGAGCATGCCGTCCTGGGTAGGCAGGCAACACCAATATAAAGGACAGAGACTGTGCTTTATACAACCTTCACGGTGATAGCCGAGCTGAGATGTAACATATTGAGCATGGAGACGAATGGATTCGATCATGCAGTGAGAGGGGGGAAATACATCCTGAGGTCTATTATTTACAGCCTGCCCACACATACGTGCACACACATGCAGACATATCACCAGCCGGAATCGCCAGGCTTTGCAGTAAACCTGCAACAGTTCACACCTCCTCTATATACCCTCCACACAGCACAGATGGTTTTGTTGTGGTTCACTTGGCAGTCAGCCCCATCGCAGGCTCACGCAGCGCTATAGGATTTCATAGTGTTTCATTAGAAATCGCATGTGAAAAAATAAAAAAATGTGTAGATTTCACATACGTCCGGTGAGGTTTCAAAAGTTAGCTGGCTCATTGAAGGCATGCTGGAGGAAGCAAGTGGGTTTAAAAAAAAGTAAATTTCACCACACATCACATGCCACAATGTCCCTTTCCTCTGATCTCGGCGCCCTGCCCCAAGGGTGCAATAACAGTTTATTACACCTATCCTCACTTTATGACCCCCCCTACCCTCCACCTCGTTCCCCTCAAGCCCACGCTAACTGTTATTGAAAACACCCAGGTCTGCCATATATCATTCCTGAGCAGCACGTTATGCTATGTGCAACCTAGCTAATCACTGCTGGCTCGTGCGGCCACATCGGAGTAGTAACACTTATCTAATATCTGCTTAGATGTGGAAGTGTTTAAACACAATCCCATTTGTCTTCACAGCTCGTTTTACCCTGAGGCTGAATTCCTCCGTCTCCCGTATGTATCTGTGGTGTAACGGTTGGGAGTAAATAGGAAATAGAATTGAAAGATTTTGCCTGTGTGGAAGAAAAAGGGTAAATTAGTTTGGCCTAGTTTATTGCTAGCCAAGAGGGTAGATTGCAAACATTCAAGGTATATTGAATGGAGAGCACAGCATAGGGTGTGTAAGGGATCTTGGATTAAAATGCAAAGCGTCAGTAAAGATCTCTCAGGGTAGAGGTGTTCGGAGAGAGAGGTAACAGCTCATGGGTGACAGTGTGACAAGACCCAGGGAAGGACCTGCCACCCCTCTGTCGCACTGATGGCGCCTCTGTCATCAAGAGGGTGCAGGCGGGAGAAACCACACCGCCGTGGCAATACAAATGAAACTAAATTATAATGATTCAAAAGAACAAATGTCAGTGTGTCTATGAGTTGGCAGCAATTCAGCGGCTTTACAAAATAAGCCTGAACAAAAACAGCGAGGGCATGTAAAGCGGAGAAGGTGGCTTGCGGTTTAAGTCAAAAAGAGGTTGCTGAAAATCAATGAAGCCTTCCACAAAATCTCAATGAGAAACAAGTGAAAAAGGTCCAGGGGTTGCTGGCTATTGTTTTGGTTTGTACGCAAAAACTAAGACTTTGGGATTATGTGCTTTTTTTCTTGTGCTGTGTCTTTGTATCTGTGTGTGAGCTTCACGCCAGACTGAGCACTGCAACAGCTGATTGGGCAGATGGCTAGTGTCGTCATTCGAGGGGGGCAAGGTGTGGGATGGGTGGAATCGGTCTGTCTAATTACTTGTCAAGTGAGCAGCCCAGCTAGCAGCTAAAGAGCTTTCATGTGATACGTGTGCCCCCGAGGGGTGATGTGAGGCGGGCTTGGGGTGCAGTGGGGTCCAGTGACTTCCTAGTCTTACATGACCAGGCCAACTGAGCAGGTGCTGCAGCTCAGTGTCCATGGATGTCATATGTTGGTGTGCCACAAGTCTGGTACACACATATTGTGAATTAAATCTCTGTTTCCATAATGCAATTGCCTTCTTCTAATTTGTACAATAAAGCAACACTTGGAATGCACGTACTATTCTTGTTGGTAAAGAGTACCTTTGAATCTTATCAAGGTGACCAGTACTGCAACATTTATGGTCAAAGTTCAAGCTGTTTACTCAGTCAAATCTGTTGGAAAACAAAGTGGGACCCTGTCTGTCTGAATGATTTCTAAAAGGTCCAGTTTGTAAGATAGTTGATTGTTGAGTCTCATTCCCAACTCGTCAAATACTGATGCTTTGGGTTGGTAGGTCAATAAACTATGTTACAAACTGGACCTTTAACCCAGTCCGGCTTTATCTAAAATAACTGTATTAACACATGCATATCCCTCTGTTGATCATTTCTCTAGTATGTGCTGGCACAGAGAACAAGCTGAGCACGCTGTCGGACCTGGAGCAGCAGTACCGGACCCTGAGGAAGTACTACGAGAACTGCGAAGTCGTCATGGGCAACCTTGAGATCACAAGCATTGACCGCAGTCGGGACCTCACCTTCCTCAGAGTAAGGACTAAAAACTTATACAGTATAAAGATTGTGAATTTTAGTAACGGGGCATATAATTAGCACAAACCCTCAGGCAAATACTGGTAAAATATGCAAGTGGCTGGTAGGTGCAGAAACCAATGGTAATTAAAAGTTTCACATTTGCTAACCATGTGGAAAATAAGTTCATTTTTGCTTCCTGTTTGGTGCCCAAAATGAGGTGATTGGGTGTGCATTACTTAAAAAGCTGATGTTACATGTCAGTTGTCAGGTAAACAACATTTGGTTGGTCTGGATGGGGCTACATCCAGCGGCAGTCTCGGTTTACACACATGCAGTTATCTCTTCTGGCTAGTTTGGCATCAAGCAGCCAGAACATACATGTATGTGTATAACTATTAAAGGCAATGAACAAATAATCAATTAATCCCAATTATATTGACATTATTTGACACCCTGACATGCCATCATTGCACCTCCTGATAGCTGAAAATGCAATTTACTGCATTTAGATTCGGTTAGTTTTTCAATTACAAAACGGTACAAACAAATCACTGCCTTGTCAGTTATTCTACTCAGGGTGAACCATTACCATTTTGATTAAAACACATCGTCCTCAAGTGTTTCTAATTGCTGTAACATAGGCATGGACAAGTCCAGTTTCCTGCGATACAGCACTTAGAATTACCATGACCTTGATGACTAAGAACCTTCATCAACATCTTCCTCAAGTGTTGGAAATGTTTGAACGTTGCTGTCCCTTTTACGTACGCCTGACTAGCAGGTAAACAAACATTTCAGGTGTAACATTTTTTTTTTTTAATAAACGAATATGGTAATAAAAGTAATTCCTACAATGTCTTCATTTTTAAGTAAATGAGAATAAACATCCAAACATCCAGATCTCTCCTCGTTCATAAAAGTAATTGTCTCAATAGTCTGAGTAAAAACTTCAGACTGTGAACTTTGTCATCGCTGTCTTCTCATTTGACCTTGAATGTCCTCTGCTCAGATCCTCTTCAACCAATCAGCACAGCCATTGATAAGCAGCGAGGAAAGTTTTTTTCCCTATCAGGGGTAATCAGACTTCCTCTCGTCTAACAGAGTGTCTAACTGATTGAATGCTCATACCATTGCTGTCTGAAGCAAAGAATAATCAGAATCCAAATAGCATGATCTGGTTAATCCCCCTTTTGATGAAACATGAATCACAGGCGGAGAAGACAAAAGTGCAGTGGCATTGGACGTCAATTCCTACCTTTCATAAAATGTTCAGATATTAATGAGCAATTTTTAAAATCCCCTTATTTCTAAACCGAAAATATGAGCAACTGATTCAGGCTGTCTGAGAGAGGTACAAGCAAACAGCATTTCTAGCTCTTTCTATTGGCAACAGTTGAATGTAATAATTTGATGGTGGGTCCACTGAATAGAGTTGAAGCTAACATGCACATTGCTTGCTTTTTTAATGGTGCAGGGAATCAAATCCCCCCCAAAATGAGACCAAGACATTCTCTGGAAAGGTCTTTATGACCGAAGGGTCAACCTTTCATAATAAATGAATGCAGAGGTGGAAAAAATGTATGCAGGAATCACTCTTTTTCATTGAAGTCCATTGAGAAGGCCAAGAGAGGTTGGAGTCGGGGGTATAATTCGATTTGGCATGAATTATGCACTTTTCGGTTTATTGCCTGAGGCTGGCAAGCTAATTGATGATCACTCCCAGGGTGGACCGGGCCTCTACTACTGTGAGTAACGCTAGATGCGCGCATTTTCTGAAATCAATATTTTGCCGACCAGGTGGGAAGCTTAGTTAGGACGAATGTGTTGACGATGACTGTAGTAAATGAGTGAGAGGAGGCTCTGATGCTGAGTATAAGTTGTTTGGGTGAGGGAGCTGCTCACTTCCATTCTGGTTTCATGGACACATACATACACACGCAAACGTGTCAGGTGATGACAGCCGCCAGCCCCTCAGGGTCCAGAGCAGTAATAATGTGGTAATGAGCGAGAGGTCAGACGGAGGCAAGAGAAGTTACTGTAGTGAAATTTGAAGAGAAAAAAGGCTGTTTTTTTGTGAAATCAGCTGTTACTGTTGACCTTTGTTGGCCCTCCACTTCTCAAGAACATCACCCCAGACCATTCAGAATGTGCTCCGCACTGCTAACGCCATCCGACTCCAATTGATTCCAATCTATCTGGGGGGCTGGGGAGCTCCCCTGGTGTTATTCCAAAGTGCTGACTGCATTAATGGGCCGGTATTGCTGTTGAGTGAACTGGGCTACAGAGGCTTTGCAGAGGAGGCAGCCCACCAACAATGCAAGCTGCGTTTTCATATCATGCTCCTTGCGGCGATGATTTAAAGTTGATATGACAAAACGATTTGTTTGCATCAGGTAAAAGCAATGGAACAGCCTGCCTCTTCTTGTGTATTTACTTTGCATGGAGATCAAGATTGATCAAAGCAGCCAAATAAAACAGAGTCATTAAGTGTTCTGCATGGTGCGGAGAGAAACTGACAATACCCCCTGTGACGCAAAACAAAAACAAGATGATATTAAGAAAGAGGGAGCGATGGATGGTAATGTGCTACCATTAGACCCCTGCAGAGGTAATAGGCCCCACTGACTCAGATGAAGAAAGATGGAGACGCGGTTCAATAACCAAGTGTGATTGTTGTTCAACTGCACAGAACCAGTTTTTGCTTTACATTCACATTCAAAGTTGTTGGGTTTTTTTGCTTGCTTTTAACAAGGTCTCATCTGTACAAGCTAATATTACATAAAAGCAATTCTTCGCAGGTTGAGGTTAAAGACGCCTTCGACTGAAATCCCCTCTCTACCTGCCTGCTTCTACGTTACGCCACCACTCATTTACAAAAGGGCTCCCTGTGGCGCCAACTTGCCAGGTTCCTCCACCTCTCCATGGTTGGCAATTAACATGGGCTAATTGAAGATGCTAATTAGGAACACAGGGTGCCAAACAGCAAGGGAGCAAGAGGGCAGGGTGCAGTGTGTATTTTTAGGGGATATTATTATTATTATGATAAAACACATTAATAACACAGTTCCCCGGGGAGGGAAAAACTTCACCTTGAGGTGGAGAAGGAGGGAAGGAGTGAAGAAGAAAAAGAACTATTGTGCAGCAGCTTACCATACAACCTGTCTCTGGGAGGTGATGGAAACTGATGCCTGTGCATTGGGCTCCTTCTTTTCAAGATAGCCAAGAGATTGATGGCTGCCTCCCAAAGCCCCTCAAACAGCTTTAGCAGTAAATAGAGTCCATCTTCCAAACTGCCTCCACGACAGATGAATCAACGCTCGCACTGTGATTAATAACTGCATTCTAGCACTGAGGCTTTCTCCCCACTCTCTGATATGCACATTCAAACCAAGAGCCCGGGTTTACAGGGATCTACCCACACATTCTCAAGGTTTAAATCACTCCTAAATCCATATATCCTTTGAACCTTTCTCTCACATTATAAGCAGAACATACATTTGCAAATTGAAAGCAAGCACATTGCGAAATCGAAATGACCAGCTCAACATATTGAGACGTTTTTTTTCTGAATGGGACACAGAGGAAAGCAAACACACGCTCTCTTTTCCCTCTCGTCACTTTCTCCCGTGCACTCATAAACGGGATCTGTGATTATGAAATATTAATTTTTCCCTCTCCTCCCCTCTTCCCGGTCTCAGTAGGAACTCGCAGCCACACAGTCAGATTAGATTGTTTGTCTTGCCGTTGCAGCCATTAGTAAACATGTAATTTTCCCCTCAATATTAATGCGGTGATCAGATTGCTTCTCAGCCTAGTGCCATTTCACTGACTCCCCACCTCTGTCCCTGTGGCTGCAAGTGAATTATGGAATTATCATTTACAAATAACGTTTAATATTTCCAGCAGACCTTGTGTTAGTAGTGTAAGAAGAACTGTACAGAAAACAAAGATGAAGCCGAGGATCTGGGCGGCAAACATCTTGTGTTACAGCTAAGCAATTACAAAACTCCTTCTTTTATTCTCTTTAAAGTGTTATGCCTCGCAATGTACTTGCTTTATTCCCGGTTATTTTTTTCCCCTAAGTCATAGGTATTGATCCAGAAAAAAATAGTTCTGTTAGATATAATAAAGTCTAGTACAACACAACCACAAACTATATCCTGAGGCAAACAACTAAAATAGTAAACACAACAAAAAACAGCCTAAATATATATAGGGAGGTAATTATTGCAGGAATGAAGTGCACTCATGCCATAATGCCTATGTTCTAAAGGAGGCGACAGTGGTGGTCTGTTAATGTGGTCCTCAGTGACACTTGTGTGAAGTGTTCCCTTGACCCTATGCTTGTAAAAAACAAAAAAGCCTGTCATAGTGATGCGTACCAGATGGATACCACTGTCGAGCACCAGTGAGCAGGAACAGAGACTACAGGGTGACAAGAGATTAAAATGTCTGGTTACTTAAAGGTGCACTATGTAGTTTTGGGGAAGACATTTTAATCAGAAGAGAAAGATCTTCACTGACTGATTTTTTTATGACTAAACAAGCTAAATATACAAACTCTCTTTGTTTTCTTGATTGAATAAACAAACTGACCTTAAAAAACAACACGATTTCATACTGTTTTACTTTATTTATATGTGGCGGACCCTGCCACCTTTTTCGCTTCAAACTGTGTTCTGGGGACCTTATTTTCCTCTGAGAACAGCTTGTTTACTCAGTCATGGAAAAAATGAATATTTCTGAGTTTGTATTATTACCTCATTAATATTGTAAATATTAAAATTCTGAGTTTGAATTTCTTCTCCAAAACTACATAGTGCCCCTTTAAGTTACAAAAATATAACACTGATTTTACAAGTTGAGAAGCATGCATTTCCACGCATTCGAATCTACTCAATCTGTCTTATTCAGTATTGTTGGTGATTATTAATAGTGCTACAGTTTTATTAGTTATATTTCCTGTTTTATGTTGAAAGTCTGTCCTCATGTGTCATGTTTTGTTTTACACTTCCTGTCTTTTTCTTTTTCCCATCTTTTTTTTCCAGTTCCAGTGTATTTAAGTCAGTATTTTTCCTCACTCTTTGTCGGTTCGTCTGCGTTCGTCACGTCTGTGCCCCAGTCCCAGCCCATGAATCCTTGCTGTGTTGGCCTGCCTATGTTTTTGGACTTCAGCTTGCTTTTTGTTTCTACAACCCGCCTGTCCTTTGTTTCTGCATTTAGGTCCTCATCTTTCTGCAAACCATAACAGTAACTAGAAGTCAAAACAGCTAGGTCAGGCCAGGGTGAATTTGTATTTTATCCATTTATTTATATATTTTGGTTTTATTTTATTTTGATAGTTTTTCCCTTCCTACTTTGTCTTTGCTGTCCTCGGGTTTTACCTTATAAGTTTATAAAGAGCAACATGAGAAAACTGTTCAGTTGGGTCTGAAGAGCAACTTTTTACTTGGCAGAGGACTTTCACTTTGCTTGACCTTTTTCACTCTGCTGTCACTTATCCGCCCACTCCCCCCCAAACTTCACTCATCCCAGAGAGACTGGTCAGAGGTGTTGCCCTCTCTAATTCAGTATTTTTCTATGGCAAAGGCGAGAGTGGCTTAGAGAGAGGAAATGTAGGCAGCAGAAGTGTCCTCCCTCTCTGCACTTTGGGTCCCAGTAGTATTTGCTTGGCTAGAGTGAAGGGACCATCTTGCTTAAGGGAATCACCTACTCGAGGAAATACAAGGTTTTTGAAATAAGCATTTAGGGCATTTATAAGCCTTGAATGCCTTTGTAAGCATATAGGGCCGAGCTGGATACTTTGAGTAGGTCTGGCCTGAGCAGGTTCTCTGTGCTATAATGTTAATATTAACCTTTGAGGTCATGATCAAATGTTTTTTTTCCCCCTGCCAAAACAAAGAACACACTGCTGGTAGAGTTAGAGTTAGAGCCATTCTACGTTGATTGGTTAGCCCCAAAACTGCTGGAATAAACAGCAGCAGTTTATGAGCCGAACTGCTGCATTGCTTTAAGTTGTTAAAGCATAAGTTTGCCTTGCCAGAGGAGGTGGAATGACCATCTGGGTCTGTGAGCAACAACCGTCTGAACACCGTGCTGTGGCATGACCAGCTGGCCCTTCTATTGGCTGTTGGTGTGTGTGTGTGTGTGTGTGTGTGTGTGTGAGCTTATGTGTGAGTGTGTGGCAGAGTCGTAAATTCATGACAAATCATGAGTTTTATTTTGATATAGTCGTTCACGCTATAACCGAGCTCACAATTACAGGCTGGTTGCTGGTTCATAAATTGTGACTGAGTCGGCCTAACAAATTAACATTATGCCGCCTTCAGGTGCCTGTCAGAAATATATCAGAGTTACAATTTATGGCAGGCAGAGACGATAAAGGAAAAATACAGGTTATGATTATGTCATGTGCTGATTGTAAAGTGTAAATCAACACCAGTAAAATACAAATATATGACATAATAGAGATCAACCACCTCATCATACATTGGTTATTCATTCACTGAGGGGGAGATTGATTTTTTTATAAAGTACGCCTTAAAGAATATTCAAACAATATATCAGCCATTACTAATACATCTATTATTAGCACCTAATGGTTAATTCATATTCTGTTACTGTTGGTGAAACTAACAGATAAAGTTGCTTCCACTTCCTATTTCCCACAGCATTTGAAAGCACCATCTATTCCTGCACTCTGTCCCCGTCTTCTGACATCTTCCTTCATACTTCTTTTTGACTGGCATATTTGTCCCTCAGGCACCATTGGTGCCCTCCCCAGCTTCCTAATTGTTGATGCACTGTTAGATGAGTGCAGATTACGTTGGCCCCCTGCTCCTCAGCAAACTCCTTCAATATTAATGAAGACTGATGAAGTGCGAGGGAGCCCCTGTCTTTCAGGCCCGACCTAGATTGGATTGACAATTGCAATTAGCGTCCCCTCAAGTTCATTTCCATCACTTTAATTTGACATGAAGAAGGACAGTGCCGGGTGGGAAGTGAGACCATTGAGAGGGAGCGAGAAATCCTGAGGAGAAAGGTTAGAGAGGGAAAATGGGGTGAAAGAGTTTGACCAGGAACTAGTTTGAGAGCAGGGAGGAGAAGCACGCTTTAGCGGACACAAAGGAAATTGGAGAGTCCCTGGTAATCTTTTCCTCGCTGATATCTGAAGTGATTTTCTGCAGCTTACTTTTTACATTTCTTACTTTTCGCCATGTAAAGTGGAAGCCAGAGAGAAGTCTGAGTCGAATCCACCTTAAGACCTTTGAGTCAGGTGTACGTTGTGATCTCCATTGTGTGCTCTCTACGATGAAGCCGTATATATTTTTTCAGTCTTCGCCTAAGTATTTCAGTATTTCTTCTCTCACCTGCAACAGTCCCCAAAAGGGATTGCTTGTCAGTGCGTGTGTGAGGAAGAAACAGAGTGTGTGAGATACGGGGACAGCAGTGCCTGAAAATTAATGATTCTCCATCCTTTTTCCAGGGAAAAGAAGAAATGGATGATAGTCAGAGGTTGATGATGTGTCATGCTTGTGTGTATTTCTATACATATATATTTATGTGTGTGGATGCCTCTATGTGTGGGACCGTGTATGCGTTATTGTAACTGATGTGAATGGAAATCTGACACCAGAAAACTTTCTCTCTGCCATTTTGACATCCATCTTAAACCTACTCTTCTTCAAATTGACTGGAGCCTCTGGTTGTATTTGTGTGTGTACGTGTGTGTGTGTGTGTTGTGTAATCATACGCAGGGTTAAAACCTCCCTGTTTGACTGACAGATACATTTTCTTCTTCCCTGTCCCTCTGTCGGTCAGCCCATATCATTATCTTCCAGTCTTTTTGAAATGATCTGGACTGATAGAGCAATGGAAGGAGAATAACAGAAATGGAGAGGTTAAATGTCTGTGTAAAAAAGAGAGAAAACTTTCCTCTAGTTGCCTCTATTTGCCATCCCTTAAACGAGCCAATACACGCTTACCATTTGAATTGACCTATAGCACTGTGCAGGGCAATGAGAGAAAATCATCAAAATAGACACATATCAAACCCTGCAGCTGCACTGACCTGTTTTGTAATGATACTTACTGTAAGAAAGGAAAGCTGTACTGGAACACCGAGGGCAGAATACTGCTGCTGCACTACCCTCAATTTGTTGAAACTTTCAAGCATTTTGCCACCATGGAAGCACATTAGAAGAAAAAATATCAATCATCTCAATCTGCCAGTTCTTTATTCTGTCATCATGAGATAGTCATTTTTGTGATAAATGTTGATCAAGAGGTGTTGGGACACCCCAGAGGCTTACCTGTTCGAGCCCCCGCACCTTGTAATGAAGCTGAGTCCTAACTGCGGGGGTCTGGGTTCAATTCCAGCTCAGAGCCTTTTCATTTCCTCTTTCTCACTCACCCTTTTCCTGTCCTTCTTCGGCTGTCACGATCGATAAAGGCTTGTCTGTGTTGTACATTGTAAGAATTGTACTTGACTGTCTTTTTTCAACAACGGTAGCTTCCGATCATTTCGTGGTCAAGTGCAGTAGCAGCATATGCTCACTCCTAATGCGTCAAATACAGCAGCTTCGTCAGTGGTCCAAATCTCATATATCATAATATGTGAAGTTTATGTCAGCAAGCTTTATTTTGAAAATCTAAACAGACTTTGCATATTACCTGTAATTGCTATCTTGACCCTGGAGCCCTTCACGTGTAGAACTGACTCTAGAGGGGTAGGTAGAGGGTCAGACTTAAGCTTAAAGGATACATGTTATGTTCATAACTTTATTTTGGGTGACTACTAGAATAGATTTACATGCTTTAATACTCAAAAAACAGTGCTGCAGCGCTGTATTCCCCTCTGTTTGAAACGCTGTATCTTTAAGCCCCCCCCCCCCCCCCCCCCCAACTCCAAATACCCAGTTTCCTCTGATTGGTCAGCTCACACATGCCTGACCCAGCACCGCTGGCGACAACAGAACAGCTGTGCTAAATGAAGTCTCGTGTGCCAAACAAACCTCGAGGCATAAATTATGCAAATGTGTGACATGGTGACATTTTTAAATAATAATTTAGCGACAGACTTGCAGGCACTGAGGACCTCTAGGAGTTGCGAAAACCCCTGTTGAAAACCCAGATGAGTAACCCGAGCCCCCTCAGATGGCAAAATTTACCCCATGAGCACTTTCACATGCCTGCAGTCATGGAAAAACTAATTTTGACTTAAGTCATGCTAGGACTATGCACCTGCTCTGGGGCAAGTTTAAAAAAATCACACTGTCCTGGATCAGACATCATAGCAGATGCAAGAGACTTTCTCACAACGCTGCGTGCATGCACACACACACACACATAAACACACACAAACCAGAGGTGATAGTACTTATCGTATCAGAGCAGTGCCAGACTGAATAGAGAGGCGGTGGAGAGGAGAAGCAGAACCGGGGCATGACAATAGCCCTCCCTGCTTCTCTGATGCCTTTCAAACTTCATATCTGCTTCCCTCTGCCGCTTGCCAAAAAAAAGGTGAACGATATAGACCAGCTTCTCAGGGGGATCGAAATCAATTTCCACCCAGTGTGACTTAGATTAAGGGAGTCCTTTTCAAGAATTGCCGGTGTTAGGGCTTAGATGGCCCGAGCACAATAGTTCCGCGGGAACCAAACTCCGTTCTCCTCATTAACAGGACCCTACTGATAACAGCACTTATGGAAAACAGCCACCAGCTCATCTTATTCTCTCTGGCTTTATTTAGCCCCCCACCACTAATAGCAAGTCTGGGCATTATAATAAGAGACCTTACGGGTTTGGATTGTCTTGTCTGATTACTGAGAGTGTCATATCTGTACCTGGTTGTCATTTTATTATTCTTTGCATCTTTTCATTTCTCATGTTCAATCTTAATAAGTCCTCTGATGGCAACATTGGAGACGCAAGCGTTCGGCTTCAATGCGACTCGCTGGGTGGAGGTCAGCTCGCTCATTTACATTCTCCGTCCGTATTTTTCCAGCTGAGCGGAGAATGAAATTCACAACCTTGTGATGACAATCTTGACTTTTTAAAACTTGTACGGCTGCTGAAGCCACAGTATGTAAGTTTATGTGCCAGTTGAACTGTGTTGCATCATGGTTTCATCTCTCTTGCTGCCCCTGTCCTCGTCATGTCCTCCAACTCTACCAATACTTGTATATATTCCACTCAAAAATCTCTCTTTCATTAAAATACGAGACACTTAACCACTCGGTATTAAAAGTTTAGCTTGCCCAACACTGCCCTTCCTGCGGTATAACAAACAAAGTCTTATTGAGTATGCAGTTAATGAGAGAATTTGGTCACACTGAGTGAAGATAAAGAGAGCTGAACAAAGAATTAATCAGGTTGTTTGAGCTAGCTTGTTTGATTTGAGTCAAGAATATGTTTTGAGACATTTTTTCAACACTATAATACTGGAACCTGTGAAATCAATTCCGCATGAAGAAGTTTTACAGCCAGCTTTCAAGACTTGAAGAGTGTTTCATATCTGTTAGATTAGAGGGTTTCGTTGTTTGTATTTGTTTAATGAATGAAAGAGTCTGTATCCTGTTCAATAACTAAAATGTGTTAACATATTATCAACAGTAATTAAATTCAAATACCAATATCAGCAGTAGCATGAAATTCAATATATACAGGATATTCACACAGCCGCTCTACTCTGTGCAAGCTTATGTTAGAATTTAGTCACCGTCGTGCACTCGGACTGCAGCAGGAAACATCTGAAACACCAGATTTCTCTGCTGCCAAAGGTTGAAACAAAAACAAAGTAGCACATGGCTCGATCAGCATAAAACTTTTTTTTTTTTTTTTTTAAGAATTGACCAAAAATACCACAAAGAAATAAGAATTTGGGCTTAATGTTTTCAAAAAAGTGATTTTCATTATTTCTGGTGATATTTGTTCCCTTCATGTGGCGTCTGGCTCATGAGCATTTCTTTAAATCTCATCAAATTTTATGAAATGATCAGAGAAAAAAGAGACAGGGTGTAGAATTGAGTAGAGATGACCCTATATGAGCTTAGAATTTCATTTGTTAAAGGAGACATATGCTCATTTTCAGGTTCATAATTTTAATTTGGGTTAATCCCACCACTTCTGCCTGAAACGCTTAGTTTTAGCTCCTGTCTCATTAAGGCCTCCCTCCCAAATACCCAGCCTGCTCTGATTGGTCAGCTCACACACGCCTGAGCCAGCACCAATAACAACAACAGAGCCGCTTCTCTAAATGAATTGTTTCGTGCCAAACTAGCCGCTAGGCATAAATAACGTAATAAATAAATGTGTGACTCTGTGACGTAGTGTGATTACTACTGACTACTGACGAGGTGTTTCAGGAGCAGTTTTTTCCGTGGGACAGAGGAGCTTCTGTTGACCTTCTTAACTATCAAGATCTTTTTCATGCACAAAAATGAAAAGCATAACAGGTCTCCTTTAGAGAGCAAAATAAAAAGGAGTTTTAATCACAGTAGATCTCTACGGATGAAATGTCAGTGAGCATTTCAGAGCAGTGCTTTAGGACCTCTCACCTCACACACAAAAATGTAATTGTCCTGAAGATATATTAAAAGTAATGAAGTGCAGCATAAGATAATAAGATAATAGTAGTAAGATAATGAATTGCATGGGAAATTGAGACATTACTATGGCATCCTACCTTAACAGTTAGTATTCACCACTTTGTTGGCTTGTTTACATTTAGTTGTAAGGGCAACACTAGTGGTAGGACCAGTTAGACAGACCATCTGTCAACCACAATAACCAATCAAGCCCCCTCGTTCGCAAAAGCCACAGCCCTTCATCACACTGAACCCCAACTAGCTCCAGGTGCAGTCAAACTTTGACCTTCCTTAAGGGTGAGAAACAAAAGTCAGTGAGCTATCATAGATCAATGTGAAGACCTCACAGCGGGCAGTCTTAAAACCATAAAGGAAACCCGTCACAGCTCCAGCTTCTGGTTCTGAACTAGTTAACTTCTTCTCCGTGAAGTACTGTAGGTTTTCATACAGGAGATGTCCATTAAAAGAATTCAAATATTCATCATCTTCGTCTCCCAACTTGCTCCCCCATGCCCCATCTACTCAAGAATGAACCTCCCAACACCGACAAACTCTCACAAAGACACAGCTGTGTGGTATGTCACGGCAGATTCTGTGTCTCTGGAGCCGGAAAACATTGCACGAAAAGCACATAATTACTTTTTTCTACCTTTGAAAGGACTGACTTGACATTTTAAAACATTTCTGTCTTTCTTTGTTATGAAATTCCAGTCCATATCATTTTCCAAATACAGCATATACTCTTACACGTCAAAGCAGGAAAAACATCAACAAGGGCTACATTGTATTGAGTCAGTTCAGGATCCAGGTCACTGGCTTGGCTTACGAGGCTACTTTATACAGGAAAGTCATTGTTAATGGTTAGTTTCACCTATGCTTTTCCTGAGAAGCAATGCTAGGTTTCTACCGTAGGGAGCAAGCTAGTTAGCCTAGCAATCTAAGAACAGCTCACATTAGACCAGAAGGACGCACCGTTCCATCCATCCATTACATGTTTGCTCTCTTATTTTCACTGTGTATGATATATTGAATCCTCCTGTGTCTAGCTATGCTTCTTGGGTTGAGCGAGTATTCGGCTGTAATGTACAGGTGCCCTGAAGGTCAAACAACTACTATGATATTTCACAAAACACAGCAACATTTTAGAAAACACAACATTTCACAAAACACATTTCATAAAACACAACATTTCAGGAGACACAACAGCATTTCACAAATTCACAGTATTTTCTGTAATGTTGCTGTCTTTTGTGAAATATTGTGTTTCGACCTTCAGGGCCACCGTAGAAATGAGTATCCAGTACAGATAATGTACTTCATAAGAGTATTAATCAGAACATAATGATGCACACTCATGATGAAGGACAATCTTTGTTGGGTAGCTGACTGAGGTTTATTTGTTCAAGTTTATAAAAGAATTGTTCTGTAAAGAGTTCTCCTACTCTTGTGATAAACAAAACAATAATCTGAAGCTCAATTCTGAGGCTGTTCTATAAAAAGGTTGTTCTAATAAATGATAAATACAGCAACTTTTAATCAACCGATTTTCAAATTAACAACTTTTGGTCAATCCCTCCCACCTCTAGTTTAAGCACGACCCACTTCAGATTTTAACCACAACCATCCTGAGTACAGATACAGAGAATTTAAGCAGCTAAACAGATACAGATAATGGTGTATGTGCTCATGCCTGTAAGCTATGATTGGGCAATCACTGTCAAAGGAAAGGTGTGGTTTGGATGTTAACAACACCGACTGGCTTTTACTGTAATATCCTGAACCTCACATATCATCCCAACTGTCTCTTCATTAAGCTTTCCCTTAATTTGTGTCTCTTCGCCTCTCCTTTTGTCCATTGGCACATCCCTTTTTCTCTCTCCTATTTTTGGAACGTGCCCGTATACCGTAGATGTCAGTGAAAGAGCCAAAAAAGTCAGAGCAATTTTCACTTCCAAGATAGTTGCGCACTGAGCTTGACAAAAGCCTATGTAATTACAGCAGTAGTCACTGGTACATTAGTGATAAAGACATGATGGCTCACATGGGTGGAGCTGGCACTGTTAGCTAGCCACGATGCATTCATGTCATAGCAAAAGCTGCAATTATACTAAAAGAGACTCCCTTTCTAATTCTCTATCTCTTGTTCTGTTTCTTTATGTTTCTCTTTCCCCATACGCTCTCTCTCTGCTCTCTCCCATATCGTTTGCCGTCCCTTTATCTGCACCATGTCAATGTCAGGCAATGGGATTATCTGCATAACACAGTATTATCAACTCGATGGGCAATTAAGTTATTCTCTCATCTATTCGGAGGAAGAATCAGAATCATTCTGAATAGAACAAAAACACTTTTCCTCCCCCACCACCCCTGCCATATTTGCGTCTTCCGCTCTAATAGGAGGCTTCTTTTGTGGTTCCTCCGAAGATGACACAGCCGTGCTTTTTTGGAAGACAGATAGTAGGAACAATGGAGTCTCCTGTTGCAAATGTTTGGAGACACCAGGCTTCACTATGCTAGGCCTTGTCCCTATTTCCATCGCAATAATGAAGCCCTTATTTGGCCCCTGGCCGGCCCCAACAAGTCATGCCCGCACTGACTGAACAAAATGCCCACCAAATGACGGAGGCTGCAACAACAGCTATTATGTTGTTAGGCAAGGATTACTCACTGGTGCTGTGAGGAACACATAACACAGGCAGGAAGGACTCATTGAGGATGTCTCTAAATATGTGATGCATACAAGAGAACCCAAAACAAAGTCTACAGCCTCATTTAAAAAATATAGCTCCTGTAGCACAGAAGTTCATATAAGTTAAGTCAATATGATAAGTTTATATAAGTTTATATTAAAGGTCCCATATTGTAAAAAGTAAGATTTCCATGTCTTTCTTGATTATTAAGTAGGGTTAGGTGCTATGTAAATACTGTGAAAGTTTCACAGAGAAATGCACACAGCCTGTATTCAGAAACTGTGTCTTCAAACGAGCCTTTGGGACTTCAGGACTGCCAAGACTTACGTAACGTTGTGATGTCACAACTACACAGTCACCGCCCTCAGCCATGCAAACACACCATAGCTTAGCTGATGCTGAAACATGGTGGGCGGTGCCTGCTCAGGCCTGTGAGAGCTGACCAATCAGAGCAGAATGTTTTTTTTGTTTTGTTTAGTTTTCGGGATGGGGACTTTAAAGAGACAGGCATTAACACGCAGCGTTCAGACAGAGGGTGACAAAGGTATGGCAGCAAAGTACAGTGAGAAAAATACTGTTTCAACATTAAAGGGGCACTTTGTAGTTTTGGAGAAGAAATTCAAAGTCAGAATTTTAATATTTACAATATTTTTTAAGTGATAATACATACACAGACGTATTTATTTTTTCCATAACTGAATAAACAAGCTGTTCTCAGAGGAAAATAAGCTCCCCAGAACACTGAAACAAAGTAAAACAGTATGAAATTGTGTTGTCCTTTAAGGTCAGTTTGTTTATTCAGTTTGTTTAGGTGTAAAAAAAAATCAGTCAATGAAGATCTTTCTCTTCTGATTAAAAATTCTTCCCCAAAGTGACATAGTGCACCTTTAAAGCATGTAAACATTTGTAAATTAGAATGATGTGGGAGCTTTAATCTAAGCTTAAAGTAAATGAGAAGCTAGCAGAACAACGTATTTATTTATTGTCTGACTGACTGCATATCTACCTAATGACTCTGATTCAGGCTTAATGTTTGTAAATACATGTCAGTGATTGGAATCTGAGATGGTCATCATGAATATGTGAAGAGCAGCTGAGGAAGAGGCTGGGGGACTAACACTACAGTACAGTACTACATCACTATAATGCAGCCAGCACAAAGTAAACTGTAGAAATAAGTTGAACAAATCATAAAGGAAGGACGGTGTGCTAGAGGGCAGGAAACGATGAGAGCAAAATAAAAACAGAGTGAAAAGGAAAACATGGCAGAGAGAAATAAAATAAATGCACCTTTACGCGCAGTCACTGTTGCAATATAGCTGGATAGATGAAGCGACAGAGTCGGTGTAGGAAGACGATAAAGTAAGGGAGTGATTTGTGACACTGGGATGAAATTAAGGGTCTCATAAACAGCAATGAGCCAGTGCTCTGCTGAGAGTAAGCTGACTCGTCAACTTTGTTCTCTCTCGTCATCTGGTGTCCTTCGGCGTGAAACGACTTGATGTGACAAATCAAAGACAACAGATAATATAATAAATCGTATATGTTGATTCCCCAGATGAGAGGATAATTTTAAGTTAGTAAAAATATCTATGTATATAAATAGCACTGCCTTGTATCTAAAAATGATCCTGCATTGTTCAGATAGAGCAATACAACAAGGCCAGGTACAGAAAGTGATACTTTGCTTGTCTTTGACACTTTGTTTTCAAGTTAATTTGCCTCTCAAGGGTCAGCGACCCTGACCGCTCCACCCTCCGAGGCTACCCACCACCCATCACCCCACCCGATCTCCTCTGGCTATTTATTCCCAAAACCCCGTGGTGAAATTGGCTGAGGGCTAATCAACATTTAGCTCCTCCAAGTGTGTTATTACACAGCAATTGATGGATGGTACAATTACACCCTGTGTCACTTAGCTAAATGGCTATGTAATCCTAATGAGTTTTTATTCAAACACTGACTAGTTAGCGCAAGGAGAGCTGGGGGTGGGAGCTGAAAAAAAAAGGGAGGCTGAAAACACAAAAGGAAGCCACCACTGCATGTAAATAAATTTAAAAAAAGAGCGAGAGAGAAAGAATGAAAGAAGGAACAGCAGAGGGATTGTGGGTAAATAAAATAATCAGGTAACATGAAGAATGTGTGTTGCTCTTGTCGACAGGAAATTGGGACGGGAAATGCAGCCTGGCTGGTTAAGATGCTGAGCACTTTCTCAGCCTGAGTTTGAATACAAATGCAGGAGAGAGACGGGAGAGTTCACCTCTCTTTATAGACCTGCAATTAACATTTGCATTTCTATTAACTGTGACCGTCAGCTTTCTCTTACCTTAAAAGGTAACACTTGAAGTGTTTCAGTTTCGTTTAATCCTCACCATACCTTCATTTATTTGCCATAACCAAAACCTTAACCTACTATATTGTAAAAAGTGAGAAACAAAATTGGTAGATTATGTGAGTCAAAATATAACACATCTGTTATAAAAAAAAATTTAAAAAAACACTGGCAAGCATTAGCTATTTAACCATATAAAGGCATTTACTGGACGAGACAACTAATGTTCTAGCATCTGAAGCAGTGTACTGTATATGGCTCTGCGTCATGTGTTCCCAATTTTACGAGCATCCATTAGTGCACTTTGTCATGTTTCCACCACTACAAGGGCATCCTATAGGGCACTTTATCATGTTTTATCTATCAGACCAACATCCAAGAGGGCATTTTTGCAGCCTTTTTTTGGATCAGTGGAGTTGAGTTGCACTCACATGTGGCTTGTATTATAAAAAAAAGGGTATTGACCCTATGTAGAAGATGGATTAGATAAAACTTTGCAGCTCAGGTGATGTTAACATCAATTTTTTATTGAATTCTCTGGATTTTTTTCTTAAAAGATGGAGTCACAGCCTCAAAAGTGCATGTGAACACATTAACACAAAACCATGCAAACATTTATCATAATTATGATACATAGCTGCAATAGCTTTGTTGTAACTACTTGCAGGGAGACTGCTGAGAAATCTTTGCCACTGGCATCTGTCTTCATTCTGCAGTATTACAAGTCTCTCCATATTCTAGCAGTGTTATTTGCACAAACACAAGATGTCACTTTTCTTCTATTGCCGAACGTGATCTGCAAGCAACACTCGGAGAGAGTCACATCAGTTCAAAGTGTTCTGGTCTAGTACCAGCACAACACTTCAGCGTCTTAATTAAACATGATTGTTATCTGGGTTTGTTTAATTCTTAGAAATGCTGATAGGTCTGGCTGCCAAATAAAACTCTAAGGGCTGGATACAGCCACTCTGTTGCTGTGTGTGAGTATGCATGTGCATGTCTGTGTGTGTGAAAGGGAGAGAGAGAGCAAGAGAGAGAGAGAGAGAGAGAGAGAGAGAGAGAGAGGACGGCCAAGTGGGTCAGAAAACTGATTCCTTGGTTCCCTGTGGAGAGACCAAGACCTTTATCTTCAATTTCAGAGATTTCCTCTGTGGTCAGAATAAGAGGCCACATCACCTATTTCTCTTCCACTCTTATACTTGTTTTATTGGGCCATCACTTAACTTAGACAAGACCAGATATAATGAGGGCAGTATTTTCAAGCAGTTTTGCTGAGACATTGTCAGCCGTTTACATTATTTTCACTTACCTCATCCACCTTTATCAAACTAACCTATAATAATACATGTGAATTACATATTGTCTGTCTCTTGTCTATATATTGGAGTAAGAAGTACAATATTTGCAGTGTAGCTAGTAACTAGTTACTTTCCACTACTGCTTCCCTTATAGTCAGTTGATTTATAATCTCATACACAGTATAGCATTGTTTGATAAGCAGGCTGCCAAACATGTGTACGTGAGTGAGTTACCTTCAACCCAATCGGCAGAATAAATGTTGGTAAAGTATGTTTCAGCAAAAACACAACTGAGATGAACCTTTACGTTTCCTTTGGTTAAATTTTCAATTTGTCTTCTGTCAGGATGCTGTGCTTATGATCCAGTTAGATTTAGGCAAAAAAAAAACCATCATGTTTTGGCTTAAAATAGCTGTTTCGGTCAGCATGGAAATGGCTGCAGATGGGCCAGCTTCCCGTCAAAAGTATTTGTCGCCACAAACATGGCTGAAAATGGTCTCAAGGTCACATCTTATCTATCTGAAACTATTGTGACAATGTCCCTTTTTTTTGCTTTAAAACTAGCAGTTTTGCAGACTGATATTCCATGATTGGAAAGGACATCTAAATAACATTCTTACGTGTTTGTTACTTTAACACATAAACAGATAAAACACCCAAGTCCTCCCATGATCCCTGTGCAGGTTGTGCCTCAGTGCAAAACAAGGGAGATGCATTAATTCCAAGACTGCACCCTCACCTTAACACGGCCACTGCGTCTTCTTCTCCTGTCCTCCTGAATTTATTGAGTTGCGAGGCCCATCAACCTTTATTAGCTAATAATGCTGTTAGGGCCATTAAGCGTGGCTGAGGCTCCCCCACAGCAACACTTAACAGTCTCACTGGGGTACTAGTGGAGGACTGAGGAAACAGACCTGCTGTGTGACAACCCCTCCTGCACCCAAGTGTCTGACTAGACTTCTAATTTGATGATGTTAAGACCAGCATAGCATCCCCAGAGGGTGGCTGGTATGTCACTTAAATGCAGCCAAAATGGCAAAAATGACTCCTGGTTAAACATTGTCATTTCCTAGAATAACTAAGTCATTATGTGGGGTGATTTTGGCATTTTTTGTTTTCCTCTTTTTTTAAGATTTTACCAGTCTCTTATTAACATCTAAGGTCCCATGTTAGGTTTATTTTCAGGTTCACATTTGTATAATCAGTGTCTAGTAGAAAATGTTTATGTAAGACTTTTAGTGAATTTGTCAATACAGTGTCAAAAAATAACAGTTTTGACTTTATGGCATACATGTACTGTTTCGCAGATATAACTGAAGTTAGCATGCTAACCAGCTAGCCCCACCCCATCCTGGTCGAAAGCTCCTGTGCCAGCGATGTAAACACACCCACACTCCCCAGGTGCCCTGAGCTCCCAGGTCTGACAACTAGTTGTACAGCTAAATTAGCTAACTAGCTAATAACAGCTACGATTAGTGTCAGTTAGCGGTTCCTGCCCCCAATTGTTTTGTATATGAATTCAGGTATAGGTGGCCAGTTCTTACACGTTGCACCTTTAATGTTCAAAAAACATCTTGTGTTTGTCATGCCGTACATTGCTGCAGCACCTCTATTCACCCTCTGTCTCAATGCTCCATTTTATTGACCGTCTCTTTAAAGCCCCACCTCCCAAAAAGCCAAGTCTGCTGTGATTGGTCAGCTCTCACAGGCCTGAGCAGGCACTACCTACCTTGTTTCAGCATCAGGTCTGCCACGTTTATTTGCGGCTCAGGATGGAAACTGTATAGCTGTGATGTCACAACAATATGGAAGTCCTGACAGCTGATTTTAAAGGTGCAGTATGTAAGATTTTAGTTGAAAACATTCACAAATTGACTATAATTATCAACAGAATGTGAGGAAATAACAGCTATGACGTGAAGACGACTATGTATTGTGTTGGAAAGATATTCTTAAGGTCGGCGTGTTAACCAGTTTAAATACCAACTCTTCCTCTGAAGCACCTGCTTCATAATAAAAAAAAAAAGGCGAGAATTCCTTCTCTGTAATAAGTGACCTTTGTTCAGTCAAGGAGCAGCATTGTACTAGTAGCATTATAGTATCATGTTGTAAATGTCTAAGGAGGTCTTTGACCAACCCAGGGATTCTTAACTCGTTTTATTTTTACAGTTTTATACAGAGGTGTGAGTGAAATTAGCACTTTCATTCTCAGATATTCAGGGATCATTTCTAAGCCCCTGCTAATATGCCCTTCAGGTGTCCAGAAGATGCCTGAACCTCAGTTTTGGGAATGTTTTCCCATGTTCCTGTGGTAAAATGCCAATATCCAAATAGAAAGCAAATGTGCCCCACAGAGAGGAGACTGTACAGCAGATGATTCAAAGCTCCTGCAGGCGCTCTTTAGATTGCCACGCTGAAATATCCAGTGAAGGGCACAATGGAGTCTGGTTACTCCCAGGGCCGTGGGTGTTGTTTTTGTTTGTGTTGGTCCAAACTCTTACGGTTAGGGGATGGCCGCTGTAGATCAAAGCAGAAATATAATCAACTGTTAGGGAGAGAGAGCCCTCTATTTTATCTTCTCCCCTTGCTCAGGGCTGAAAACAGACCGTTGTTGAACCAAAAGTTGATAACGGGGAAAAAAGGGAGTGTACCATATGTGCTCTTCACTTGTTTTGGAAGTAAAAATGCAACACATGGTCTGTTTTGATGAGTCACAGGGACAGCACTTTCGATTTCATTTTCTTGAAAAGTACACTTTCATAGCACAAAGTAAACACATTTCCTCCCTCCTAAGTCTGTAGTTGTTTTAATCGTTTGTGTCAAATGGAGGAAGAAACACTTCTTCAATCATGTGGCTGAGCTGTAGAAGAAGTCTCGCTGTCACTGATGGGTTATTGTTGTTGATATCTCCAAAGGGGAGATTCATTCTGATCCAGTCGCACTTAAGTGGATCAGCAATTAAAGTATTTGTGCCTCAGCAGAGAAGACAAGTTTACCCACGAGGCCTTGTGCCTTTACCTCTCACATCATATAATCAGCAACAGTACTCACAGCTGGAGAACATTAGGATGGCAGCATCACCTCTCCAGCAATAAAGGTCATCTGAGTTAGTATGCATATAGTATAATTATGAAGAGAAAAAGTACTATGTTGTTCGTGTTTGTCCGTTGTTTCAATAATTTTCATTATACTTTCTAAATACACTTTTAGAAAGTGACAATATTACGAAAATGTATGTAGGCACTCAACAGAAAATAATTCATACAGCATGACATATATATAAACAGACAAGCACAGACTCTGATACAATCAGTGAAATTGTTGTTTTTGTCAATCACAGACTGAGGTTCAATGATGAATTGTGCTTTAAAATGTGAAATAAATTGTTGTAACATACTATTTAGTTGTTTTGACCAGTCACAGTATGACAAAAGATGGGGCTGTACACTGCTATCATCTACCTGTGTCAGTAAACTGTATGTTTATACTTAAAGATGCTTAAAGGAGACTTATTACGCCTTTTCCTTTCCTTCGGTGTGTTATATATACGTTCGTGTGCATGAAAAAGGTCTTGAATGTTTAAAAGGCCAAAGTCCACACCAGCGGAAGCTCCTCTCTCCCGGAGAAAACTCTGCTCCTGAAACGCCTCGTCATTAGTCCCGCCTTTAATTCTGTGATTTTGTGACATCACACTACGCCACCATGTCATACATTTGCATAATTTATGCCTAGCAGCTAGTTTGGCATGTAATAATTCATTTAGCATAGCTGCTCTGTTGTTAATAATAATTGGCTCAGGCGCGTGTGAGCTGACCAATCAGAGCAGACTGGGTATTCAGGAGGGGGGCCTTAAGGAGACAGGAGCTAAAACAAAGCGTTTCAGACACTCACAGGGGAAATACAGTGTTGCAGCACTGGACTGTATGATAAAATTGATGTTTTTTAGCACTAAAGCATGTGATCCTTCTCTAGTAGTAACTAAAATCTAAATTAAGAACCTGAAAAAAGCATAGTACGTCTCATTTAATATAAAAGGATAACTAATAGATGGATGAGATGAAAGAACTTAGTCTTTAGCATCTAAATTAGGCATAAAGAAGTTGTTTTTTTCTTTTGCAACCCCATTTTGTGCTACTAGTGACCTGCTGTTTTAAAATGTTTTGTGTTCTCATTAAAATGTGCGAAGGTTCTCATGTCTATTATACAAAACAGCTGCTGTGCAAGAATGACAAATCCGGTTTTATATGAGAATATTAATATGCTTCTACAGCTCGCACACAATTCATCTGTCTCCACTTCTTAGTCAAAACACTGACAAGACAAATAGTTGTAAAAAGGTTAGTGAGTCACACATGAAAACTGGAATCAAGACACGTATCACCAATATAGCATGGGTTGTATTAAAGAGTTGATGTAAAGTTTCATTACAGTGCATGATTCTCTTTTACTGCCAGAAAACTTTATAGCACAGAGGGGATTTGGTTCCCAGGCCTGATTAAGGAGCTAACCATGGGCTGGATGGATCTAGGACTACCTCCCACCGCATCACCCTCCTCCCACACATCAGCTCTTAGTAGGGGAGCGTGGGGAAGTGATTACTCTCGGATTAAGACTTGCCTCGTCGCCGATATGTGCGGCATAATTGAATAATGGCTGCCTCACCCGAAACAGTCCCAATGCAGACGAGTCTCCCAGCCTCGTCAGATCGGCACAATATTAACCGTGACACAGGCGTAACCAGGCCGGTAATTAATGCACTGAATCAATTACAAATTAGTCCATTTGGAGAATTCCCCACAGGAGTCCACTCATTACCAGTGCTCTGATGGAGTTGCAAGTTCTCCTCATGGGAAGGGGTGTCACTCCACTGCTCTACTTTTCTATCTGTCTTTATCTCTTTTCTCAAGGTGTAATGCGGGAGACAAATGGAGGATGAAATTGATGCTGCCTGTTACTTTGCGTTACATTGCAAATTAAAATGTCAGCTACACAGCATCGGATTCTTGGTATTGTGCTAGTAAAGAAGAGTGTGAAGCTAATTGAGGATAATGAAGGAACCTTTAGGAGGTAGCTAATGAGTACCATTAGTTGGCACACCTGCTACAACCATCGAGGTATGTCATACTGTATTGGTTACCTTCACATATAGCATTAAGCAGTTTATCTGTTGTAATATAAATCTTGGACATTACTGACCTTTTATTTTAGTAGTTAATCACAGCACGCAATACTATAGTACTGCAGTCATATCTATTATGTTTCCTCAGAACACAAAGGAAAATGATATCACTGTTTATATCACTTAAAAACTGGGAGATATACTCTTGAGGGCCACTGCAGCTAAACAGTTCAACTGCAGGGAAACAAATTACAGGAATACTTAAGAACATCTTAACTAAACTGGTACTGAAGGAGAGTGGTAACGTGAAGAATATGACCCGCTCTCCTCAGCCTGTATTTATGGTTCTTATTGCGTAGGGTGCACATCACACTGTTCATTTTCCTGCCAAAGGTGAAAGTCAGTCTTAATGACAGAGCGCCTTCTGGCTCAATTCAGGAACTGTCAGGGAGTTGAAATGGGAAAGACTGCCATTATGAAAGACAGTGAGAAATCTTGGATGTTTCTGTATGTGTGTGTGTGTGTCTGTGTGTGTGTGTGTGTGTGGGTGGGTGGGTGCCCGCCCACAAGCCCTTGAAAGGTAAGGCATATTCAGAGTAAACAGAATACATTTCTTAAAAGGAAAGACTTGATCCATTCCCAGTACTGCACATAAAGGACAGCACTGTATGTTCATAGTTTAAACCCAAGTCTTTTGACTGAACCCTTTCAACTTTTTTTCACATATGAAATGTGTTTCACAAAGACAGAAAAGTCATCCTGAAATTTTAAGGGAAGAATCTGATTAAGAGCAATAAAGGCAGAGCTAGGCTGGAGCAACCCTCATGTGTCAGTGCCGATGATTGATGGGTCCTGGCAAAGAAAAGGTAAAGTGAAGTTTTGACGGAAATGGGAGCAAACCGGTCAATACTTACAGCGGATGTGAGTCACAGTTTGGCTCACGCTTAAACAATTTAAATCAATTCAGTTCAGACAAAGTTTTTGACTTGTGCGGAGTTCAAATTACAGTCTGGTGATTAAATCAGTCTGATAAAAATAACTTAAATGGATGATGACCCGAGTCAAGATGTTGCTGACCTCATTCAATACATTCTGCTCCCGCTGGCATTTCATTCAAAAGGTAATTTTCACATTTGACTCATTCTGATGTTTGATTGATGCTTCCTGGGATCAATTATCCTACATCACCCACACCCTGACCATTTGTGCTCTGAAAGGTTGGCTAACGTACTTGCACTCATAAAATCAATGGACAACAATGCTAAGTTAAGCCCACATTAGATAAGAATAGGACTGCAAGATATGGTTAAAGAAAAAGTCAACACCCACCACAGCCACAGTCTGTCCCCTCTGCTGCCATCTGGCAAAAGATACAGAAGCATTCGCTGCTGTACCACCAGACTACAGAGCAGCTTCTTTTCTCCTCAAATCATCCTCTGCATTCCCCTACAATCATTAAAACCCCAATGATTGTAGGGATATGTACTGAACAAACATGTTCTCTTACATCTGGAGAACAACATTTGCGGGCCACGCCATCTCTGCAGCACTAAAGTACCTTATTATAGTGCATTTCACCTTTATCCATAAAATTCTAAAACTGGAATATTGCACTTAGATAAGAGCATGATAAGAGCTCTTTCCAACAAAACTAAAGAACAAAAACAACTCAGAATACACTGAGTTTGCTAATGCTGAAGCAAAGTGCAGACATTACCATCAATGCAGCAAACTGGTAAGAAAACATGTCCAGAGATGACCTCAGGACAGAAAAAAATAACAGTTTTTGGTATCCAGTAAGACCTTCTCAGCATGTTGAAGCCGAAATATGAGCTTCTTTGTTGTCACAATATATTAGAAGAGGCTTGCCACTATTAAGCATGACATATGGGCTTTCAGCTTCACTGCTGATATTGAGTGTAGCGATGTCTGTTTGATGTCTCCCATCAGCTTAACTGCACAGTGGAGTGATGAGGATTTCGTTGAAAGAAAAAGGGTCCACATCAAACTGGGGTGCCGGGGCTGGAGTAATATGAAAAGTTCTCCCTGCGTTGTGGTCCGAGACAAAGCTAAAAATACGAAAAAGGCACCGGATGCAGCCTGCCATGTGTCGCTCACACCCTTCAGTCAGTTGTAAACGAGGGGCGTTTGGCTCGGAGTAGTGTTGCTCACGTGGAGATCCTGTGCCTTTCAAACATCAGGCTATCAGTTGAAACGAAAAGTGAGCTCTTGATCTCGCGCCTAAGATGTGATTCCTGCTGTAACTGTGGAGACTCTTGACCACAGAAACAACTAACTGAAAGAAAGTTTTCTTTCATTTAGTTGTTTCAGTTAGGTGCTTTTCTGGCATGGAAAAGCTACCCCACAAGTCTGTTTGGTTCAAAGTAACTATTGTTTGTGTGTGTATGTGAGAGGCAGACAAAGAGAAAGAGCAAGGGAATTTAAGACATAAAAATAAAAAATTTTACCACTTCACTGTTTTACTATTTCACTTTTAGGCGTCAACAAGCATCAAGATCACTGAGCAGCGCTCCAGTAGAGACGTACCTCAGAGAAACCACCGTGTCTTGCAAAGACGAACCACTCCGAGGCTGCGTGGTTAACAAATTGCGGTTTGCTACTCCGACCAAGTGTCAAGAAGAGAAACCTCTTGCAGCAGTGTACAGTAGTAGTATAGTGACTTTCACATGCAATTGAAATAATTGATGATAGTGGCATGATTTGCTTTTGTCTTATGCTTTTTATGATCTCGGAAAAAGTCCCACATCTTTACAAGGATATTTCCTGTCGTGTCAAAATCACTGATATAACTGTAACAATCATTTCGTCCTTCTGTCTGTACTTGGCACCCTCAAATCCATGATGTCAGTACTCACACCTGTTCTTTTGTTGCTATTTGATGAACACGTCTTTTTTTTTTTTTTTCTGTTTCAGTGGGGCACACTTGAACATCCGGCCATGAATGACACATCCATTTGGTTTACATTGGTGTAGCAGACTTGAGACAGAGAGGGAGAGAAAGACATCCAGTGTGTTGAGCAGAAAGAAAGAAAACAATTGACAGAACAACGCAGACGGAAAGAGACAAGATACATGCGTTTTCTTAATTACTGTGTTAGTAAATCAATAGGAACTGTGCCATGCCTCATTGTCTGGGCTTCGACCAAGGAAGACAAGCTGAAAGACATCAGGCAGCAAATGTTGGTGAAAAGTCAGCCTGATTCAACCTGCGAGCACCAAACACCCACCCACAGCTCGCCCACCACCGGCTGTATCCCCCATCTCACCTTAGATTACCTAAAGGTGGTTACTGCAGAGTCTCTCTCTATTTTTCTGTTACATTCTGTGACTGCTACCCATCAGAAAAAACTCCTGACAAAACCTCTAATTACAGTTATTTTCAACAATACCTCACAGTCTTTTTTTATTGTAGACTCAATCCATGCTGAGATGTCATGATTTGTCTCAAAATAATGGATTTATGGTGCTGTATAGTAGCACTGAGCAATAGTTCTAATCACATAAGACAGCAAATAGATGCCAGACTTTATGGTACTCATTGCACGAGTATAGACGTTGTATTTTTGTCTGGACAAACATTTGAATGGAAGGCAAGGTATATAGGGAACCGATCTATACACAGATAGTGTCACTTTTCAAAAACCATTACACTTCGCAATCACATGTTATTTACCTGTCACTATTAACAGTTAACTATGCTTTTGTAGCTCTATCTAAAGCGAGAACAGTACCTTGAAAAAAACATTGTGCATACAAAGGGATCTATTAACAATAAAATATAGATTCCTTTGTATGTACAACGTTTTTTCAAAGATTACAAGACATGCAGCAAGGGCTCTAGGCTGGAGGCAAAGACGAACCGCTACAGTAAGACTTACTAACAGACGTATCTTATGAGGACTTTTAAGGACCTTATTACCTGTTAACTGATGTTTAATACGAGGACCTTCATATAAAGCGTTATCCATATGCATCAGGAATGGGAAGCATCGCATCCATATGAAATCCAAGAAAACACTAGTTTGTGCAACAGATGTATCTTTGTGGGAAGGAGTCAGCAAGCTCTAGGAGGGTTTTAGTTGTAGTATAATACAATCATTCTTTTCATTTTTACAGACTTAAAATGAAACTTATTTCAAATTTTCTCCTCAGAAATTGACATGAGATAAACATTCATGGGCACCTTGTGTTTGGAGTACCGATGTTAGCCAGGGTCACGTGATTCTCCTTCTCTACTGGCCTCCGATTCAAGCCTTGGAAAAACTATAATTATATATTTACCTTCAAAGCTTTTTATTTTTCTCAATGTGAATTACAGTGGGCGACCCCGCTCTTGTTCGGATACTTGACATTCAAATGTGTTTCTGTACTTCCGTCCACCTCTGTCTGTTCACATCACGCTCTCCCCATTCAGCCGATTCTCTCTGTATTTGACCATCATGGTGTTTTCTGTCGCACCTAACAGGGCTTTCTTGTCATCATGCTTGACGAGTAGACTGTCATACTGTCGCAACAAATGACACTCAAGCATCGACTGCACATCGCCTCGGCATACATGACATGCACACCCTGAACGGGGACTTCTCAAAGTCAGCCATTCTTGCCAATCTCATTAGGAAGTGACAACCACATGAAATCTCAAACAAAAGCCCAAACGACTCTTTAATTTAAGTAACATATGTCAGATAATTCATGTTCTATTGGACTTTCTTCTGTTTTAGTAGTACATTATACACTTCTGTACTTGGGTGTAGGAAGTATTTGAAATGTTAGTGGGACAATTCTTTTAAGGGAGGTTTGGGGGTTCTCCCCCAGAAAAGTCTTTAATAGATGTCATTTTGTGCATTCTGGTGCCTTTGAACAGGTGGTTTGATACTTTATCTGGTTATATTAGCATATGAAAAATAATCAGTAGGCCTATATTTTGCAATTTCATCCAGAGGAAGTGTCCTAGATCACATATTTGAGTATATTAAAAAGCTAAAAGTATGTAAATTGATTAAAAGATTGAAAGATAATAATAAAATATAAAAGCTTAATGCTAGAGCTCCTCCCTGCCTTTACACCCATCATCCCATCTTGTTTACCTCACTTGTTCCTTCTTTACCTCTTCATTCTATCCCTTTCTGTCTCTCCCTCCATTTTCATCTCATTTGACATCTTCCTTTCCTCTCTCCTGTCATATTTCCCTTCTTCCTACCTAGTTTACTTCAATGGCTAGTAAACATGTGCCGCGCATTCGTGTGTATGTGTGCTTGTGCTCTGTGACAAACTGAGTGTTAAGCTGCCTTGGTGCAAGCAGTGAAAACGTGGTATGGAGTTTCATTAGTTTGGGCATTCTGTCAATAAGCTAGCGGAATGGATTTAATAGCGAATGAAGGACGGACGCAGCACTCTGAAAAGAGCACCAAGTGGATAGACCGACATATTTCAACAGGGTGAAAGTGGAGGGGACGACACCAGTAATTCTAAAAAAGTGGGTGGGACTTAAGTTTAACAGCTGTGACGCCCATGCTTCTGTACTTGTTACTCGTTGCTCTATGCACATTCTAATTAACTGAGATTGCCTTTCTTGCCTTACTAAATAACATTTTAATTTTATTCATTACATCATTGAAATCCTCAGTGACATCCTTGAGCAAAACAGTATTCCTAGAAAGCAGCTGCCATTGACCCCCGGCAGAAGCGAGGGAAGGACATGGAACCCCAACAGAGGGGTTTCAAATCTTTCATGTCGCCTTGTTCTTTTTTTCTGCTGCTTTTGTTAGTTACCACAGTCAATAAAAAACAGTCTAATCTCACATGAGAATTCCTTTGTACAGCCACATAAGCCCTCACTCTCACACACATACACACTCACTCACTCACTGATTTGTTTCATGAGAGGTGTGATGTAAGAAACAGACGGGATACTTTCTCTTCATCTTCAAAGATGAGTCATCATAATCATCTTGTCCAAGCAATAAAGGACACTTGAGCGATGCACATACGTACACACATTCACACACACACATCAAAGGCAGCATCATCTGCAGGTGTCTGAAGTGGCTCATATTGGGTTTAAGCCACTCCAGAGGGATTGACGTGTTACCGGGGAGCTGGCTGTAGGTGGGCACTTTGGCGACTTCAAGCAAAGCACAACGCATCAGTGATGCTCCTGGGGAATACTGCGCTCACGCAGCACCGATATGATGATATTACAAAGTCGTATCATTACAGACTTTGTGAATGATATGCATGAGTTATTCACAGTGCAGGGTTAACACTTATTTATGAAGATTGATGCCAGAAATTAACGTCAAAACATTAATGAAGCCTTAACTTTTCAAAAATGGGGCAATTACCGGCGATATTTCCAGTAGGTTGTCACTTAGATCGAGGATGAGCTCCTGGGAAAACTCCGTCGGATTTTCTCACTTATACTTGTCGACACTCCATCCGGATTCTGTGTCTGTTTACAGATGTGGATGTGAGCTCAGGCAGAGGGTTTAGGGAAGCGATATGGAAATAGAGGATGAGGGCTTACTGATGCAAGGCAAACCTTAAGCCCTCCCAGTGCACTCCTGTGTATCAGACTTCAATGACCACAGCCCCGCGGAGCACATCGGTACGCCTCAATATGTATGGAAATGAGAGGCAATCATGCTAACGTGTGTTCAGTCTCTCCAAACATGCTAATGGTGTCAGTGCACTTTCAGCCCAATCGCAACATTTCGCCCCCTCCTCGGACCCCTCCTCCTCTCTGTCTCTTTCCTGACCCGGAATAGGTGTAGTTTTAATTATGCATTAAAATGTACGTAAACTCCAGTCCGACCCACTTGACTGTGCTCCTCCTCCTGTAGTGTGCATCCAACCTTCGCTGTCTTCTTTTTTCCTTCCTCCCTTCGCTTACTCTACCCCCAAAACCTCCCTCCCTCTCCTCCTCTTTTAAAAGTTGGGGATTGAAGGACTCGATTTCAAAACCGTGCACGTCCCTGTGACTCAAGTGAGGGGTTTGTTCCGCTGCCACACTTCCGTTCACAAATGCTCCGGCGCAGGGAGGAGGGAGGAGGGAGAAATCCCTGTTAATCTAGTGAATCTGGCTCACTCTGTCTCTTTTGTTCACTGTTACTGGGACTCTGACGCACTGATCTCTCGGGATGCATGTGGGCTGTGTGTGTGGGGCGCAGGGTTTGGTGAATGGGGGGGATTGCTACACAGTTCAGTCTACATGCAGTGGAGGAATCCAACAACCGCTGTCTCAGTTTTGAATGAATACTATACATATTCGCTGAGGGGATTACGGATGATCAACAGCTTCCTGTTTCAGTCTCTAGCGCAAGAGATGACCTGAAGAAATACTCAACTGGAATAGAAATAAAGGCAAAGTGTGCATTAGAACTCACATGCAGGGACCTCAGTCACGGCTGGGGATCCAGAGGGATCAGTCTATATATGACGTCACAGTAAATGGTTAGGATAACATGTATCTGATCCTTACTCACAAATAATTTACAAAAATCTGAGAATGTTTTGCACGATAGCAGATGGCAAACTTGAACACCAACATATTATAGGTTATAGGAGATGAAGAGGGAGAGAAATCCCCCAGAATCGCTCAATTTTATGAGTTGTTGACTTAGGAAAACTTTATAAACTTTGTGAAGAGCTGTCTCGGAATAATTCTTCATTATTTCTGCGTTCTTGTAAATTCCACTTATGTTATAAGCTTGTTTTAAGGGGTGCTGCAGCCCCCTCATCACCCCTAGTGATGAACGCATCAATGGTCACATGCGTTCCATACACCTGTATCAAGATAGCAGATGGGCTATTCTTACTGGAAGAAATTCAGGACAACAATGTGCCAAGTTGTTATCTTTAGCAGTTTAATTTACTGCTCTAATTGCAATGAAGTTGTAGAGGAGGTCATGCAAATGACTCAGGATTAAATTTAGCACAAGCAAAAAAAAAGTAAGACGCTGCTACTACTTTGGCACATGTGCCAAACTCGGCATTGCTACCCCATCACACCATGCGGGCTCTTGTGTATTAACACATTTTCGAATATCATGTTTTAGCTGAATTCCTTGAGGGACTTACACGTGTTAAAGCTTGCTGTAATCCAGGTGCCTGCCTCCCTGAAGATGCGCTTGGCCTGCACCAGTGGTGTTGCGGGGGGGGGGGTGCTTGTTTTGTTGATCTGTGTTTAATGAAAGTGACCACGCAGAGAGGATTTGGCCATTAGCTCGGCAAGGGCCTGTAATCACTACAAGTTGTTTCCCTTTTTTCATCCAGTTCATTATTGAACAAACAATCTGTGGGGAGAAAAGTGCATGTACCTGCCGTCTTCTTTCTCCCTCGTTTTATTTCCCTCTGCAAGGCTGCACTTTGCAAAGTATCGATTCGGTGGCTTGAAAATAACAAACCGGCAACAGTGCGAGCAGGGTTATAAACAGGCTCAGGGGAAAAAAAAGAAAAGTGTGAAAAAGCACCCATGAAGTGTATGCCATAGATTAATTATCAGTTCGCGTACATGCTCGGATCAGAGTTGATTGCTCTTGCTGCTGCGTTGGTATAGCGAGAAAAAGAACCTGGATTGTCAATGAGGAGGATAGTTTATGGCACACTGCCCAGGGCAATGTCACTGGACGACATAGAGTTGATGCTATTTGGCTGTGAAGCAGGGTAGAAAAGACCTTCAAACCCCCAGTAGGGTGAATCTGAGTCATCCAACAGACCTCAGCTCTTGGCTAGTAAAATAAAGTCAAAGTGTGAAGTATGGCCCCAACTGTCTAACTCTGTGTTCACACTGATGGTGGAACAGAGCGCAGCATAGACACACGTCAAAGAAGCTCAACATATTGTACACTTTTGCATGCATGCGCACAACAATGATGCATCAACTTTTGCACCGTCCTTAGCGATTCTCCGACTGTAGCTTAGTTGATCCTCTCTTCCAACTAGTTTCCAAACAGATAAACACTGAATATAAATTCCCCATCACTCACTCACACAGATACACACCGACTCACCAGACTCTGGCCCGTCTGTTTCTATTAATGGTAATCATCAGGGTAATGATGACGGAGCTGTGACTGCGGCTTACTTACTGGTGGCTGATGGCCATGCTCTCTGACAGCTGTCAGCCGCCATGACTATGCTGCCAGGGCCCTCCTTAGGACTTATTTCAGCTCACCACATCAGCTGCAACAGCACTTCACACACAGACTTGTTGATTATCAGCATCAGCGGGCCGGCGTGGAAAGACTTCTCTGACCGCCTGTCTGCTAATGACAGCCACCATGATGGTGGATGGGAGAAAGAGGACACAGCCTGTCACTTTGATTCATGCAACAGCAGCTCCGACTGGGTGGCTCCTTGCCAAAGTCTCGACAGTCGTTATATCCCCTCCTAAATGACATTTAAAGTGTGAAGCAATGGCTGTCCTTGTGGCTCAGTCACCCCGGGCCGGACCCCGGACACGAGCGCTGAACCCCGTGCCAAGTTTTGCATTGAGGTCACAAACCCTTGAGCAAGTTCTCCTCGCTCAGATGCTCGTACTCAACTCGCTGGCATGATTGAATAAGTGTAAAGTGACCTTGAAGTTAGCTGTTGTCGGTGATCTGATGTCTCACTGTCTCTCCTTTTGATCCCTTTCTGTTTTGTTTGTTGCTTACCCTTCTCCAATGCATTTTCTTTCTGCTCCTCGCCTCCTTTTGCTCTAACTAGTTGATTTCAGGGGTCTGTTTTGGCATGAAATACATGTATTTATTTATTATTAAGGTGCAATAAGCAATCCTGGAGAAAGAGTGTCGATTGATGAGGCTCGTTCCAAGGTGGTCACATACCGACCCTTTGGGTTGATGGCCTGGTCCGGGCCCAGAACGTTAAATATCAAACAAAGCATTAATATTTGATGAAGTGGGAATGAGAGTCAACAATTATCAGAGTTGCTTATTGCACCTTTAAATCTTAAGATGATACAGCGAATTAACAAGAATACGAAAAAATGAATCCAGAAGCACTGACAGGTCGGAGAAAACACTGTTGGCCGATCCAAATAACTACATTAACATTTTTGGTTTAAACCCTCTGCAATGGTCCACTGGTCCCTACGTTGGTATTTTTGCTTATTATGAATGTATTTATTTTGTTTGTTTCTATGGATGCTTCATATCCCTGAAATCTGTACAACCTAAGCTAAAAGATGACGTTAGTCAATAAACAATAATAAATGATAAAAGAAAAAGGAAATGTTTTTTAATAAAATTTTACTGAATAAAAACACAGAACCCATTGATTCAAAATATTTCTACAAGTAGACACATGAATAAAATATCTCTTAACACTCCACAACCTATTTGAACTATGTACATATTTTAGTTTTTTAAATATGCTCATTTGTATGAGCAGAGTAACAAGGCATTCTGATAGAATAGAATATTTGAATAGAAATATTTCCTCAGTGCCTCGGTGGTATTTTTGCTCACTACTACAAAATGCGTTGCAAATTAAATTAAAACTACAACACACACTATAATTAAAACTACAAAATACACAATGCTCAGAACTACCTACTCTGACTATTTCTCTCAATCTCTCTGACAAAGACCAGCCTGCACCATCCCGCCACTCACTGCTGGCACCACATTTTGCACCACATGTCACTTAAGGTATTGACGTCATCATGTGCGGCCAATGTGATATAGTGGAAGACAAAAGCCTGCAAAAAGAATGACTGCTCCAGCTGTTACTGTTTTTATTTTAGATCGATTTAAACAGGATCATGTAAACAACAGCGTCCCGTGGCCAGTTTAGGGCCGCCCTCGGAGGTCCATTTTCATGGGCTTTACAACCTCTTGAGTTAAGTTATAAGTATAAAGATTCAGTAAAATAATGTATGTTTAAAGGTCACTGAATTCATACAAAAAAACCAAAAAAAAACACGCTGTTATACAGCTTGAACAAGAATACAAAATAAACCCATCCCATCTTACGAGGTAATTAATATTAAAAACTTAAGGGCCTAAAGCATTTTGAGTGCATGACACAGCAAAATGAAACCTGACATTACCCCAGTCTCCAGCGTTTGGCTAAGTGAAGGAAAGGTTTGGGAGATTGTTCACCTCCCCTTACAGATGACAGACTTGAAGTTCGAAAGTGCATCATTTTAAAAAGCTTATTGCCAGAAAAACTCATTTTCAAGAGCTTACAAAACTTCAATGGAGTATCAGCAAGTATTTTCCCTTTGCATTCATTTCGTGCAAGTGTTAAACAAGATCGATCTAGTTCTGCAAAATCTTGGTTGAAGTCTGCAGCCTGTAACATTTTTGATCAACATGCTGCACAATGTGAAGAAACTAAATAAAGCACTCTGCTCTCTGTCAGCTCGAAGGAATAGTCTGCTGTTTTTTGTTTTTTTAAAGCCTCAGGATGGATTGTAAAATCTCCTTTATTTGCGCGTTTTGTACAGCAGTGCATTGTTGGTGGAAAAACATTGTTGAATAAACTCTAACTCATAGTGTCCTCAAGGCCTGCTAGAAGTGGATACTACAGCTTAATAAAGTATTTCTGGCCTTGGACTAGCTTACATGCTGGATCAGTTATTTTAGATCCACTGAAAGATATATTGTTTTCTTCCTTTTAATGTCTCTCACAGAACCAGTGATTTACAACAATATTATGTACACTTAACATTCACACTAACACTTCCCTCCATGGTTCCGTCCACAGTCTATCCGAGAAGTGACAGGCTATGTGTTGGTGGCCCTGAACCAGTTCGACTACCTGCCTTTGGAGAACTTGAGGATCATCAGAGGAACCAAGCTGTACGAGGACCGCTACTCCCTCGCAATCTTCCTCAACTACAGACGGGATGGAAACTTCGGCCTGCGTCAGCTGGGCCTGAAAAACCTCACAGGTGAGCGAATAATTCCCTGGTTACTCACATTTGTCCGTGCTGTGTGCTGTTGTTCCTTGCTGATGGTGCGAATTCAGTATGCGGTTGGTCTGAACCAGTCTAATCTTTTGAAGAAGCTTTTTATCTGAGATCAAACGTTAAATGATCTTATTCCCATGCGTCATGGAGTGCATGTTTACCCTTTTCTTTTACCACCTGCTGGGAGCTCTTAACAGGTTTAGACAGCTCCAAAGCTCCCATTAATTCATTTCATCATTTCTTCATTTTTTAGGTTATGAATCCTGATAAATTATACGCAAAAGTTGATGAGATGTTTTTACTCCTAGGCCTAACATTTTTGCCCAAATGAACGTCATTCAGACTTTAGCTAGTTCAGGCTGATGGTGTCAGATATTTACCTTCACTGAGGAAGTCCTGTTTTCACTCGTGTCCATTTGTTTTGTTTTGTCGGTTGGTTTGTCAGTGGGATTACACACAGGATTTCCATGAAACTTGGATGGAGGATGGGTCTCGGCCTAGAATAGACCACATTTTGTTCTAATGGCAATACTTTTGGTGTGGATCCAGATAAAGGGACGGATCCAGAATTGTTTTTTTCTCTGTCTCTTCTAACATTGCGAGATTGCACATTTGTGACATTTTTGTTAATCCCTCAGGGAATAATCTGTGCTGATTTTTAAAGAATCTGCCATATTTAGGTGGCTGGTATATATGAGTGAGTTCAATTGGATGCAGGTCCGAGGTCTAGTGAGCTTAAATTATGATTAAGCAGTTAAGGGTGGAGTGTTATAGTGCTGTCGAGTTTGATGTTGGTTTGGCTGATTGAATTTAAGCAGACTGTTGGGGGTTGCCGGAGGTATTTATTGTTAAAATTTGTTGTGTTTCCACAGTGAGGCATACCCACCAGTAATTTGCTCGAAACCTTGAATATGATGTTACTTTTTATAACTTACAGTTGAGTCGGAAGCGGTTTTGTCAACCCAAATGGTGGCAATAGATAAACCAAAGTGAGCTCAATAAAATGGGAGCAGAAGGTGACAGTCAAACGGAAACAGTCTGATTTTTAATCTTAAGAGTTTACTTTTAAATCAATTATGTGTGTAGCAGCTAAGAGGTGGATTAAGTGCTTAAATGCTTCACTTACCTGAAACTTCTGAAACATTATTCACTTCACTCTCTTCATTACCTTGTTTCAAATTGCTATCCTTGAAGTTAATGATTTCGAAAAGCTCTTGCAGCTGAATTCAGCTGTGATCAGATCCCCTTGATGAGTTGCCAGTATAAATCAATAGCTGCTTTGCCGACCTTCTGTCTTTTCAGTATCAGTATTGTTTCACACTGACAAGAGGGTAAGGATATCCCTGTCATCATTAAGAAAATGTGTCAAAATCAATATATAACAGGCGATTTAGATGGTCCTTTTTAGAGAATCGTTCCAAAAATGCAATTGCAATGAAACACTAGTCTTAGGGTACATTGCATTATTCAATTCATACATTGCTAAGTGTTTCCTGGCTTCTATCACCTTTTCAGTGGATTGAAATATGCAAACATCCTGCCTCTTCTTCCCCTCCCAAGTACCTGACTGGTGCTGTTATTACAATTAACCCTCACACACTAAGGGATATGATGCTGACTCGCAATGTTGTTAAAAGACTTTATCTCTTCTGTTATTTCCACCCATCCCTCCTGCTCACACGCAAAAAAATCTCGTCTGATTTACAACCCGCCCTGCAATCGACCCAGGCTTGTTTTCTCAGAAGTTGGAGAAGACAGTGAATGTGATTGCTGATAAATAGTGTACTAAGTAGAAAAACACTGCGTGGGTGGATCTCCCTCTTTATGAACAGTGGATCCTTGTGCTACTAGGTTTCCTTCAGGCACCCTGACCCCGAGATCAGCGAGAAATGAAGCTCTTGACTTGAGAAAAAGATGTAGAGCTTTTCCAGTGCAGGGCTAAGTGGGGCATGCTAGGGCCAGGGCCAGCTCATGATGTGTGCAACGCAAGGTCAGAGGTGTTATTTACTCATTTTGAGGATAAATCCGACCTCACAAATCATCTGAGTGAGTGAAAATGGAGAGAGAATAAATTTGTGTTTTAGCTGAATACCATTAAGTAAAAGTGTTATCAGCAGGTCCTGGTCAGTTGTGTTTGGTCCCGTGGTGGGAGCTTTTTTTCCTTTTTTTTGCCCTCCAGTTCAGTCATAGCATAAATTATTTCTCTTTTTATCTTTACGCATAAGGAAACAAGAGGAATGAGATTTGAATGATTTATTTGGTAGTGCCATGAAGCGCCATGCATGTCCTCTTTGATGGGGAATGTCAGGAAATTGTGCTTTGAGATGACTTTTGCTTCTTATTTCTCGAAGGGGATGATCTCCCAGTGTAATCAGACCGGGCTGGTGGCATACAGTACACTGAAGCACTGATGTTTTTTAGAGCAATGTGACACAAATGTATGAATATGTTTTATATAAGGATGGTTACAAGTATGTCAAGGAGACACTGATGCCATATGAGAAAGGCAATGTCATCAGTTTGCACTTTTGTTGAGAAATTCTCTCTGTATTGAGAGATTAAAATATATTCACAGACTAGAATTTATTTAGGTTTGTAAGGAAGAAGCATGGCGCTGTGCTTGTGTCTCTGCTGCTTCCAAACACGCTTTCTAAATAATTCAGTTGTCTCTCATTGTTCTCCTCAACTGTTCCTTCCCTGTGATCCCCCAGAGTCGAAGGAAACAACACATCCATCCACGAGTGTGTGTGCAGCGACAGTATGTGCTTGTGTGTGAAGTTCCATCTTGTATTCTTTCTCGCATGTTGCGCCATACTTAGGGAATTGCATTGTCCAGCACCACCGGCAGCTTCTTTTGCCAAGCTGGTCCTCTTCATTGTGGTGCCAAGTTGAAGCCAGTGCTGAGGGAGCCCGGGCTGGACTCTGAGAAACTGCTGTTTGATGTGCCATCCGTGGCCTCGAGCCATGAAGTAGAGGGGAAGTTATGCACAACAGCCATGGCCTCAATCTGCTCTACTTCATAACTCTGACTGTTTGAGTTTCAACCCAGCATTTTTTGCTCTTGCAAAAAAGCAGAAGAGAACAAAATGTATCTTTCTTGTCAATGAAACAATTATATTTTTTTAGGAGATATTTGTCTTTTAATGGGAAGATTCTCTCGTGGTAGGAGGGTTTTATTGTTATTGTTATTGTTATTGTTATTGTTATTGTTATTACAACTTACCAACGAGAGGTCCAGTTCACCTTTTGGTTCTTGGTAGACAAGACCCTGACCAGAACCACTGACTGTTTAACAAATTGACATAGCTTCTTCTGAAAAGTGAAACTAATGCAGAAGTTCCTTAAATCTGAATCCTTTCTACTGGTCAACAGTGGTTTCAAAAAGAAGTCAGGTTGTATGTAATCTTATGAGAAAATGACTCCTCTTCCAACTGGATTTATTACTGAAGTAAAATGTTTCGTAATGAGTTTTTGGCCACTAGTTTCAAGGCTTCTTCAATACAACGCGGTGTTCATTTGGTGAATCAGTACAATAGCGTAGGCCTACTCTATTCAGCTTACTGTTTAGCGCCGTTTGCTGCTAAAGTTAGCAGATGCCGTGGACGCTTAAGCTGCGCTGTGACTACTAGCACTTGTTCTCCGTTCACCGATCCGTTCAACTTCAGTTTCAACAGGGCTGCTCGAAATATTTTCCCCATTCCCCACTTCTCTTCCTGATATTTGCCATTTAGAGCCATGTTTGTAGTATTTTTGAACCTTTCATTTAACCTTCGCTTTCTCTCTTGCGTCACAGTTTGAGTTTTAGCTGTAACAAATTATGGATTTACGCGTGACATGACTGCAGTTACAGGAAACCTTTCTGCAGTGCTCTGATAGTATTTTGTTTCCAAATGAACTCATTTCATTTTCAAAAAAACGAATCTGGGATTCCTCCTCACCCTACTAGAGGGAGCTCGCTAACAACCACTCATACCACAGTTTGAGAATACTGGCTTTAAGGTACAGTTACCCTGTGATTTACAAGCCACTACCAAGGTGTGCTCTAGGGTTCTCAGATAGTATCCTCACCAGCTCCACCCTCTTGTCCAGATATGGTAACTTCTGGCAGCAAAAAACGGCCATTATGTCAAACTTGAGGCTTCAAAACAATATTCCACAAACAAATGACCGCCATCAGGGTGGCCAGGACTCAAATCATGTCCAAATTATATGCGGGCTAATTTTGACCAGGTTGGGTTCTTCCTTTTTGCCCCAGGGCCTTGATTTTGTTCAGTACGTCAACATATATCTAATATCTGAGTGGATACAAGCCAACTCATTGTGTTGCTTCATCATCAATGCAGAGAAAAATGTGACTATTGAGACGACATAGAGTATGAACTATGAAGTATCTTTACTTTTGGCTGCTCATTAACTGGTGCAGGCACATCATGCCTCTACCGTTGTTGTTCTCTCTATTTTTGGGTCTGTTCAACTGCATTTTGGATGAGGTCTCATTATCCTTGAGTCTTTTTCGGACCAGTTGTGACTGTCCCAAGGTCTTTTTCCCATCATGTATCTTTTGTTGAAAATATAGATATTGTCCCGTTTGGGTAGACAGGGCTGTCCAAAATTTGGGACCCGTAAAGACCTTGAATACCAACTTATCCCTTCATAACAAGAAACTTGTCTCGGAGGGTCTATCATATCACTGCTTTTTGCGCAGATGGTCCTGACAGTTAAACAAGCTCTTGCTGGGGGGAAAGAAACAAGTCACTTGTGTCCCAGTTTGTTCTGTTGCAGTTGTCATCATTCTAGTGTACTGCTGAGGAAGGATACAAGCCTGAACCATCAGGATAGATCCACTCCTGTACACCAAGCAGCATGCTTTAAAATTCTTCCCTTCCTACCTGTCTTATTCATTACAAGGCCTGTGAAGCTGCCTTCATATTGTTCCACTGTTTGACTGCCAGCAGCTCCCAGGAGAAGTGTAAAATGATCAATATAATCCATAAGCAACATATATAAGAGGATAAAACTTATTAGCTACATAAGGGGCTAATCGAGAGAAGGCACAGTAAAAGACCCCTACAGTGCTGAAACCCACCCGTATTTCTACTTGGGTCGAAATTGCCTTTGGATGAAATCAATTTGTCGCCAGTATATTGTAGCATTGCACTTATTGATTTCTCTGGTGCACTCTCTGCGAGCTGTGAATGGACTATCTGGATTTGAGGGGACTGGAGGATGGGGTAGAGGAGGTCTCTGGCTGAGCAGGGATAGGACTCCCTCCGATGCACCTTTCAATCAAGCTTAGCTAAGTTATCCTCATGAATATGAAATATAAGGCACAGTCAATCCGGGAAAAGTTTAAGGATGGTGTGTGTGCATGGGGGTGTGTAGGAATGAATAAGAAATGTGAAAGGCCCTCTTTGCTTGAGTGTGAAAAGTTTAGTTGTGTTGTTTGTTTGGTATTACTTTGTGCAGACAAAAATCGGTTTTGATACCCCCCATCTGAGGGTAAATAGCTGGTTCCTAAAAGGTTGCCCATTTTTAAGGCTATTTGCATGTACACTTGATCCTCATGATTGCAGCAAAAAAAGAAGACGCTTCAAATAAGAAATAAGTACTTCTTTCTACCCTTTGTCGCTACAGCCAAGAAAAAGGTTAAACGGAGCCGCCTCCTGACATTTTCAAAGTTCCTAATCCGTATTTCAATGCACGCTGACCTGCAGTGTCTTCCTTCCTGCTTAGGCAAACATTTTCAGCACTTCCGTCTGGATTCACATGAACCCCGGGCAGCCTCTGTGCTTTCACATGGTAATTACAGCCTGCTTTCCTGGCAAAATAATAACAGCCTCAATAAGGAGCACAACACAGATGAGCTTTCTGATTTAACACATTTTACTGCCCCCCCTTCCCCCTCCTCCTTTCTCTCATTTCATCCAGTATCATTTTTTTTTTCAGATTTGTTTAGTGTTGTTGATTCATTTTTCTAACCACCCTACGCCTGCACCGCGTCTGTCCAAAATGAAGCATCCAATCTGAGGCTCCATCTGCTGAATGATCCTCTCTCGTCTCATGCATGTACACAAGCCTGTGTTTTACGCCAAGGCGTTATCCACTCCTTCATGGCCCATCTGCTCTCTCTTTATCCATCCTATTTTCTGTCTTTCTTCCATCTCTTTATCCCTCTTTCGTTTGGCAATGTGTCTCCCATCATATTTCAGTTGGCTGTCTTGATTTGTCACATTGATGCCTTTCACACAAACGCACGCAATCAAATGTTTGTACCATTTTGTACTGTATGTAACACCCATTTGAGCACTTGAGTCCTACTGTGTTCTCCAAAGCCTACTGCAATCGCTCGACGGGTACAACTCCGTGAACGTGCTCTATCATCCGCGAAACGTGTTCTGTTCAGTGTCTTGTGACGCCATGTATAAAGGATGGGATGGGGCAAGGTGAAAGAGATGATTTGAGTCAGTGTGTTTCCCCCAGACAAGGGACTGCTGAGGGGAGGGGCATAAAATTATGGTCCTCTTCTGATTCCTGTGACTTCCATTCACCATCTAACTATTAGGAGAAGAAAGAACAGTTCTGCCACAGGAGGCAGGCAAGATTGGTTCAGAGGACGTCACCAGAATTCAGTCGAGCCTCTTGCCTGGCCGCCCACAGACCTCGGGTCTCCTTCAATTGTGTGTCTAATTGATTACTTCCCATGCAATTACTCCCGTGTCACACTCAATATTTCAGCGCTCCAGGAAGGGGGCAAGAGGGACTTTCTTTTTTGAAGGACGACATTCATATTGTCACATTTGTGAGCCCCTAATGTGGATGGTGAGGAGGCCCATGTTAAATTGAAGTCCGGAACGGGCCATCAGTGGCGGTTGGTGTTAATTGATTGCTGTGTAATACCACTGCGTGACAGAGATAGTGAGACTTTTAGAGCCTATAGTTGGGTTTTGTGCCAGGGGAACAACAGAGCTGAATTCTTTTTAAAAGTTCCTGTCAGTAGTTTTGCTTGTTTTTGAGCTCCTTGAAGGACGGCGTTAATGATTCTAGAGAAAGATGGCTGATTGTTGAGTCTCATTCCCAGGTCGTCAAATACCAATGCTGGCTCGGACCAGCCACCACGTCGATATTTCACGACGATATGATATTTCTTCATAAGCAGAAAATCACTGAGCTTTATGAAATATTAATGGACAACAACAGCACAATATCTTTGCCAATGAAATATATATGTCTATGTATATATTAAATTGTTGAAATCTATCTGGAGCAAAGTTTTTGTTCAAAATTCCCTTGTGTCATAGCAAGCTCCCTTTTCCCATATACTTGTTACAGGACTTCACCCAACTGTGTGACAATAGCTGGCCCTTCTCTGGCTCAGATCCCAGGCCTGTGTCATGTGCACCCGTGTCCTGGCTACCAGATTTGGACCACCTATGGACTGCGAGGAATTTGGGCTGGGAGTGTACGTGGCCATGTGGCCCATCACTGAGCCAGAACAACTTTGATATGTGGGTTGATAAGTATCAATAACTATTAAAGAAACCATTATTATTCTGTCCCACCTTAAGTCTAACGCATTATCCCTTGTCAGATAAACTCTGTCACAATGTGCTTGAGGTTTCTGTCTATTAAAAGGCTATTTTTTCCTCACCACCATGCGTGCCCGTGAGGGAATGTTCAGTCGCTGTGAATTAAAGAGTAATGTCAAGATCTCCTCTGTTTGAGAAGTGCGTTGAGAAGACTTTTGTTGTGAATTGGCGCTATATAAATAAAACTGGCTTGACTTGACTAGATTAGCGCCTAAACCTTTCTCTCTGCTTGATACAAGGCGCAGGACAGACCAGTCCGGACAAAAGGTAGCAGGAAAACTGATAAGTACATCTATGTTGACTTTCCAATCAACGCTCCACCTTTTCCAATTACTGACATCAAATGGATGGCTGATACTAATACTATTAAAGCAGCCCTGGATTGATAATTTTAATGATTATTAGTCTCATGATTGAGGAACAAATAAGGTTGATGTCAGGCAATGATGAATAGTTGAACATGTAGAACATTCAAATGCATTGTATTTGAAACTAAATGTTAAGTAAGATGTGAGTTTAGATATTAATCAGAAATAATTAGCTTGTAGCTTTTATATTCAGGGGACCGTTCATGTCTTTTTTATAGATGCAAGCTTGCTAGTGTGTGAATACATCAGTAAAGTAGCGCTCACATGTGTAATATGGCTGTTTCTGATAAATAATTTACTTTGTGCAAGCCCATGATTGCAAAAGGGACCAGCTGAGGAGGACTCACTAACTATCCTCACTAATTATAAATATTGTCCGGCCCAAGCCGCCACCTCTGCCCCACCTTTAGTCAGCTAGAAACATACCCAGCCTTGCCTAAACATGACTGCATAGCCTTTATTACCAATTTTCCTTCCAAACTGAACCTCTGCGGCCCGCTGGAAGTGCGAGTCGACTTTCGCCTCATTAAAAGTTAAAGTAGGCGTGGAAGGAATTTTAATGCCAATTAATAATCAAAACACAGTCTTCTTCTCTCTTTCTCCAACATTTCCTTCTCCCCCGGGCTATGACTTAGATCAGGCAAGGATCTGCCATGATGTAGATGTAAACTGGCTCAGAGACCAATAGGACACTGTTCACTTAGTTGGAATCTCGTCTGAATTCTACCCTTTTGTTTAAGCAGGGGGAACGAGGGACAGAATGAGAATGTGTTCCTCAGCCACTTGAACTGTGAAATGTTTCAGACCAGACACTGTGTGAAGTGTGAAGTATGTATTGTCTGACTAACTCCGTCAAATATGTTTACATGCAATTGTGAAGCATAGCTCTCGGTTCTGTAAGCCATTCTTAATTGTGGTACATGATTTTGATGTGGTTTTAGATTAATACATGTTTTAGTTTAAGTCATTGATTTATGTGTGTAAGTCTAAGTCTATAGTTTAATCAATATCATCAAAACTAGACATTTCATTTATTTCAGTATTATTTATTGTGTCTCTTCTTATGGTACATGTCCACAGAGGCATCATTTGACACAATGCGTCGCTACTAGGATTCATAGCGCGGCTGGTACATAGTCAAACATGAATGGGAAGAATGGAAAAAAAACGTATACATATATATATATATTTCAATTTATATCTAGATACAGTATATATAGTCTTAACTGTCATGGACTTCCCTCCACAGTCACCTGTCCTCAACTGTCAAATCATGTTGGGATAACATCAGTCACTAGTCCATGCAAGTACAAGTGCTTGCTGTCATTAAAGCAAAAGTAGGACATACCAAATACTAATAGATCTTGAAATTCAAGGACAATTTTCAAACAAACATTCAACTTCTCACTCAAATTGTTAAGCTGACGTAAATGTTGCCCTCAAAGCTAAAAGAAACTTGACTGTTGGTATGTGACAGGAGTTATTGCAGTGCTAATAGAGTGGCGAAAGTGAAAATACATAGGTTGTGGGGGCCTCACCCTTTTTTGGAGAGACTCATAGGACCAAAACTTGAAAAAATGCTGATTTTTTTGATTGCACTCTACATAACAACCCTTTTAAACATGATGACGTTTTAGTCCTCTTCTCTAATGTATTTCTAATAATCCAGATAAACTTTGGTCAATTCATGTAACATACCTTATACATCATTAAACATGTAGCATTTTTTTGTGAAACCTGTGCTTTGCAAACTGTTTGTACACTATATTAATTCTAGTCTGAGTGTGTGAACACCGCCTTGTCACACTGCACATCATCTTGTTTGTATACTGTACCTACTCCTTTCTTTCTATATTCTGCCATAGATATGATTGCAGATTCAAAACAGACTCAAACTCACACTGTGACTGTCATGTTCAGTTTCTGTCACTGACTGTCTGTCATTGTGGCTTTAGCATATCGGCGCGGGGCTGTGCAGCCTTGACACGCAGCTCTTACTTTGATTCTGAAGGCCAGGCAGTGTTTCAGACAGGTCTTTGATGTCAGAGGCGCTCCGTGCTCATCTCAGAGGAGGAGCAAAATGAGTGGGAAAGCAAATAAAATAGGAGCTGACTGGCAGCTCGGTGGGTCTCAAAAGCCACTGAGGAACATGTCACTTTCTATCAACTTAGTTATGAGGCCTAAATGGACACCTGTGGAATTTAAGTGGTGAAAGATTTGACTGTTGAAGACCTGATATGTGTAACACAAATATAAAACAGTTCTGAAATCACCCTGACACCAGCGTTTTTCTCTCAGGAGGTTAGTGGACTTTTATCAACTTTGCTCTTCCCGTGTTATGTTAGCTTTGTTTTGTCGATGAATTAAAGTTTTGCCTGAAAACTATAGGCTCTAGATCTGGGATAGTGGTTCATCCGTTGGTGTTTAAGCATATATGCTGACAAGATTATTGAGTATTTAAACAGTTGGATAAAAGGCCTGAGATTTCCAGCCAATTACTGTTATCACTGAGGCTTTCTTTCTGTGAGTTTAAAAGAAGCACTGCTCCCAAAACCAATTTAATAACCTTGCCTGCCGACACACACATAAACACACGCATTACCCTCCAACCCTGCGACTCCTCCCCTTTCTCCCCTGGCAGCTTAATAATTAATATGCTTATTTTTTGCCTCTCAGGCCAAAGCCTTGGGTAAGTGGAGCAGATATTGATGGGGGCAGCGGTGGGTAATGGGACATGAAAAGGACTTTTCTGTTCATCTCAGGTCTCCGCAGAGATATGGTGGGTGTTACTGTATGCAACACCAGGCATGACCAAATAAAGATTTTAATAAAGCTTTCCCTGCCTTCTGTGCCACCTCTCCACGGTACATTTATTTGTTGTGGCGCTAAAAAAGATCCTGCTTCCATCAATAGCACGTTACCGAAGCTCTGTGTCTCCACATCTATCAGATAGTGCCTCTTTGATAATGTCCTATGCAGTTTTTTTTAATTATAGTCTGTTATTCCAACAACCAGACTTGAGGGTCCACTTTAATGTCCATAAGTAGAGGTTGGTTTGGTCACAGATGTGGTTTGAATGCATCTGCTCCACAGACAAAGTCGATACCCAGATCTGGCCCACACCAGACACCTCCAGATTTGGCTGACATGTGGCCATGGTGTGGCCTGCTTGTGGCTCAGATCTGCAAACAGGAGTGGACCGCCCAGGTGCCATCATTCCCCTCGGTATGTGGGCCAGATGAACGTGTCCAGTACAATTCTGCCATCTGGGTGGGTGAAACTGCAATTTGGCCAATGTGTTCAATCAAACATGATTGGTCAGTTGGACTACAAACAGACTACAAACTGAAACTAGAGCACGTCCGATACCAAAACCTTGTCCCTTCCCCACAGATGTTGTATGCAGATTCTTGTTTCTAGAGATTATTCCTTCCTCACCTCTGACTTCCTGGCCAATTGTTCCATGTGTGAATGTCAGATTGTCAGTTTCAGAGGTCACAAAAATCCTAGGTCACAGATCCCCAATTCTGCCTTTGGAAAAGTTGTCGACAATCTGAGAAACAGTTCTGATCAAGTAAACCAGGGCTTGAACCTTTCCCTGGTTTGACTCACCCGGCAGGTGCCAGCTGATAAGCCTCCTATGGCTTTGTCTAGCCCTCCTTGTAAACATTTCAGCTTTTATTTCATAGGTAAAAATGTTGGCTGTCAAATGGAATATAGTTCCCAAATTGTTAAACAGCTAAAAAAAACAGTCAAACACTTCACTTTTAGCTAACTTTCTCAGAGTGTCTCCTTGTGTCACCCTTGGCATCTCCCCGGTGTTGCATTAATGGCTAATAACAAGTCAAACCTGCTCCCAGGTGTGTGGCATCAGCGCTGACCTTCTAATTTCTAAAATGCTTATTCGAGACTTATCATAATATGTTATTGTAATAACTAATTTGCAGTTTTGGTAGACGTGCATGCTCTCACAGTGTTTTATAGTTTCAATTTAGATTTTCTCTACAGTCTTGGATGGACTTTCCCACCTTGGCTGCTGCACAACATACAAGTGCTGTATGCACAAAGTGAGAGCCGTGGCCTGTACTGTGTAACTGAATGTCTCTCAGTAGGCCTGGAAAAACAAGGCCTCAATGACGTGCTGTTGCCCTAGCAAATCGTGCAGTGACCGAGGCCAGCTTCCTCTGTGCTAAAACCAACATACTTGGTATGCTTGTGGTAAGATATGCTCTCTCTCCTCTCAGTCCTTCCATCTCTCCTTCTCTTTCTGTCTGCCTCTCTCAGACCCTGTTTTGTTTTGCCCATTCCAGAGAGCGTGGCTCATTTTAATTCAGCTGGCAGGCTGATCACACATCAGCCTTGATAAGCTAAGTGGCCCTCAGCAGCAGCTATTGAAGGTCCTTTTACTCTTTTTTAATCACTCACTTGTTTTGCCCCTTGATAATCCTTTCTGTCTTACTTTTTTGTCTCTTTGCTCATTTGTTTGCTTGCTTTTGTTTTTCTCTCTTGCTCGTAGATTTGTCTTATCTCAAGGTATTGTAATATGATTTTCTCCTCCTCCTCCTCCGCCCTATCCATTAAGCTCAGATTACCAGGGTTTTATCACAGTTTAAGTTGAAAATAACCCCCACCACCCTTTCCATAACCATTCTGTCATGATTTTATTTTTTCCTCCCCTCATCTTTAAGCAGATGCTTTGCCTTGCTCGGATGTAATTCCATAATCCCTAAATCTCAGCCATTTTTCATAAAGACTCACAAGAAACAATTGCATGAGGGATGGGCCAAATTTAATCAGCAGCCTGTGAATGCAATTATCTTGGCGGAGGAGAGGCGTATGTTTGGGGGATGGGGGCCATGGCCGACGCCCCCATGCCATCTACTATACCTCGGCAAAGATCTCAACAACAATCCTCCTTCAGGGTGACAAAGAGGATAAAAAAGGCACAAGCGATTGCCTGTATTCAGAAAACCTCAGGTAGATAAAACATAATAAAATGGCCTCCAGTTTGTCCATCCAGTGGACAAAACATGGTGAAGTGCCATCTCTTCAAGGACTTTCTGTCTCTGGTTGTGTACATGTGGTGCCCTTTTATTTTTTTATCACCCCTGCCCCTCAAACATCCTGAGTCCACCACTGCTCATGTGTTGTGGAAAGAGATACAGATTCAATGTAAATAATCAGATAATTACCAAATGTCTTCTTCTATTTCAACGTATTCAGTTTGAACAGTAACTATTTCACACATTAATCACTGGCTGTACTTGTCCAATGTCTCTTACCTAACATCATTGTTATACTCTTACCTGGGCACAATTCTACATCCGGACAGTTATTTCTTCTTCTGTCCCCTCAAAGACAGCATTTCTCTCATCTCTCGTCCTCCATTTCCATTTATTACAAGTGTTTTATCCACAGTCATCGCCCTTCTAAAGGCGATTTATGCCTCCACTGCCGCACATATTTTATTTATTTTTTTATTCTCAATGTCATGTATTTTAAACTGCCTTTTTAGGAGGTTTCGCAACTTGTTTTCCACCAAAACACTCGACTGCCAGGCAGGGAAAAATAGAGTTTTAAGTTTGAATGAAATAACAGGCCTTGGTGAGACTAGCAGTTTAAATGTGTGGTGTTTTTTTAATTTAGATGGAGGAGGTTGCTCATTAACCCTAAACAGGGCACGGTGTGCACACGATGATGCATGTGTGATGCTGTACACGTGATGCTGCCACGGCCACTCAGCCATGAATGTCAGTCGCCATGTTAAAATTAAATTTGCATTTAATGTGTGAGGTGCCTCAACATATAAACTTGTCTGCATATGTGTGTGGAGACACAAAGGCGGACACATACTTTACATACTGAACATATGTACTCACCAAGAAAACACTAATGTGTCTATCTGTTCAATCTTTAATATCTTATTCTTCGCATTCCGTTTTTTTTCTCTCCAACCTCCCGACATGGCATCATCCAGTTGTTTTGGTCTTAAGAGTCTTTTCCCTCCATAAACATTTGCATTTTTGCATTTCATCTCTTTCTTCCACCAACCGAACAATATAAGACACACACACACACACACACACACACACACACACTGCCCACGCTGCTGCTCTTGACCGGAGTGTATTCAGAGGTAGTCAAATCCCAGCGCTGCCATCTCTCTGGTGAACTACTCATGGAGCACTTTTATGTAGATGAATTAATGCAGTTGTTCTTTTCAGGTCAATAGTTAAACACATAAAAGTGCAATTACATTTGAATGGGTACCACCACTTCGCTGGGGGACTGCGTTAACAGTGTTAAAATTGCATGCCGTTCCCGTGGGAGGTGCTCCATCCATTGACCTTAGAGAAGATAGGAAGTTTGTGATGCATGCTGCGATACATTTTACACCATAGAACTATATTAAGGAACTCATTGGTTAATATGACACTGAATTTGACTTATTATTATATTCTCATTTATGGGAAGGGAGACCAGATAGCACAGCATTACAATCATCAGCCCTGCTTCAACATGAAGTTGTACATTAGTTTCTCTGTGTTGCTCAAGAAGACAAATGGTCTGATTTGGTGACACAGTCAAAAATGACACCAGTGTACATTGCCTTTTGGCTAAGTGTATGTCCTAGATATTACATTTTGTTGGCAGTTTCTTTGTCTGAGCCTTAGAGGTGCAATATGTAAGAATTGGCCACCTGTCAAATTCATGAAAACAAATAGAAGGCAGCATTCTTTCAGATCAAACGTTAACTGTAGCTAAAGTGGCTACCATTAGCTAGTTTGCTCAGTTAGCAGTGCAGCTAACTTAGCGTTTGGGGACCAGGGTAGTATTGGTGTTCACATCGCAAGCGCAGGAGCTTTGGATCTGTACAGGTTAACTAGCTGTTTAGCATGCTAGTTTCAATAAATATCTATGCAACACAATACATAGACATAATAACGTCACAACTGTTATTTCTTCACATTCTGTCAGCACTTTTAGTGAATGTTTAAATGATTTCAACTAAAATTCCCATTCCCCTAACATTCCCTTTAAAACCTACAAGTAATATTTTTGTTTTGTCCTAGTTGAGCTGTCAACTATTTGTGGCATCCTGGCTATAATATCTAAAATAAACCCTAAAAGAGCATCAGTTGGTGACATGTCATTAAGAACAGCCACATAAAGTCATTAGCATAGCTATGGAAACGGATGATATGTTTCGTGATGACCACCAACACATATGGTCAGTAGGGCATCCTTAAAATTAGTAGTTTTCACGAGTCCTCCTCAGTCTGTACACAGCTGTATAATGTCTTCTGTTGCACTGGAGGGAGCTTGGAGCTTTTCCAAACATGGCCCATACCAGGGACTAAAACTCAGTCTATTCCGGCCCTCACTTGTTCAGTGTTGACCATTCTTTTGTGGTCAGTCTCTTCTGAGTCCCTAAACCTTGGGGAAATGCAATGCAACATTTCATTAATAGTGGTATTAGTACTGACCCTTGTGGAACCCCTAGAAGTTACTTGTTTTGAGAGACGATCATCTATTGAGATAAATAAGTTCCTGTAACAAAGACAATCGCTTAATTTATTTCTGCATGTGCATGTATGCCGGCAGTATTTCACAAGTTCCCCCCTATGTTGAATAGTGCCAATTCCAGTGCCGGACTCAGGATGTTTGAGGGGCAAGAGCTAAAAAATCAAAAAGAGCATCAGTGTGCAGAAAGTTGTGATATATTACAGTGAATACAGAGGGCACTTTTGTCCACTGGAAGGGCGCCCTAGAGGGCACTTTACAATGTTTATCCACCATAGGGGCATCCAAGAGGGCACTGGGGGGGACAGACACACACGCACACTTTTATTTCCAAGTGTACGCTACAGTTTTGATTGAGTTTTGATTTGATTGACAATAGCTGTTTTCACATACACACTGATGCTCTTTCTCTTCTTTTCTTCCATGACTATGCACACACAAATGTACGAGACAAATCCATGCACTCATGCGAACATGTTTCCTTTCTTCTTGTCTTTCACCTCCATGCAAGAACAGACACACACACACATATGCAGACACACAGATACACACAAACACTTTACATCTGGGATCTGCAAGCATTTCCCTGGCAACAGTGGGGACAGGAGGGCAAGGATGGAGCTGTGCAGCAGCAGCAGATGATGGATGGGAGGGGAGATCACCTATTTGTAGAGCAAAGGCAGAGATTTGCTGTCCTGACATCTCCTGTCGACGACCGAGCAACTCGGAGTGCAGTGATTGACACAGCGCTGTGTGGCATCATGAGCAGTGTCTGAAAACACAGGAAACGTCCTCTCTTATGGCACGTTATTGGTTGTTTATTCACTTTGTTATCAGTCAGAGTTGGTTGGAGGGTGTATTCCTTTTTTCAGTCGGAGCGCTGATGGTGCATGAAGAGTCTGTGGTCCCTGAAGTGGGTCTTTTTAATCAAGCGGTACAATTCACTTATTCATTCATTATCTATTCAACCTTTGCAACCACATTTTGGACACTCTTCAAATGTTCTTTCTTTCTTTCTTTCTTTCTTTCTTTCTTTCTTTCTTTCTCTGTTGCTTTCTTTCTTCCTTTCTTTCTCTTTCTTTCTCATTATTCTTCAATAGCCATCATCTGTCATGACAGATGGACAGACACGCTGATGGATGACGGCTGATAAAAAAAGATGTCATTCATTCTCCCATCATCTAACATCCATCACTCCGAGTCATTTATTCATCATCTATCCAAACAGCGTGTACATTCTTTAATTTGCCCTATCATTTCCTCACTTATTCTTTTTAATTTATCCCACTTTTGTCATACATGAAGTGGTCCAGTGGTCTTTTTCTTTTTTTGGCTCCATTGCCATTCCATAGCAGCACCCTTGCGACGCCATCGACATAGCTATTGCAATTGTTGACTTCATTTGACGGTAATGCCAGACTTCTTAGTTCTACAGCTTCCCGAAACTTTACCAGAGTACCTCCCAGTACGTAGTTTTTTATTTATTATTATTTTTATCTTATTATTTTAATTAAGTTTGCCACTGGAACAGGCACTGATAATGTGTCATTCTCAAGTCATTCATTATAGCAGTTGCAGAGGGACAGCATAGCGGTGCTGACATCCCCTCCCACATTTTCCCAGCTCTTTTAAGGATTCAAATTAGTGACCTTCTGGTTATAAGATAAAGCATACTGGTAATTTAATTGATGCTCAAGGCACGTATAGTAATGGGAGCCTCATTACTGCCAAGCCTGAGCCATGTGTGTAAGCGTATGTGTGTGTGGTGGATGTGTGAATGTTTTCTCGAGCATGCTTCTTCCTGCGTGTGCACTCCTCTCTATTTTGGCATTTCTGCTGGTCTGTGTGTTGCGTGTAGCCTAGCAACAGCTTCCACCACTGCTGGGGTGTGCGGCAGGATCTGCGCCCCAGCATTTAGCCTCTTTGACCCAGAATGCATCCTCATCTTCCCGCAGAGTTTCTCCCCTCTGTTCCACTGAGCTGATAGCAGCGCTGAGCTGAAGCCAAGTTGAAGCTCTCGGAGTCAATAAGACGATGCAGTGGAGACCCGTGGTAAAATCCCAAGTCCCACTGCTAGAGGGGAGCAGAAACTCCTCTGTCTTTCTGATTGAATACCTGTCGATCTGCTGTAATTGCCTGACTGTTTGAGTGTCTTTCCGAGTCTCTTGTTGCCTTTCTATCTTTCTAACTACTGTCCAGCTGACTGTGTTTGTGCTCACTTACCAAGATGGTTTGTTTGTCTTCACGTTCATGTGTATCTACCTCCTATTCTTATATGAATCGATGATAGCAGTTCAGCACAGGGGTCAGTATACAGAAGAAAAAACACACAATTTGGGGATATTCGATAAAGCAGTCTTCCACTGGAGCAAGTCCACCATTTATTACACTGCTTTTGTTGTCCTAAATATTTCTTCATTAACCAAACCACACAACACTTATTAATTCCCCCTCACAAACTCATTAATATGGCTTTTTTTCCGATCATTGGCTTGGTATTTGCCTCCCAGTCTTAATCAAACTCATCCCCACACTGCAATAAAGAATACAAAAAAAAAATCACAACAAGCACTTACCATCAAAATAATTGCCTGCATACATTTGTTCTGCCTCCCTGAATTTCATATTGTTTCCCTCCAACGGTCATGCAGCCTGATATTGAAGATTGCCTCGCCTTTTGAAGCCATACACTCATTGAAGGAACGCTCGGAGTTGCTCTCGGGACAAATCGGGAGGGGAGGGGGTAGTTTGAAAACACGAGGTGTGGCCTAGTGAACAAACTAATTAAGACATTTCTCTACCCACTAAACAATCAACAACAGGATTTAACCATCGATCTCCCCCTGGCCACCAACTGCGCACCCACCAAATGTGCAAGCCAAGCATGTACATGTAATGAAAGAAAGGCATGGATTAGTTTCACATGTTATTGTGAGTATTATGTAATATCTATATTAATTATTCCCATGTTGGTGACAGAGGCCTTGGGAAATACTGTAACCGTCCTGGGCAAAGTGCCAGCAAGGAGCCAATTAAACTGTTATCCAGCGTCTTGAACTTTGTCAAGTCACACTGCAAATTAGTGTGTTGTGTGCGTAGTACATGTCCAAATGCACCATGGATCTGATGAGCATAAGAAGATGGCGGAGCCCTCTGGAGGGTGTTAAAGATCGCTTGTTGTGACGGTGTTGAACAGAGAGGGTTTTTATTTTTCAGTGTGTTTGAGAGGGTGAATGCTGCTTGCTTCCAGCAGAGATTAGTAGAAACACCTTGTTTCACTTGTTCATCACACATAAGAATCCTGGAAAATGTTTTAGACTAAGTTGTTACTAATTTATTTCAATTTCTCTTTGCATTTTTCAGGTTAGGTCCATGAAAAACTGTGCTTATAGCCCTGTATGATCAGTATGGCTCAAGTTTGCAGGCGTTAAGTCACATTTCCTTGACTGATGAATGGTGGACAACATTGCATAAAGGTCCACTGTCACTTAGATATTCAAATATCGAATATAGCAGAATAAAGTCTACACTGCATAGCCTTTATTCTAATGTCCTTCCTGTTCTTTGGCACTTCACTATACATTATTTATTTTATCATAACACCAGAGAAAATGATAATAGACTGATTCTGGATCAGTACAATAGAGCAAATTAGCAGATTTCTGGAAAAGGTGCAAAATGTCTCTCTGTGTGAGTCCCACATATCTTCGAGAGAGTGACAGCCCCCCACTGATTTCATCACTTTGGGTTGTTTGTTCGATTTCATGTTCCATTCTTCTTGGATTTGGGTTGCTATCATTCAAGAGGTTATACTGTATATTTTGTTGGTTTATTCTAGAAATCTTCTCCCAGGGCTACAACTAACAACTTTTTTCATTATTTACATGATCAATCATGAAGACAGCAAAACATTTTGCGAAAAATGCTCATCACATTTTTTTGTTTGTCTTTTTTAAATGATAGAAACCAATAATCAATCATCAAAATAATTGTTCTTTCAATAAGCTTATATTGATTATCTGTCTAATCCCTGCAGCTCCAGTTCAACATGTCCCTTTTTAACTTTGACCACCTGCCCCTCTTAAGGTCTCCTGGTCCTTGTGTCTGTCAGAAGGTCTGGTTGTCAAATATCGATTTGTCACACGTCATACAGCCACATAAGATAGCCTTCGACGTCTGTTGGAGACACACTGGTCCTTCAACTTATAATGTAAACCCATCCGTTGCAGTTTTAGTCACTCAGAGCATGTTAGGACGCAGTATGAAGAGCGAAAAGGTCACTCTAGGGTGGAGGTTGGGGTGGACGGATGAGTAAAACACAGACCGCTGTTCATGCCCTGTAGGACGCCAAAAGTCAACCAATCAAAAATTAAACCAAACCATGATTTTTTCCTAAACCAGGTAGTTTTGGTGCCTAAACCAAACTGTGACCTTTTCAAATTGTCAAGCACATGTTAGAAAGGTTTTATGGCAATCTCATACAGACACCAGAGGGTACATTGTGCGATGCAGAGGGGTGTGACAAATTGTGGCATTTGAAGACCTTGGAATGAGATTGGGTTGGATGACCAAGCCTCGCCTCTGGTTTAAATGCTAAAGCTAGACGATGATGAAACTTAAAGACTTCGCAATGATTCTCAAGAATGAAGAAGATTGTGGCTGCATTTTTTCGAACAGTCTCCATCTTATATTTTTCCTCAGGATGCCATCTGTTGAGGCTAACTCAGAGACAGACGGCTAGCTTGCAGTTTTTGCACCTTATTTACATATAAATGATGCTTTAGCTGGGATATTCATTATTCAACATTATTGAAAAAAATACACATTTATAAGGACTTATATGGAACTATGAACCATGGTTAAATATTTCTTGGATGTTTACACCTGAATCTGATATATTTTGCCTCCAATTACTATCCAACCCACCAGTCTGAAGCTGACTGGCCCCGGGATGTACTTGTATCTTGCTTAACCGGGGTTGAGACATCTTACTGGTGTTTTTGTCATAATAACTGCTTTGCTTTGTCTCTTGGTTTGTCCATTGCCCTACTTTGCCAGCAGCATCCCATTGTGCAAACAATTTGAATTTGAGACGCGGCCTGCTCCTAGCCGAGCGATATCCCTCCTGTGGTGAGAGGCAGGATTAATTTCTCTCCCAGACTCCCGCTGCACATGCGGGAAGATAGAGAGGGGGAGCTGAGGTTGGGGGGAGGGGGCTTGTGTAGGTAATACCACCAGCACCTATTATCCAAGGAGCATCATTTAATCGGGCCTTTGTGGGACGATATTGTATTTGGCTGTTTCTGTGTGGTGCTGGCAGGGCGCCTCGTGTATGATTATGTGTCTCATCGGTTTCAGCCCTGTGTCAGTAATCTGTTTGCAGGGAGATAGAGAACATACGAGCTCTGTAAATAATGCAAATCTGCTACTGGGCTTCACTCTGTCTTTCTTTGCTGCCATCCTTCTCTCTGTGGCTTTCTCCCATATTTATTTGTCTCTCTTTCTTTCTCCTCCCCACCCTTTCTCTCTCACATAAAAATCAGGATTAGGCATTCTCTAAAGTCCTGCACAACAATAATCAGAACCATCCTCTGTATCCAATCATTCAGCAGACTGTGCGTGTGTACGTGTGGCGAAAGGATTCAATCCGCGGACAATCAATGGCCCGTCAAGGCAACGCATATTACAATGACGAGACATGACTTTTTTTTCCCCCACCACCTTGATGAAATATAAAATTACAAACTCATTTGGGCTTCTGTCCCATACCAGCGCTTAAATCCCACACGGTTTTTATGTTGTGACGCCAGTGAGGAATAATTGATCCTGTCTGCTCCAGGCGTAGAAAGAGAAGGATGAGAAAAACAATGAAATGGGGAAAGATCACAGGTTGTAATAACAGCAATATGACACGGCTTTGTCCCGGCTGCCCTCAGAACGACAAGCATCATCACATTAGATCAGCTGCTCACCCCAAACCCCTGCCCTGCTATTGCCCTCAGATGAAGAGAGGATAAAGTTTCCGTCCAATCCGGTCTTACATATGTTTTGATTTCAATATGTCTTATATAGAATGATGGGTGAAAAAAGCTGGCAATTAAAAGAAGAAACACTCTCACACCCAGAAAAGTCCGCTGTGCATGTGTAATGACTGTGTGTTCTCGCTCTTCCCTGCAGAGATCCTGAGTGGAGGCGTGTACGTCGACCAGAACAAGTTCCTGTGTCACGCAGACACAATCCACTGGCAGGACATTGTCAAAAACACACGGGTCCACCCTGTGGTGGTGCCCACCAACAGCAGCGTCACATGTGAGTAACCTAAGAAGATTTGATTTGACCCAAACATTCATTTACGGGGAAGTTTTGCAGGGAGCATCTCTCCACACTTAGGCGTTTGCACTCATTCACACCTTGAAGCTGTGCAGTGAAATCACAGGCTAAGAGTAGGAGAACTCCATTAATTTTAGCATTGCACTGTAACATTGTTGTTCCCACAATGGGCATGTTTTTTTAAAAAGAACAAGAATCAATGCAGCAGAACTGAAAAAAATCATCTTTTTTACTCTGTGATTTCTTCTTCCTTGTAGAGACCTCACACTGATCACTTGAGGCAATGTGGCAGATTTTGCCACAAAAGGCTTTACATGCCATTTTCACATATGCATTAATACTTACTTGCAATATTAGTTACAGACTTTGAAGTGTAAAATTGGTCCAGTTTCCCCTTTTTTTCTGCTTTGCTCAATAGCACGGTGGCAGTGGCAACTTTCAAGTCCCAAGTCATTTCACTTTTTACCTACCCAAAGAAACTACTGACTACGGAAAACTAAACTGAAAACATGAAACAGACAAGTCGTCCAAGTCATCGTTACTCAAGTCAAGTCACAAGTCCTTAACATCCAAGTATAAAGTCGAGTCTCAAGTCTCACGTTATCATCGAGGGGCATCAGATGTACCTGATTTTCCAAATGGATTCACCTCGTACGCTTGTATTATTACTGCACATCATACACCACGAAGATGAAAAGGGGCCTTTTTTAAGTTGCTACATTTCAGAATTCCTTTCATGCCACATTCAGCTGCCACATTCGGTAAACTGGATGCAATGTTAATTTCTCACACATGCCATTGGGTAAATTTCTTGGCTCCAAAAAGGTGGATGTGGTATTCTGCTGATAAGGTTAGCTCAGGACTGCACATGTGATGACTCCTTTGCTTGAACAATGGACAATGAAAGTAGAGCCAGCTCTACCTGAAGTTACCTTGAACTCAAATTTACTCTGAGCAGACTCAAAACTAGGCTTTGAGAGGTAAAATCCACAGCAACACCATTTAAAAATTCAGTCTTTTCATAAAGCAGCGAAGACTGGTGAGTTGTGATGAGGAAAATGGCCCAAAGGAGACCCCTCGGCTTAACCTGCTCCATTCACAATAAGTTGACTGAGTGTGAGCAGTAAAAGATTGTCATCACAAAACCGCCCCTTGACCCCATTCTGTCACCGCTTACCACAACAATCCACAATGACTGCTCGCTTATGTCACATTAATGCCCCCCTGTAGCCAGCTGGAAGACATGTTAATAAATGTTTGGGATAATGACGGCATTAAACAGGGTAAAATAAACATTATTAATCTGTCAGGGGGGTAGAGGGGTGGCGGTTGAGGTGGTTGTCAGTGAAGTAAAGAAGCATTAAGTCATATCTTCTGACCTTTTTCTGTTCATTCACTGATTTTAACCTCTTAACACGCTTTGCCTTTGTTTTTAATTTAGTACTCAAGCTGTTTGACATTTCAATCTGTTTTTCTGTTTTTTCTTCGTGCCGTCTCATCTCGACCTCTAGAAATACAAAATGACATCATAAAAAAGTGTTATCATTATGGGACTAAATAAGGAGATAGTCTGTGCATATGTCCTTGGATTTCTTCTCACAGCGCTCACTGGAGGAAATGCAGATTAACAGCTCCGGGCATTAATATTCTGCTCAGTTGCCCTCCTTTCTGCAGCCCCGTTAGCCCTGGATCGACCCCTTACTCCTGTGCGAGTCCTCTCCTCCGCCAAAAGTTCAAAGATCTCCAAACCTGAAATCCACAATTGAGGAGATGATCTCCATTTCATTCTTTGGGGAGACGGAAGATTTGCGTTGTTATTACTTGTGACTTATATGTGCCACGGTCGTTGTCTTTATTGTCTTTTTTTCATAACACAAGATAATCATTGTAAAATCCATGTCTTGTTGATTAAGTTGAAAACCTCTCAATCTGTCTTGAGCCCCACATCAGCCCTCGGCATGGCATTTTAAAGGAGCACTATGTAGTTTTTGGAAAGATGTTTTAAATCAGAAAGAGAAGGATCTTCAATTACTGTTTTTTTATGCCTAAACAAACTAAATGAACAAACTGTCTTTGGTTTCATGACTGAATAAACTGAATAAACAAACTGACCTTAAAGGACAACACAATTGACCCTGCCACCTTTCTAGCTTTAAACACTGTTCCGGGGACCTTATTTTCCTCTGAGAACAGCTCTTTCATTCAGTTAAGGAATAAAACAAATATTTGAGTTTGTATTATGACCTCATTAATATTGTTAATTTTAAAATTCTGAGTTTGAAAACTACATAGTGCCCCTTTAACCTTCGAGGGCTGTTTTAGGAAAGCTGTAAAAAGATTATGGTGCAGGAAGAGGGGTGAGGCAGGTTTGTTCTAGGTCACTAAGAATTTATAAGTTGAGATAGTGAGGACCTTGGACACTAAATGAAAACTCTTTGGCTTGACTTCACAGGGCACCAGGGCCCAGAGGAGAACAGAGATATATCTAAGTGCAGCCGAGGTTCTGCACACTTGGCACCGTCAGACAACCACTTATGTCTGGCTGACATTTGTATTATTATCCTGTTTGTGCGCTGCTTTTCATACATTCAAGGTTGCCGACCTCTCTTTCGCAAGCACTGTCAAACTGCTGGAGGAGCGGGCTGGAGGAACAGAAAGATACAGAGGGAGACGGACTGTAAAAAGACAAAAAGAGACAGGCATAGACATTAAGTGAAAGAGAACCACAGAGGAGTGATGAATCAACGAGGGGTGGATTGAAGATGAGAGATGAAATGTGTGTTGGAGAGGGGCGCAGACGAGGAGGAAGAGGAGGACTGGGGATGGAGAGGCTCGTGTTGGGGAATAGAGTCAGTCTCGATGCTAATAGCTCTCATCTGGAGAGGCTGATGGACAGAGGACAGCACTTCTGCACTTATCCAGCCTCACTTCCCCCGCAGTCAATTACTAGACAGTCAATTAAGTCCTCCAAAAAACCCAGAAAGGCACTGGCTAAAGCTCTGAGGGTATGATGCTGCTTTCTGCTGCTGCTTTTATCTCAACCTGATGTGCGCTGGTTTTCGTGACGGGGCTGATTCAGAGTGGATTGACATTAAGGATTGTCTTATTCTCACAAAACAACCTGTACCAAGGTTATTTAAGTTTTTATGACTGGAGCAGCACGTACCAGCCAGGGGAGATGCAGTGTTGTTGCTGAAAGACTCCAGGTTTCATCATCTTGCTCGCATAATAATAAGAATACCTGGAAAAACACATGGTTGCATTCTAGTTGAGGTCGAAAAATGACTATGGGCTGAAATTAAACATCGTTATCAAGTGATTTCCTTTTATCAGTGCTGGCGTAACAGTTCAGTAATTCATTACTTTAAGCAGTAACAGAGTAATATAATGCACTTCTAGCAGGATTTGCAGTAATATTGTGATACTTCGCTTGACCGGTAATGTGTGCGCAGGGTCACAGCTCATAACGATGTAAATGTTTTAACTTTTGTCAGTATGGACATTCAGTTGTTCAGTTCCTCTAACGGAGACCAAGAGAACGGACAAATAATTCATTCAGATTTGCCAGCATGGTATGCAAAAGAGACGGAAAAAGTGGTGACTCCCTACATCTAAATTTAATTTATATCCCTTTAGTCCGTAAGGGTCCACTGATCGAAGAGATCGAAAAGTTTTTCATGAAATGAATCCAAGTTGTGAATATTGATTGACTAGGTTAATCTGAGGCTATAGTAGTGAAACAGTATTAACCTCTTCTATTGTATAATGTCTAGTTGTCCTCCTAGGCATTTCTTTCTGCAGAAGGTAATGCAAAAGTAGTGTAACGCATGACAGTAACTAGTAATATGTACATTTTAGAAGTAACTTGCCAAAACATGCATGTAATTAACAACACACCAATCCCATGAAATATACAAGTACCTCCTTGTGTTGCAGATCATGCTTATTACGTCAGATTCTGATTATAAAAAATCTCAAGCGCTTATTGAAATGCACTTAAGAGGAAGTCTCCAAGTACATTTTTTTATGTTGAAGGGAAAACGGCACACACACACACACACACACACACACGCACACACACATACACTCACAGTAGATGTATTTTAAGGTAAGCCAAAGGAACAGCCACGTCGGCGCTCACTATTTGGATCAATTTGGGCTGCAGTGGAGCGCTTGATGGCACACAGACTCGGCTAAACGCCTCCAGCCCATTTTAAGGTTCAACTAATATGGATTTTTTTTTTCTTTTTTTTCTTTTTTTTTTTGAAGAACTGTATTTTGTGATGAAGTAACCGTGTCCTTTGTGAACTTGTGCGCAGGTCAAAAGTGCCATCGTTCCTGTAATGGTCGTTGCTGGGGACCCAAAGAGGACCAGTGTCAAAGCTGTAAGTATGATTCTATCACAAGCTGAAGATACATCACCTGACTTTTCAGCGGCTGCTTCTCAGTTGCTTCTCAAGTGCAGTTTAGGACCAACATGAAATCCCTGCACCACAAAAAGAAAACTGAAATGACTGTGAGAATCCTGGCTCGCTGTCATATAAGATTCTGACCTTAATTGTGACATTTACATGTGTCAAAGAGGTGTGATCTGCCAGAGAAAATCCATAAATCATATGCCTTTCACTATGAATGGGAAATGATATGATCACATAAAAGCCGCTGTTGAGTTTTAACGGGTAATACGCTGATCTTTTCCGACAAAACCAGAAATGTAGCTCATATCCTGGCTGTAAAGTTCATTTTATCAGATCTGAAGCGGCAATATGCCTCTCTGAGATAAGGTCAAACAGTGAACATGGTCTTAAATCATCAAATCTGAGCTAAAATAACCCCAATTAAACAGGAAAAATCAAGATAAGATAAAACCTTGTACAGACACAAGAAAAAAAAAATATATGCCAAAATTGCGTTTCTCTATTAAATGATATTCATTGGTAGTTATCAAATTTGGTTTTCATTATTTTAGAGATTCCCATTAAAGTTCTGACTTTAACTGCAGCATTTAAATGAGGAAGTTATTCATATTTGCATGATTTTATAATCCAGCACAAAATTTACTCCACAGGCATACATACAGGCATTCGAAAAAATGATTAAATAAAGATATCTTGTTGATTCTGCATCATTTTCACACAAAAGGAAACATAGTTCAGGGAGAGCACTGAAGTTGGGCTTGTTTCAGCTGATTGCCCAGTGAGCCGAGATTTCAACGTGATTTCTAGTTATAAACTGGGTGATATTTGGTCCAAACGTCAAAGACGTCCCTCTTTTCAACCAGCAAAAATATGGTATTCATTTGGAGGTTTCAAGAGAGATGATATAGATTAATGTGAATGTATTTCCATATACTATAAATATTATATTTCCAAAGTAATATTGCATATTGCACCAGCAGTTGAAATGTGGTCTACATGAAGACGTAACTTCAACCCATTTAATGTTTCATATAAATTGTCATAAATATGAAAATATATAGGCTGGGAGCTGCTAACAAGAAGCTTCCACCTCATCGTAAAGGGAACACTTTTTCACATTAATGTCAAATAAGATATTGCACAAGTATTTAAAGCGTTACAACCTTGACTAACCCAGACCGGCACTTCAGGGGCAGGTAAAGTGGCTGTCAATCAGAAGGTTGGCGGTATGATACCAGTTTTGAACGTCTTTTCATGGGTGACCATGGCTGTTTATTATATAGTCCCAGTTTATGTCACTATACTATTCTATAAGTCATTGTGGCAGTTTGTAAGGTTTCAGGCAGGTTTTTCGGTTTGTACAGGTATTCACGAGGAGTTCCACCACATCCAGCACACACACACACATACAGAAACACCTAACAACATCCCCAGACCCCCAACACAACTACCACGAACTCTCCTGCTGGGACCTCCCGCCCTTCATACGAGCTAATGGCAGCTGGGAGAGAATGTGAGAATGATACACTACTGAGTCCATCAGCAGGGGAGCGCTCCATGTTATTCCCTCCCCTTCACTCAGCTTCTTTCCTAGACTCTCAAATTCTTTCAGTGTCTGTCTTTCAGATTCTATCCTGCCGTCTGCCTTTCTCTCTCTCACCTGTTTGAGAGTGCATTGTACAACACACACACACACAGAGAGACACACTCACGTAGCTTAAGGCAAATCAATGAGGTACCAGAGCTGCAGGCAACAGAACACCAATTGGTTTAATCCAAAGAATAAAGGGAATAAAAATAATAATTTTGCTTTTGTGCCTCAGGGTTTCAACAGTTTGTCTAAATTAAACCACAGAAGAGGTTGCTTGTCAAGTTGACCAATATCAGTGTCTTTCAAAACAGATGCCCATTACTCCTTGTTTAAAGGAGTCTTCACAGTCATGGTTATACAATAGTGTTAGCGTATAAAGAAGAATGACTTGATAAAAGTTAGGGAAAGATGGCATTCAGGGTTTAAAGAAACTGAATGGTATCTCCAATGTCAAAAGGCACACACTTGGCCTGTCCATCTACCCAGACCTTTCCCTGACAACTTTGCAGCACTAGCAGCACATCACCTTACTCATGCCCTTGCTTTTGAGGGGCAAAGTTCAGATTTGATACTAGTCACTTTGCAGATTTAGATTTGTAATGTATCAAAATGTGAATTATGATGTATTTCTATAGAAGCAACCCAGAATACATTTGTTGTACATTTCTACACTGTTGTATTGGTACTATATCTTAAGTTAAAGATCTTAATACTTCCTCCACAACTGGTCACAGCAGGTCCTTCTCTGGAAAACATACCTACATAAGTCATTTTTGTCAGGGCATTTGAACAAATGGCCAATGCTAGTGTTTATCTGTAACTGCACAGTCCAGGAGTTATAAAAGCCAGAACATAAAGTTATTTATGGCACATGGCCTAACTATCAAATGAAGCAGTATTTTTAGAATAAGATACCTAGTTAGCTAACAAACTACTTTTCCCATGGACAGTGTTGAGTATTAAATCTAAGTAAAAGTCTCTTTCATAGAGGTCTAGACATTGCCAATGACAAAAATGTAATATACTACTGAGAAATACTGTATAATCTAATACTGTTTTACTAGTTTCTAACCCAGTCGCCTTGTTGGCATTTACCTCTGTATCACTCAGCATGGTGTAAAAGATAATACTTAAATGTGCAATATGTAAGAATTTTAGTTGAAAACATTAAAATATTAAATAAATAGTCAATAGAATGTGAAAAGTTGTCCAAAGCTCCCGTGCTAGCGATGTATAAACTAACTTTCCCCGTTGCGCTGAGCTATCTGTCCGGACTGCTAGCTGCACAGCTAACTGAGCTCACTAGCTAACCACAGCTACAGTATGTGGCAGTTAGCAGTTACTCTAGTGAAATGCTGCCTCTCCCTATTTGTTTTGAGTATGAATTGGATAGGTGGCAAATTCTTACATATTGCACCTCTAAGTGTCAGACAAGATAAAACTATCACTCAAGCTTTGACATGGAGCGAACAGAGCGATGGAGGATCCACGGCACACTGAAGAGTGTTGTTTTTGCAACCTCTGATGAGTAAATTGTCAGCAGGGGATATAGAAAAGTATGAAGTCAGTGTCATTTTGTCTGCAATTTATCAATCTGCTGTCACTCTACAGGTGACCATCCGTTTTTCGTCACACCTCCATCTGTGTTTAACACACCACGTCACAAATGCACATATGCAGGGAAGCTGGATTTTCAACCATTTTAGACCATGCTTGACTTTTCTAAAGTTGATGAGAGCACACATAACATATACCACACACTTTAGACTCTAACTATAAATACAACACATACATATTCACACAGACAATCGAGGCACCCACACACATTTTTTCCTTTCTCCATTAAACATCTCTTTGTTCCTCTCCTCCCTCTCCCAGTTTGATTGCACTACCCTCGCCATCAATTTACTCCTCCTCTCTTTCCATCACTCTGCGCACAGACCACTTCATCTATGCCTTCCAACCCTGGCATGTCTCATCGTATTTGTTCTGCGGTCGCGATCTCATTAAGATAATGAGGGATGAACTGTTTGACCAGGACCTGTTAACAACACGTCACAGACCAGCCCCGATAAGCCCTCATACCCGTCTGTCTGTTATCACAATCTCGCCATCTTCATCCATACTCAGATGTCGTGATTCATCCTTCTTCTTCCGCCTCTTTCTCCCCTCACAACCTTTAATTTTATTGTGCTGAAACACGTGGAATGAATAAGTGCAAAAATGTCAAATGGAAAAATGACTTCAAAGATGCTTTCAGTGACATTTTCATGAATAATTATTCAACTGTCTCAAAATCAACAATAAACAGCAGTTTTGGTGTCAGCACCTCGGGGGGAAGTGAACACACTCAAGAAGTCAATTACAACTCAACACAACTTTTGGCACAGCGAATCAAACATATATTATCGTAGTGGAGTAGAGGGAGAAAGTTTTTCCTCGAGGTAGATGAAGAAGAAATCTAAAATGCAGTCTGAGGGCTGTAGTGGGTTATATAAGAAGGGGCCTGCATGGATCAGGATCAATGCTTTCAGTTGCCTCTTAAGGTATTTTGTTTTTTCCGACAAAAATATATGATTTCAGTATGGTACGTCAACAATGACTTTCTTTAGTTCAATGATTTACAATAAGTTTGGAGTGTTTGGGGAAGAAAAGACATCCTTGGCTTGAAAAGAAATGCATTCACATCACATTTTCACGTTTGAAAACTTTCCACAGTATGAAAACTGTTACCTCGGTAGACCTTCGTCACGGCAGTGCTTTACACAGGTGGACTTAATAACATTAAATATTGCATTCTGTTTGTCGGAGCCACAGCTGATTGTACAAGCTGTGTCACTGGCACAACCGAGTGGAGTAGTTAAAGTTATTATCTGCACCTGTGCAATTCCTGCTTTTGCAAAACAAAATGACCACACTGAGAAGAAGGTTTGTTTGGAGGTGGAACCGACCTGATTGTTAGTATTTCTTTCCACAGTCATCACCAAACTACCAAAAATTCAACAAAATTAGAGTCTGAACTGTGAATGTGACATTCTTCTCAGACCTCAGTCCAGAGTGTCTAACAGGATGCAGTGGGGATCATTTGCACAGCACACAGTCAAACGAACTATACGCTGATGATGCTCTCTACTGATAATATTTCTTCCACGGGTCACTGCTGTTGCCAGTTAAGCCTGCTCAGCAGCAACTACTTAGCTGGCCTCTTACAGCTATTTTTTATTTTAGCATGACTACATATTTGTTGTTTTCAATTTTGTCTGATATGCCGTTAGCTGGCTAGGAGATTTCAGACCAAAACTAGCAGCCTAAGGGTCAACATAATCCCTATCATGTCATTTTTTACCGCATCTCTAAATATCCAGTTTCCAAATTGCACCTTTCATTTTGCCTCAAAACAATCAGAGGAAGCGCTACTTCCAACATCCCGAGCACCGTGCCTAAATTACATTTAGAAGTAGTAGACACAAATCTGCAAATATAATTTTTTGGCCACTTTCACTGACATATCCTTATCTTTTAAGTGAATACAACTTGTTAGCAAACAGATGCCTATTTACACGCAGTTATGGAGCAACATTACTAATTTGGAGGCGCTTTTCCGGCCACTTAGTCCAATATTCACTCTCCTCTTAGCTCTGTTTTTGGTCTCATCCAACTTCTGAGGGAAATATCTGGCTCTTTAGCTGTTTCTGCTGCACTGTGTCTGCTGTTTTGTTCCAGGCAGGTGTACAAAGAGTTTTTCGATTCTTTTTTGAATAAAACAGCCTCCTGCTGCAGCCGAAAACAGAGCTATGAGAATAGTGAGAGTGATTCAAAATGTTGTTGTGACAATGTTAACTGTGCACATGGCATAGGTACACCTTGCAGACACTGGGCTGAGGAATAGGAGTTATGTTGGAAATGCACAGTATAGGCTGGGGTTGGGCTGGTCACCATCAAACACCAAATATGTCATTGGTTGCTCATATTTTACTGCCTGGCATTGAAAGAAAGCTCTGAGGACCTAGATACGGACAGTGAGATTAAAATATCACATACATACGCATCTCTTTAATCATCTGGACAGCAAGAAGAAGTATATGTGGTCCAAAACATCCGACCAGGGCCAGATGTATTGACATTTTATTCATTCTATTCTACAGCTAATCAATAAAACAAGATTTCTACTAGTCAGATAAAGCCTAATTTATCCCCTTGTGTCTTTTTGTTTGTTTTTGGGTTTTTTTTTCAGAAACAAACATCATGATTAATACCATTATTTAACTAAAATGTTGTTGGTATCCAAATATAATTAAAAGATGGCATTTAAAACCTGTATTTTACTCCTTTACGGGGAACACTGGCTCATCAGTTTGACTTTTTGGGTTGCAGAGAATTCCAATGATTCCTGTGACAAAAACTAATAAAAACAGCTAAAGACACCTAAAGTCCCCCAACAGCAAAATCCACTTTTCAAGTTTATTCATTGTGTTCTTCTACAGTTTGGATACAGCGCTTCTGTAGTCATGTGTTTAGCCATATTTTGGCTAAACACATGCTTTGGAACATATTAAATATAAGGGTTATGCTGCAAGAATGGTTCAAAGAGTGTTTATACACTATTCGATACTTGTTTCCCACCACTGTAAAATCATTTTTCCATTGAAAACCATTGCACCAGGTATGAAATAAAGATAACCATAAACTTTGATGGGTACTGGAGGGGATTTTACCAGTGCATTTCATCTAAATTTAACAGACAATGATCTCATATCTTATACTAAAATCAGAGGTTAATGAAACAATTATTTTAAAATGTCCATAAGGTTAAACAGACAGAATCTGGTTCAGTGGTCACGTTTCATACTCTGTGAAATGTGTGTCGAGTCTTAGACAAATTTCACTTAGTATAAAAAGAGTTTCCACTGCAAAAAAAACTCCCAGTTTTATTTATGAAGTTCTTTTGGAAACCCTGTCTGAAAAAACACATTTTAGCTAATGTAAATGGGAACTGAGAGGCAGTGATTCCTGTGACTGATGCCCCTGTCCACAGCCTGTTCAAATTGAAGCTTCCAGGCATATTTTATGAGATGGATTCCTTTTGTATTTGTTGTTACCAGCCTGTGTTTTTTTTTTCCTTCTCCTTTTTTCTTAAAGTGGAAGTTTAAAGCCAAATTGATCAACAACATTGCGTCACTCTCCTGGCAAGGTCATTTGTTTGACAAAGTGTCTTTTGAGTAAAGTAGGCTGTTTCATTTTGGCCCAGGCACCGTTAATGGAATGCCACTGATGGTGCGTTAGGCACACGGTAAAGTGTGCGTGTGTGTTTGCATGCGAGTTTGTCGGGTTGTCTGCGGCTGGTATCCATCATTGTGATAGTATCTCGTCACCGCAGTGCCCAAAGGGATATACAGCGCACATAAAGACACAATGTGCATGCACACACGACCACGAATGCGCGTACGTTCACACATCAGCAAAGGGTTTGTAATGTTGCACATGGACATTGCAAACAACTTATTGTTTCAGTCAATCAGCTGAAATCACAGCAATCATGTGACCATTTTTTTGGTATCTTTATTAGCAAATGATGATAAAAATGAAGCTAAATGATCCCGTAGCTACATTCTGTTTTGTTTTCCTCACAAATCAGCTCTAATTAAAAACGCTAGAAAGTTGTCATTGTGTGATATAACTTTTCGCACTACTTTGTGCACTCAAGGGAGCTGGAACATCAGATATCAGGAAGGAGGAGGATTTTTCAGGAAGGATGAAATTTTGGCGGTGTGATTGCAGTACAAACTAACAAGTTGTGCAAATTACTGTCCCCCAAGGCTTATAATGATGTAATATCATTTGGAATAAATAGCAGCAAGTATTTCTTGAAGTGAGTAAAGCTAGTGTGGATGCAGAAACTATGGCATCAGTCAAGTCACTGTACTTTTCTTTCGCAATGTCAACAAACAGCAAGTTTTCAAAGTAACTTCTCATAGTACACTACTGTGATTATGATTTTGCAATGCATGACTGAATTTAACCAGCAAAAAAGTAAAACTGGTACGATACAATGGTATTACAAGGAAACACTGTAATTAAGGTTACACAGTATACAGTAATTAGCAATGAAATATTGTAGTTTTACAACAAGGTACACATACTAACATGCTGAAAGGCTAACAACAAGCTAACAGGCTAACATCCTAACAGGCTCATAACAGAACAACAAGCCTACAGGTGGTCCAACAAGCTACACATGCAAACAACAGGATAACATGCTAAAATGCTAACATACAACAGGCTAATAGGCCTACAAGTGGTCCAATAAGGTGCACATGCTAACAGGCTGACAGGCTAAGAGACTAATATGCTAATAAGCAATACAGTTGGGTTAAAATTAAATCACAGTACATTGCTGTAATGTTATTATAAATATACTGAACATTTGTATATTTACAGTATATACAGATGCTAATTACAGTATCATAATATAATAATTTTACATAAAAATACAGTATTTTCACAGTATAATTGTGCCCAGTTAACAAAGAAACACAACATTTTACTGTGATGTTCATCTGCATTACTGTTAAAATAATTACTGTATACTACTTTGAATTTACTGCAATTATTAGCCAGTAATATACTGTAAAATAACAATAATCATTTTAAACGTGTACAGTCCTATATAAAATGAACTTCCTGTGCAGATGCACCATCAGCCTCAACTGCATGCAACTCTTTCCTGTGTTTCACTGCTTTATCCATCCCCAACAGCATTTCATTTAGTGAGCTTTTCCTGCTCTATCACATAATTCCCACTGCTGACACTTCTTTCACCAGCTGTCTTTATCTGTGAAATGTCAAAGTCCTGTGTACATTTACATATGGCTGTCAAGAAGCGAGGCACACAGGAATACGGCAGCCCATATGACTATGAGAGGCATGCGAGGAAAGGGTGGACAGACGTTCACCATGAAGGAACGGAAGTACAGTCAGAGTCAGATAGGAATCACCGTGTCTCTGTCAAATCCAGCCAGAAGCTCTCAGAGGAGCTCGCTGGGAGACGAAAGCATGATTGAATGCAGCTAGTAGGTGGCAGAAATGCTTTAGTGTTAGCAGATACACACGCAAAGACACCCATGCATACATTTTACCAGTGGGTTGCAGTGCAGAGGTTAGACAATAAATAATATTTAGTAGTAGGAGGATATGGTTTAGCATGGACATTTTAGATCAACAGCACCTTTTCTGTTGCAATTAATTTCATTTCAATTTGGCTGAAAAGCTTCATCTACATGACACTCATTATGTACAATATATCGCCAGAGCAGAAGGTAACAGATTTAATCACACCCACTACAGAGCAAAGGAGCAGTTTCTGAAGCCATCTTTAATTCAGTCTCCTTGCTCAATCTCAAGTTTAACAGTGATACATTAGCAGTGAGTGTACCGTTCTTATACTCTTGTTTTATTGTCTGTATATTTTGATCTTGGGGTGTACAAGAGTTTACGTGTGATATGATCTATTCTCTCTTTCTCTTCCACAGTAACTAAGACAGTGTGTGCCGAGCAGTGTGACGGCCGTTGCTTTGGTCCCTATGTTAGTGACTGCTGCCATCGTGAGTGCGCAGGTGGCTGCTATGGACCAAAGGACACAGACTGCTTTGTAAGTGGACACACACACAGAAACAAACTTACTTGAGTTAGTTTTGTACCCTAACTCTAACCATGACCTCTGACCCAAAAAACAGCTGTTTTTGTCCCCAATTAACTGGTCTTGTATCTGTGATGTGTCCCTGAAAGTAGCCGAGGTCATGCTCACAGACACATACACACATGCAAACCCAAATTTACATCACAGCAGTTGTTGACGTGGTAACATCATTCAAAACCCAGACACATTTTCTGATCTTACTCTAACTTACATTTCCTGTTTTTCACAAATTTGACACATTTTACTCATGACTTTTAACTTCCTTTGTTTCAGAGTGCTTCTGCAAAATGATTCGTGTCCTTCCAATTTTTTTTTTTTTTTTTTTTTTTGCGCTAAAATGCCACTTGTATTGCAAATATCATTAAATGACATTTAATTCCCATTTCTTCCTGACATCAGTGCCAATGTTAAATACAGACTTCACCAGCCCCTCTTCCATCCCGGCACTTTTCGGTGTGCTTTATCAGTTTTATTTCCATCCCTCTGCATGTTAAACATGTTTCTGCACTTGTAATTCAGAGCCCGTCTCTTATGGAGCTCCTCTGTCTGACTTTGGACAGGCAAGTTCTTGCTCATTATTTTTTTGCTCTTCTTGACTTCATCTTTTATCATACTCAAGAATGGATGAATCAGGAAGTCATTTTGAACTACTCTCTAAATGAGAGAGCGAAGCCTTGATTGTATCAAATGTAGTAATTGCTTTGAAGACAGAAGACCTTTTTCCAGGACAATAAAATATATATTATTTTCTTAATGAACTACACATGTTTTGATGTAGTAAACATACAATGTATAGTAAATGTTATTACTAATTTTAAAAACTCTCCCTCTGTCTGCCTCGCTCATTCCATGTCTATTTTCCTCTCTGACTGACACTTCTTCTTGTTATAAGAATCAGGAATTAATAAATCAGGAGCCATTTTGAACTTCGCTCCAGCTGAGAGAGCAAAAGTCTCCATTGGCTCTTGTCAAATTTATTAGGAGGTTTAATCCATACCTCAGTTTTGGGGACACTGTTTGGTCTGATTTAGGGACAAATGGCAATTGGACTTCATCTATATAGTGTTTTACCACACAATTCAGCATTTTACCCATTCACATACACATGTATACACTAGTGGCAGAGGCCAAGGACACTTTGACACGTAGACTGCAGCCGGCCACCGACCATCTGATTGGTGGACAGCTGCTCTACTCCCTGAGCCACACTTGTTCCACCACTGAGTGTGCTCTGCTTGTGTGTATTTGCAGGCCTGCACCAACTTCAATGATAGTGGGGCATGCGTGACCCAGTGCCCCCAGCCATTTGTCTACAACCCCACCACCTTCCAACTGGAACACAACCCCAGGGCCAAGTACACCTATGGAGCCTTCTGCGTCAAGAAGTGTCCACGTAAGTCTTACCACCTGGACACATACGCACACACACACACATGCACACAAACATACACTGTCTCTACTACTATACTTGTGATGGCCTTACACTGATGACTCAAATTCCCTAAACATCCATTTTATGTGTACAGCATGTCTATCACTGTGAGAACCAATTTTAGTTTTAGACCTTGGAAATGAGGACATTTTGCAAAGTGAGGACATTGATGCTGGTCCTCACCTCTACAAAGTGCTGTTGAAGGGTTAAGTTTGGGGATAGGAGTAAACCAAGTTAAGTTCAGGATAAGTGCTGGGCTTAGACATTTAGTTGTGATGGTTAAGGTTAGAGTGAAGGGGTAGCTGGGCTAAAAGGGGTTGGGGGCGCTATCGAACATGTCCATCCAAAATATCACGTATGAGATTTGAGTTGAGATCTGGTGATTGTTTCTTGTTTTGTTTTAATTTTTTTACAATTCGTCGACTGTCTGTATCTCAAGTGGACACAAGCAGGGAAACCTTGATGACCTTTTGCAAAATATGACATTTGGGTAAACACAGCTGTAGTCCTCTTCCATGCTGTTTGGGCATCAGGTACTTTAGGTGCAGCTCAGTGATTCACCATGAATCACTAAGCTGCAACTAAAAAGTGGACAATGAAATCAGTGTAGCCAAGATTTAGCAACAATAAGAATTGCAGGGCCATTTGAGGATGTCAGAAGGTTGTGCTTTTCACCTGCCCTCCAAACCTCATGGGCCTCGTCACTGGTGGGGCAGCCCTGCTTCATATGTGGCAGTGGTGTGGAATGACTTTTCAATATGGATCATAACATGCAGAGAAGGAATTGTAGAAGAGGCTGCCTCCATTATAGATACCAGGACCATGCTGCTGAATAATTCTACCTTCAGCAAAGCTTTTCTGTTTTTTCCCCAGTAACATCTGTTTGGTGCTTTTGGACAGTGCCTATGAACTGTTTCCTGCATGGGTCTATAGATGGTACCAGAAAAATCAGATGCTATGCCAAGTCTTCATTCATTCTGTAACACACATCTCACGGTTGCACTGTCGGTCGAGATCTCATGCCCCAACACTCATTCATCTTGATGAGCCGTCCACCTTGAAACAACCTCTGACCCAAGGTTGGGGAATCTGATATTCACAAAGCCAGTACAGGTGATAAAGAAACAGGGTTTTGGTCTGCATCACCAAGATACCTACTCTTACTTCTTGTAACATTGCTCTGTGACCACTACCCAGCATACCACTAACCACTCACCATGCACACAGCTAATTGTGGATGCCCCACACTGTTCCCAACATCAGAAAAAGGTCAACCAGCAGGGAGGGAAGTGGGACTTCTGCTTGTAGGCAGTATTTTTTCACATAAGATGCCGTATAATGTAACTGTTTAAATGTTAGTGTGATGAAAGTAATTCCTTTATTGCAGCTTTATAAACAGCGTGGCCATGGTTGTGTGAGTATTTCTGTCGTTTCAAACTTAAGACAAAGTGTTGTCTTTGTTTTTATTTAGTTTTTTGGTAGTTGTTCATAAGTGGTCTACTGTGTAGCATGTCATTTTACTTTTTTCTATTTGGTTTTGGTTAATTCTTCTTATTCTTGGGTCTTACTTAAGTTCACACATTCCTGTAATTATGTTGTCATGTAAGCCTTACTGACATGCTAGGGCCTACTGACAGCTATTTATATAGACTCCTTTTCCTGTAGCGTGGCTCTTTGATGTTACTCATGTGCAGTCAGGAGAGCATCGGTAAGACAAAGTGAATGAAAGTGACTTTCAGACACTTTTTTATGATTGCCTACACCAAGTGTCACATATGGTATGTTCCTGTGTGACAAACAGCAGCTACCTGTACTTGACATTTACAATGAATTTTCTTTCTTCAGATAACTTTGTGGTGGACCACAGCTCCTGTGTGAGAGCGTGCCCCAGTAACAAGATGGAGGTGGAGGAGAACCGCATTAAGATGTGCATTCCTTGTACTGACATCTGCCCGAAAGGTAAACCACAAACAGAACGACAGAGCATACTAAGTCAAATGTTTCGCCATTTGTTTAGTTCTAAAGCAGCTAATTATTGATAATCCAGTACTGTTAATAATATGGGGATGCCAAGAGGATGCTATGTGTAGCACTTGAACAACAACCACATTTATTCTGAGGCATGTATGTAACCATGTGGCTTGAAATTAGCTGGATTGCTTTATGCAAAACAAAAGGAAAGTAAAACAGAGCTAAAATTGTTACAATTTCTGAAAAGCTTTGGGGCTGGGCAGAGTGAGTGTCAAGTGGGTTCGACAGCATCTTGTTTTATTTTCAGAAATACTAAAAAAAAACAATGACGTGAGTCAGAGAAGAGCAGCTGCGTCATTAATGGTCACATCTGTTTTAGAGTAATAATAGAAAAACATTAAGGTTACAGATTGTTTTAAACTGTTGCACAGTACACACCTCGATTGTATTAACATGATAGTGTTACAAAGACATTCAGCGAATGCTTTTTGTTACCTTACCGTGTGTTCCAGCGTGTGATGGCATTGGCACAGCCAGCCTACAGTCAGCTCAAACGGTGGACTCCAGCAACATCGACAAGTTTGTCAACTGCACCAAAATCAACGGCAACCTGGTGTTCCTCATTACTGGGATCAAAGGGTGAGAGCTGATCAGAATGATAAACAATTGGAAGCATTGGAATAGTGCAACTGTGATCGTGTTTGGACATTTCCTGTCTAAAGAGGATAGTTTTTAATGGAGAAAGTCCTGGATTGACAATATTAAAATGAAATATGCTAAGACATTTGAAAAAACTAAAACTGAATTTGAATAATGTTTCATATATATTTGAATTTATATATATACATACATATATATATATATACAGTATATATATATATATATATATATATATATATATATATATATATATATATTATAAAATATTGATATTAATGCTATTAGCAATATTCCTTTCTCTCTCAGCTCCAGCAACTGCATTCAGCTTGAATTCCTTTGGGTCCGAATACATTGCAAATATTGATAGTCGGATGTGTTTTTTTCACACATTCCACTTTTAATGTAAATTGCTTGAGATAAGAGTGTCACCTAAAAGCTGGGATAAAAAGTGTAAGCATGGTGTTAATTGTTTGAATGAATATAAATGATATTACCAGCGCCAGTGGTGGCAAGTGGCTGTAAGTGCCTTGAGAATAAGAAGACTGCTGGTATATGTACGTACTCATAAATTACTCAGGAGTGTAAGAGGAATTTGCTGTGGGGACAGTGTGGTGGGTAAGAATGTAGAGGATGACTGTAGAAGACAAGCAAACATGTACAGTATGTACTGTATTATGTATGGATGGCTTTACAGCAAGTAGTCATTCACAAGCTGTAAACAGGAAAATAAATACATACTACACAAAGATCACGTGCTTTACTGATTCGATCTCATATTCTAAATTCTATAGCAGGGTTACCAACCTGGTCTCATCAATATGCAAACGGATAACATGAATTTACACTCTCAAATTGTATCCAATTTTGCGAGCAGGTGATATGACAATGCTTCCTATTAACGTCCGTGGAAAGCAGATCCATAGTCAAGTGAGCCTTGTTGTCATGGTAACAGAATAAACAGATTACACTCACAGTTTGGTTAGGTGTAGGCAACAAAACTACTTGGTTAGGTTGAGAAAAAGACGTGTTACGTCATGTTGATGAAGTTTTTATGTAGACAATTTTCTTTTATTTTGTTTTTTAGTTTTAAATACAGAGCTTGTAGAAAGGTGCAGAATAAAAGTATATATTTTCCTTTAAGGACCTATTTGTAAGAAGAATTGATTTCTGAGTGTAACTCCCAACTCGTCAAAAACTGACACTTTGGGATGGCCGCCGACCAGTCCTACAATCCCAAACCAAGTTGAGACTCAAAAATCTACTTTTCTCACAAATAGGACCTTTAAAAACATTATTGTGAATTAATCATTTTAAAACATTTTGACGCTTGGTTACAGCCTTTAACAAGGTTTGTGAGCCAATAGTAAAACACTATTGGGATCACGTGTTTGGTGTTTGGTATTTGCCACTAACTAGCGATAGCAACGTTAATATTAGCTAGTGTTAGCAACATTAATGTTAGCTGGCGTTAGCAACGTTATCTAGTGCAACAAACTGGTAACTATTTGAGGGGACAGATGATTCAAAGTATGTACAACAAGTGTCAATAATACTTATTTTAAAATGCATTCTTTGTGATCAAAATAGTGGTTGTATTAGTGACCCCCACAGATGTATGATTTAACTGCTTTGGAGGGATTGTTGTTGTACCTGCATGCAAAATCGGGCTTAGGGGAATATACTGCATGCCACTTGAAAGTCTGAAGTCATGTTATTTGCACACAGATTTATGCGACAGAGCTAAAGTGAGTGCAGCCAGTTTTTAATTGCTGTGATTAAGAAGTTTTTGTTTGTCGTTCTAATCTCCCATTAACATTTCCAGGGATGTCTACCACAACATTGAAGCGCTGGACCCAGAAAAACTCAATGTATTCCGCACCGTTCGGGAGATCACAGGTGAGTAATATGACTTGCACAGCATGCATCTCTGCGCATGCATATGAATTAATAACCAAATAAAAAATACATTCAACTTACTTTTATCCCATCTCTGGCACTTTAATGCAACACATAGTGTTCATATATGTGATGCTTCTGTGCGTATCTCTGTGTGTATTTGCTCAAGTCTTCCTCACCCCCCTCCCCCCTGAGACTGCCCACACCAAGGACAGACATTGCAGCATAAGATGAATATCAGATGAGTCTTTCAATCTCTTCTGTCTCTCTGCTGCTTCTCCCTCGGGGAGTCCCTAGCCTTGAGTCCCACAGCCCCAGCTCTCCCTTCACGCACCATGAAGAAAAGATCCAGAACATGTGGTGCGCATCGTTAATCCTCCAGCTCCCCTATGCCACCACCACTTCTGAGCCGCATGTACACTGTCATATCTTCCAGCATAGACATTTGACAATGGCATCACAAAAAAAAAAACCTTGGTATCTCCAATGTGACACTCCCTTATAAAATGAGAAAATATCACTGTTGAAATATTGTTGGTGACATTTTTGACTCATGAAGGGGGTTTACAAAAGCAGAAGATTTATGAAAATCCCATTTCTGTTGAAAATACACATTTACTTACTGTGTTCATGTCTGATGTAGCAGGATAACATTTTTTTCTGTTTTGGTTGTAAAAACCATCTCTGGAATACACGCTTAAATAAATATGTTTCATATTTTACCTCCTTTAAACCTGTTGCCAAGTAGATATTATTAACTCCACCAAGGAAGTTATGTTTGTCGGTTGGTTGGTTTGTCAGCAGGATTACACAGAAACTACTGAACGGATTTTGACCAAACTTGAATGGAGGATGAGTCTCTGTCCAGAATAGACCCCATTACATTTTGGTGTGGATCTGGAAAAAAGGACAAATTCATTCTCGCTTCCTTTAACATTGCGAGATAGGTCAGTTTTTGGCATTTTCATTAATTTCTCAGGGAATAAAGCATGGACCTTGATGAAAAAAAATCTGTATTTAGGTGGCTGGTATGAGTACATTTTAATGTGGATCCAAGACTTGGGAGCTTAAATTATGGTTAAGCAGTTATGGATGGTGGATAGTTAAAATTTAGAATGATACAGGGCTATTGAGTTCGATATTGGATTAAGCTTGATCAAATTAAAGGGGACTGTTTTCCTCAGCAGAGGTATGTGCTCTACTGTGTGCCATTCTCGTTTTAAATCAGATTTAAAATGCATCAAAATAGGCAAACAAGTGATTTACAAGTAACTTTATGGGAAATAAAAGAAGGAAGTAGAGGAATAATTTAAAATGTGTATTGTTTTACTGAGAGGAAATAAAAGGATGACCCTGTTAACATGTTTTCCATAAAATGTGCACAAAAAGAAGTTGTGAGTTATTAAATCTCTTTGAAATGTCTTTCTTTATCTATTTAAAGCAACATTATGTAACTTTTTTTACTTCAAAATCATGTTGATGGTACAGTGTCCTGTAACAGGGTGAATGGTGTCTCTGTCTCAGCCCCCCCATCACTTGTTTCTGCACTACGTAACTTCAGTCAGAGGGTAGGATCACAGAGTTACATACATGTTTACTTCAACATACAAGTTTTCAACACATAACATTGTTATGATGTAATGATTTTAGTTTGTAGTTAGCACCTACATTACATCTGACAAACTGTTACAGACCTGGGATTTGTATTTACGACAGTGGTGCTGCACTCAGAAACTGTGGGCGGCGCTAAATCACACAAGATGCCAATTTCTACATAATGTTGCTTTAAGATAATATAAGGTGATGCGGAAATGGCAGTAAAAATGTTCAGGCACAATCAATTTTGCTCAAATTCACAGGATTATAAGCCCTATTGTGAATTGGGTTGCGATGGTTTGTCATTTGAAAAAAAGTGGGTCCTCAGAAAAAAAACGGTTTGGTTATTGCTGATATACTGTATATGGAGCGATAACGGCAAAAAATAAAGTGCTAGGATGAATGTAATAGCAGTGGCCGATAAAAAACTGTATTGTCCCTCTGTTGTACTTTTGTGGCACCATCATATCCTTTTGCAGGATCTAAGTATGATTCAAAGCAAACAACCCTGTCATAAAAAGCACTTGGTTTGTTGTAGTTCAGAACAAACTGTAGAAGTCAAATTAAAATGTATCAGACTTTAATAATGTGCTTAGTACCTTCCTCTGATGGAAGCTAGCAACTGACCGCAGAAGTCAATTATAGCTAATTTGCAGGCCTCTTTAAAGGTCAGCCCACAAACTGCATCCACTTAATTTGTCTCTCCAACAAGTTGCGATCCGTTCGTCGAAACGGGATTGATCCTTTTACAACAAGTAAAACTTAGAGGAGGAAAAACAGAGACATGAAGCGAGAGAAATATCTAATCAGATGTAACATTTAACAACAGGAGCACAAAACAAACGAACACATCTGTATCATCTTGTACGGTGTAAGAAACCATCGAACATACCTCAGAATTGTGTTTGAAACGTTAGATATGATTAGTAAGCAATCTCAGTCATTAACTGCATAATTAGCTGCTGTCTTAGTAAATGACACATTCATTTTTCATTCTGCCTTTCAAGTACCCATGCAAAACTGACCCTTAGTGCATTTGTTCCTGAATGCACCAAGCTTTTTTGACACGGGAAGAATGACACAAAGTGCAATAATGTAAATTTACCCAGGGCAAAATCATAACCTTGACTTCCAAGGTTTTTTTTGTGTGTTTGTTTGTTTCTCTTTTGTTAAATGATGGCAGTTTGAGAGCAGGTGATCGGGACAAACCATCGGCCGGACAAAATGTGGGCTGTAGTCAGAGATGCGTGTCAGCTCAGCTTGTCATTTCTCTGAGCTGTCAAGAGAACGTGACTTCGACCAGAGGCAGCCAACCTGCCTCTGTGACCCCAAGGTCACAAGTAGCATTGCTCCAGCTTTCAAATGAGCTGTGTAGGAGGACAGCTCTCATCCTACACACCAGCACACCCATCTCTCTCTCTCTCTCCAATTCGTTTCCTTCCTTCTGTCTTCATCTCTTTGATCCTTTCTTTATCCCAGCCACCCTTGCTTCCCTTTTACACCATCTTCAAAGAGGTATCAGGTTCCATCTAAAAGAGTGGGCGGTTTACGCAATTTAGCCCAAGTGGGTTTTTCTCAGTGTTGTGACCTGGAATGTAATCACCACAACTTAAGCACTCTTAACCCTTGCCTATGAGCTCCTGGCCTTCTTCTCTAAGTGGCTCTATGCTGTAATTTGCTTTGTGCATTGGTGTGCCACTGATGTTGCTCTCAGCAGAACGTGGGCCCCTGTTAGGTGATCTTTTCACTTTGCTTTTTCTGCACAAAAACCACTCAAAGACAGAGGTGAGAGGAAGGCAAAGATGCTGAAAGATTAAGATGAGGCTAAATGCTTTTTTTTTTATATCACACCTATTAACAGCACAAACATGAATTCCCCTTGGATTATACTAGTGTTAGTATTACATGTGCATAATATGTGACTCTCTGTGAAGTTTCAGCACATCTTTTCTGCTGGTTGGTCTTTTGTGGAAAATATAAGTTTGGTTTGATTTTTTCTATTTTTTTTTCTTTTTTTAAGGTAGGCTGTTATTCTATGTACATGTTGCCAACGAATCCCATAAAAAGGCCAAAACCGACAAAGGTGTACAGGTGTACAGGCAAAAAGGGCGGGAAAAAGACAGAGACAGGAAGTGGAAAGTAAAACATGACTCACAAGAGTATAATTTAAAAAATAAAACAGGAAACAACAAAACCAAAACCCCAAACCATGACACCAACCCTGTGTGCTTCAGTCAGCATTAACACCAATAACTCCTGCTGAAGATGTGATGTAAATCCTTTAAACCGGGCATATAATTTGATTTTAAATATGGCCAATTACCCAGAACAGCTGAGCACTCAGTGAGATTGACTAAAAATTAACTGCAGCGCTTCGAATGTTTATCGTGATAAAGGAACATGTCACCTAACAATGGAGGTTTTATGGAACCAACAGATATAAAGAATATATCAGGGTACACAAGTAATACTTGTCCGTAGAATCAATTCATTGTCGGTTTTGGTCTTTTCACGGGGTTTGTATATGATAAGAAATATATTGGATATATATTAGACTTTTTCTTTCATTCCAAAACAAAAGCTTAACCACTGAGCATAAACAAAGATGCTTCATCATCAACACCATCTGAGCCCCCAAAGCCATACAGTAGGTACAATATTAAACAGCTTAGTCAGTGGCCTTAAGCTTCAAAAAGATGACACTCTACCTGCTGCTCTAGTGTCAGTTTTGCACGAGGTCAAGATGGTGATAATATGTAAAAAATGTCCGGTTAGACTTTCAAAATAAAGATTGTTGACAAGCAGTTTGCATATTATGACATATTGTGACTTTTTGGACTATTATTGATGTTGTCACACAGTCGCTGTTTGGCTAGGTTTAGGCTCCAAAAATACTTGGTTAGGTTTAGGAAAAGATCACACTTTGGTTAAAATAACTGTGTTCAGGTATGGTGAGGTAACTTAAAAACAAATTACTCAGTCTCAAACATGACGCAAACTCCAGTCCAGTCCAGTCCAGTCCAGTCCAGTCCAGTGTATGACCTATCCAACCACTCTGAACACCCCCTGATGTGGACTGCTTATAGCTCTTTATATTACTGCACCCGAGGGGCACTTCACCAAGTGACTCTAGAGGGGTAACTACAGCGTCAAACTTTGACTGAGCAGGCAGCCATATATGACACATTGGGAGTGAGAATGGGCTGTCCACATGCATGTTATCTACCCGGATGGTTTTAGAAATCAAACTGGCAACCGCAAGTCAAATCCTGTGTCCAGTTGGAGAGCAATCTGAGAATCTGTAAAGAATGAATCTGCACCTACCTCGTACATGCATACAGTATGTGTGCTGTAGCCCAGTATTATATTATCGCAGCAGCAGGCAGTAGCTTGTTACCTTGATTAGGAAGCACCCCCGTCCCCCGAAAGAGCACTACGGTGGAGCTGTGAGGGGCCTCAGCACTGCAGGTTTGGTCATTAAGGCAATTAGTGCCAGCGAGTACAATGCTAACGATTCTATAGCGCTGCTGCTTCGTGGCTGAGAGGCCCTCAGCCTCCTGAACTGCACATCGTGAAGTTAGGGAGACAAAATAAGCAAGACAGACCGATGCTAAAAATGGCATATTCGAATCGAGCCATACATTTTACACTTTAATTATCACATAAAACTGTATAACAGAATTCCTGTTTCTACTCTATCATGATGGCATCTGTTAACCCACCCAAATTTTACCTTCTGTGTAATAATATTGAATTTATTTCGTTTTTTTATCCACCTGTTTGGTTCTGGCATGAGAAGAATATCTCTAGCGGATGTGTATATCAAATTCAGCTCATGTTCATCTGTATAAGCCCTGGTGTGTGATTCCTCACTATTACCTGCCTTCTTTTCTTTTTTTTTTCATTTCCTCATCAAACACTCTTAATAAGCATTCGCCCAGGCCTCCTCTGCTGCCCAGCTGGGATTGACACAACAAACAAAATGATGTCCACAAACTGATAAAGGTGCTGTTGGAGGTTATTGCTCTCTTGTCAACAAGCCACGAGCTGCCTTCTTCTCCTCAACTCCGCTTACCTCTCTCCACCATCTATCTCCCCCCTTTCTGGATAAACAGAGTTATGCATCCTGTGGGGAGAAAACACACAGTTTAATATAATTGAGTCAGATACTGTTCATTGATTGGAGAATGCACCACGCTGCCCAGCACACCGTCCACCACCACACCTTTCTCTTCTTTCCTTTGTCAGAAACACAAGCTTGTGTTTTCTTTTATCAGATTATTTCGAGACATTTTGTTCATCATCATACCTGGAGTACCCTTATTTCCACCTTCCTCTTCCTCCTCGTCATCTCTTACATTTTCCATAGCTCCCATGGCCTCATCCAGCTGTTTTGTTTGTCCTCTGGTGTTGGCTCAGGGGATTGTGCCCCCCTACCGTTTTTTCTACTAAATATTTAATATTTTTGAATCCATTATTGAAAATCCTAAACGAGCCACAGCCATCCTCTCAGCTATTCATTTAATCTTCTAAATGATTCAACAGTAGAGAGGCAGATAAAGGAAATGCAAAAATATTGATATGTCGAACTTTACACTTGTCACAGCCGCCACCAAACTCCTCCGTGGCGCGAACATTCGGGCTTTAGAAGTGCTTGACTGCTTTCAGATGAGACTCAGGTGGTTACTGAGATCCTGGAATGCTGCTAATTCCAAAAAGATGCCAACTCTCCCGACTCATTTTATTCTTGTCACTGTGTGAAATAGAGGTTGTGATAGACAGATCTGGTCTGTCAGCACTGGTGACTCATTATAACCTTTGTGTGTGTGCGTCTGTGTCCCCATTTAGGCTTTCTGAACATCCAGTCGTGGCCTGACAACATGACTGACTTGAGTGTTTTCTCCAACTTGGCAACTATTGGGGGAAGAGCGCTGTACAGGTACACACCTGAGAACATAATAGCTTTTAGATTTTTTTTTTTTGAGACTATGAGTGTAATATGTGTCAAAGCTGTGTGTGTCAACACTGCCTCAAACAAAGTAAAGAGAACAGAAAGGTAAATGATGATACATTTGCGGGATTTTGTTTTTGTTTTTTTGTGAAAAATCCGGGAAAACATCACTTTTTTTCTCTCACAAGAATGTTGGGAAATTAGTGAAAGTGTAACTTCAATTGGGATTTCATTTGTCAAAATGTATTAAATCTTCTCACTAGAACAGTGACAATGTTATTAGAACTGTCAGAATTTAAAAGGTGCACTAGAAATTAAAATTTTAATTTCACAGACAGATTTTTTCTATGCCTAAACAAACTCTTTTTGTTTTCATGACTGAATAATCAAACTGACCTTAAAGGACAACACAATTTCATACTGTTATACTTTGTTTATACGTGGCGGACCCTGCCACTATTCTAGCTTCAAACAGTGTTCTGGGGACCTTATTTTCCTCTCAGGACAGCTTGTTTATTCAGTTATGGAAAAAAGAAATATTTCTGAGTATGTATTATTACCTCATTAATACTGTAAGTATTAAAATTCTGAGTTTGAATTTATTCTCCAAAACTACATAGTGCCCCTTTAAGTTGACACTTTGACAGCTGTTTCCAGTATTTGATTGACAAGAGTCATAACTTGATACGCAATACATGCGTGACGTCACGAAGATAGTATTGTAGTGGACCCAAAACATGAGCAGGTTAAAAGATGAATTTATTGAACACGATGAGCAACAGGCAGGTAGAGGAGGTGAGCTCTGGCTCAGGCTGGTGGCTCCGCTGAAGGAGGAGGGAACTCACAGTTGTGCTGGTTGTATGCTCAGGGGGAGTCCAAGGAGTGCAGGGCAGAGGTGTTGGAGGCTGGGTGATGTTTGGCCAAGGAGCTGATCCTGGAGTTGTCCATTCACTGGGGAAATGGAGAAAGACAAAGTTAGATCACAGGCGAAACTAACTGGAGAAGTTACGAAGAGTTACTTGAAAACACTAGAATCGCTGAGTTGACCATGTACCACTTTGAGCTGGCGAAATAATCTTTCAGCGTGCAGAGAGGAGAGCAGGGGATAAGAGCAGGCGCTGATTACTCCAATGCGCTGCAGGTGTGTGAAGCGGCAACAGCTCCGGCCAGCAGAAAACCACGCCCAGCCTCTCCGAGCACCTCTGAAACACAAAGCACCAACACAACCACGAAAAACAGGCCACACCAACACATGACAACATGACTTTGGAAGTATTGGCTGGACTGTTTGTAGTTTCACCAGTGCACACACACTTGTGCATCCTCAAACTCAAACAACCGTAACTGAAATTAAGAGGAAAACTGCCATAGGAACCTAAAAAGCTAAGGTATGAATCATTTTGAAGTATTGGAAAAAAAGTTACTTTACAATGCAGACATATCATGAACTTTCACATCTTTTTTGGTTGTTAGCATAACTACCCAATTTAACTGACTTTATCGTGTACAGTGGCAACCTGCTACCATAAGGTAGTGAGTGACGTGCAGTGAAAGATGAAGTATAAAGTAAATGTGGTTTGATTAGTTATGCTTTAGAATTTCATTTCTAAAACCCCCCGGAAACAAATGGCTAACATTGCTTTTTCGCCGGGGAATTGTTGGTGCCCGAAACACTCTATTGTGACGGTTTTCTTTTGACTTTTATGGTGCCAACTCAGTTGTTTTAACCCAGCTGAAAGAACATAATTATTTATAGTGATTTTCCAAAGGTGCTCTGAAAATTTGCTGTGACATTTGGTTGGGAACAAAGTGTGTGTCTGTGCAGCTGATGGCATAGAGTGGACTGTGGGATGCCGTGTGTCTGACTGTGCGCATGAGGGTGTGTGTGCGTGCACAGATGTGTCATCCACCTGCAGATGGAAACAGCAGGCTGCGGTACAAATTACAGCCTGTTACCCAACCTTATTCCATGCTTGATCCTGTATACTCTCTGTCTGTCTGATGGCTTAGACATCCCACTGGCCTCCTGTTGTTTTTAAACTGTACAAGTGGGGCATATGGAGCAGGAAGGGAAATATAATTCAGGATAATTGAGGAATAGAATAAAGAAAGAGAGGTTTGAGGGTTGAATGAACAAGCAATGGTGTTGTAGCAGCATGTGCGTTGGAAAATGTGAAAAGTAAAATCAGAATTCAGCAGATGCAGTGTATTAATTGAAGTTTGACAGCACTTCAGACACAGATTGATTCACAAACACTGATGTACCCCTGTGAAATGACGATACTGTGGTGTAATTATTGTACACAAACAAGAACATGGTGGAGATAATTGGCAGCACCATTCACTTCAGTGCTTTAAAACACACTGAAAGTGAGTTTTCTTCTGAGCAGCCACAACCTCTGAAAGTTCTGTTTGTATCTTGAGCTGGAGTCCATCAGTTTTTATCCAATCTGACTCGGTCGCTTGGAGTGTAAAGTGCAACTCAAAGGCTCTCAGGTCTCAGTTACAAGATCAGCAGTGAAGCACACGGAGGCACTGAAGTTACCTTGAAAAATAAATATGTACATTATCAATATTGATCTACATTTGAATGTATTGTTAAAAATGTAAGACTGATTTCAGATTAATTGAATTAAAGAATGCACTACACAAGGAGCTAAAAGTGTTCCTATTGTGAATTGCTGTAGGCTACAAGCAGAGAGAACAATTGGATTCTGTCTGTATATGTTTGTTTATTGTGCATACTTTCTGTTTATGTATCATTCTCAAGTCGTTGAAGTGTTAACCATTCAAGTGCACCGTCTGACCATGCTGCTGTTACAGTACATGCAAGTTGTCCTTCACCAGTGCAAAGTATTGAAAAATCAACATTAGATTAACAAGCGCTGCGTGCATTTTACCTGTTGCTATGTTACTGTGTTGCGCTAATCGTGGCCTATATGAATTACAGTCGATTCATATACATCTCATTAGTGTTTTCAGTGGTAATGTTAAGTGCTACTCAAGACTTTTCAAGCTTATGTGTAAGAAGCATGCGTAAGGGTGTCCCTTTGACACTGGCAGTTAAAAGCTAGTTTAATAGGATCTGTCAGTATGGACGTATTTATTATGAAACCATGAACTCACTAACCTTAAGGGAATCTCGTTTTTTTAAAACCTGGGTCCTATATTTGCATGTTTTGGTGTGTGAATGATTCACAACAAAAAGTTTGAGGGATCGGTCCAGTAGATCGCTGAAGCCTCCTGAATTCTTTGGGGCAACTGCGACTGTCGTCTTCCTGAAACAGCTCACCTCTCGTGAGATTTCAGAGCAAGACTTGTAATTCTGGTTACAAAAAGGTCCTAGGAATCATTTCTGTAATGTTTCTCAGACACTTAGAATAACAGCGTCAGTGGAAAACACAAGAACATTTGGTACAGCTAACTTTTACAGTCGTAGTTGCCCCAAAGAATACGTTGCAGTCATTGAAGCCGTGTCGCAGCTGCTGGCTGATGCGACCTACTGGATTGATTTCAAAACTTTGGGTCAGTGTGAATCATTTACACACCAAAACATGTAAACATATGGTTTTAGAAAGTTTTTAGAACATTTTAACAATAATATATTAAGACAGCATTTTAATTCTCTTAAATAGGTAGTTATGAACAGTATTTGTAGGAGATAAAGTGATGTGAAAGAGATAAGGGGAGGCATACAACATTCGTATATAATTCACATGATAACATGACAGAAATAAAGATAAGATTTAAAGAAAATCACTCAGGCATCAAATCCCGTGAAATAACTCCAACTCCTCTTTTGTTTCCTCCCTCTGCCACCCGATCCCTTCCTCCCCTGCCCTCTCCTCCCATCCTCCTTCCCCTTCCTCTCTGGCTCTCTTCCCCCCACCCCCAGTGGGATCTCCCTGCTGGTGTTAAAGCAGCAGGGTATCTCATCATTGCAGCTCCAGTCCCTCAGAGAGATCAGCGCTGGGAACGTCCACATCGCAGAGAACAGCCAGCTCTGCTACTACAGCACCGTCAACTGGACGAGGCTGTTCCGCACTGCCAACCAGAAGGTTCTGATCCGCAACAACCAAAGCCCACAACAGTGCTGTAAGTTCACACCAATGTCCAAAGCATCAAAAACCAAAATCTTCCAACATCCCTAGTTTGATTCTGAACAGAAAAGCTCAAGTAAAATAGCATTTTTCCCCAAAGAATGTATATCTTTTGAGCAAACCTTCACGATTTACAAAAAACATCAAATGACAATGTATTATTTCAACTTGAAGAAAAAAGGGTTCATTTAATAATGAAAAACAAGCTAAATATTATAACACCTTAATGTTGGAGTCAAATAAATATAGGTAGGAGTGTGTAACCATAAACCATAAAACATTTGGAAAAACATGCGGTCATAAACAAACAAAATAAAATGCCCTCAATTTACCTCTTTACCAGATCAGTTTCTTTCGTGTCCAGCTCTGGCTGAAATGTGACAAATATAATTTGCCACTATCCCATCTTTGTCTGAATTCCATCCAAGCCTGTAAAAAAGGTGATAAAATCTAAAACAGAAAACCCAAAAGGGAGCACTTCAACAGTCATTGATGAAATTCCAAAGAGCTGAACACTGACACAGTTAAACGCTGTTTAATTACATGCGAGTGCAGCGCTCATCTGAAACATTCCTGTTTGGAACTGCTTGGCCGCCGGTAGTGCTGCTCACAGCTTTCTCTGGAATGGCTCATCCAAACAACTTCAAACTCTACACTGCACCTCTTTGGGTCCTAAATAATACAGCAGCCAGGTGTGTGAAGTCGATTGGATGGAAGGTTGTCAAGTACATTGAAGAACCAACAGATATGAAATTTTAGTTGGATACACGATGTTGAGTTTTCTATATTTTTGATTATTATTTCTCCTTTTATGTGATGTTAATGGTGAGCACAAGATCGTTGACTTGATCAGCGGGAGATCTATAGAGACTTTGAAACCATACAGCTGTCTACAACAAATGGCCAGTGACGCTTCATTCAAGTTTAAATGCTTCAGGAATTCTTTAAAGGTCCAATTTGTAAGAATTCCTAACTCGTCAAATACTGACACTTTGGGATGGCGTCTAGCCCGACCTACAATCCCAAAGCGTCAGTATCTGACAAGTTGGGAATGAAATTCAAAAATCAACTCTCTAACCAACTGGACCTTTAAGCCATGGGAAGATAAAAACAAAAAAAAAGGCTGTAAAAAGATAATAAAATAGTCTTTGGACTGCAGCCGTTGGCCTGTTTGCAAAACAAAAATACAACCTGACACTTATTTTTAACACTCTGATCTGGCACATCCTCTGACAAATTGGTGAGCGACTTTTTTGAGTCACTGAATATTGCGGTGTGCTGACTGACTGCTATTTAATTGTGCTGCTCACTGTTTTTATCTTTGTATGCTAGTCTTACTTCAGCATCAGCTGTGCAGCTCCAGGTACCGACCATGTTTTTGGCTTTGACAGACTTCTTCACATGTATAAAATGGTTACAGATTGAGAGATTGTTGAGGAATATGTTTGATATTTACACTGGGATAGAAGGCTCAGACACCAGTGGTATTTGGGTTGCTGACCCAGACTAAAAACTCTGACTGTTGGATCAATGCGAAAGCTTCAGAACCAAGTCCATTATTTGGAGGGGAAGGAGTATCTAAAAGTGTCTGTTAAGTCACTCTGACATTCTGTTTTCTAGGTGAGCAAATCATCTTTTTTTTGCGGCTTCACTGCAGAACATATTACAGCAGAAACACACACGTCATTTCTATTATTCCATCTGTCGTTTAAGTGGAAGCTATTACCTGACTGATTTTCTAAAGACAACCAAAAACAATCATTATATTAATTAGACCAATTAACCAACAGAGCCATTCAGAGGAGGCGAGGTTTGGCCAAATTAAAATTAGGCAAATCTATAAAGTGACGAGACAAAAATTGTGACTCTAAAAATGGAAGAGCTTTTATTATATCACTGCCACAAGTGTTAAGACATTATTCATTTATGTATAATGTTCATTAATGAGCCAGTATTTGCATTATTGAGTTGGCCCCTTTTCACTGTTCATGTGCTCCTTCCCCCTTGGCAGTTCCTTAGTGTTGGGCGTGCACACACACACACACACACGCACACACACACACACACACACACACACACACACACACACACACACACACAATCTCTCTCTCTCTCTTCAATGACTTTGAAGACTTTGGGTGCGACTCAAGAGTCACACACCACTCTCCTTGACATGGCTCTGCATGTGTGAAACAGAGGGTGTGTATGTGTGTGTCTACGCTTGACTGAGCCTAGCAGGGACTGTCAAAGGGCAAGTCTCGCACCCTTACAGGGCAGCAAAGACAGTGCATGTGCCCATTAAGTCATTTGAGTGCCTGCGTAGATGCGATGATGTAGAGACGCCATTAGGTCATTAGAGAAACCTGAAACCACGGCAACCCATTTTCGCAGCAGCACTTTTCCAAAGCTGAAGCAGTGACTGTAACAGGGCTGCACAAAGTGGGCCAGAATTGGACGATCGTAAAAATAGATTTGGCACGTCAGATGTTACGAAAGAGAAAAAAAAGGTAATGTAATTGAAATACAATGATAATATAAATCATTAGCTGTGGTTACATGGATGACATTTCTCTAGTCTGATTTAAATGCCCTAAAAGTATTTAATCAGAATATAACTTTGGGGACATGCACAAAGTGGTTCTGCCACATGGTGTCCTGGGACCAACATTTGGGTTTCTGGTTCTGTGGATCCCAGCAGTGTTAATCTTTTCTAACACATATTTGAAAAACCTGTTGTTTTGAACTTCCTGACCATTCTTCAACAATTCTTAAATCTTCTTAAACCTTAAAGCCTTCCCGACTCGTCAAATACTGACGCTTCGGGATTGTACATCCAGTCAGCCACCATCTCTGTCAGTATTTGAGGAGTGAGGAATGAGAATCAAAAATCAACTACTACCTTACCAGGAGCTTTATATCTCGAACAATAAATCTCGTACAGTGGTGTTTCTGTCCCTTCAACAAGCAACGTCACCTAATGTGAGCCACACATGAACACATAAACGTGCACAGGTAGAATATTTATTCCAACCAGAGAGAGCAATCGGATGAAGGGTTTACGTGGTTATTAGGCGTCAGTATTTTCCTATTGAACAGATTATCAAATGTTTACACAGCACCTCTTGATCTGATTGAAAATTCATCCAGATCAAGAGGCGCTGTGTAAACCTCTTATTCTGATTTATTATTTTGTAATCCGAGCACAGCAGTCAATTAATGTAACTTAGGATCCTAGCACCATTTTCGCATCTTAAGAATACAATACATTGGATGTTTCTTCGTGGTTTTGTGTCCTCATTTGTCCACGTTGCACAAGATCAAGACTACATAAAATGATCCACTGCATTGATGTTGTAGTTGCAGTTCAAGACATTTCATCACTCCGCCAAGAAGCTTCATCAGTCGTTTCAGACAGGTCAAATCAAAACGTTTTTTGAACGTACATTTCTAAACTAAGTTTTTTTGGCCAGTTTGCTTTGGATGTGATTGCAAATGACATTCTGCCTCTCTCTCTCTCTCTCTCTCTCTCTCTCTCTCTCTCTCTCTCTCTCTCTCTCTCTCTCTCTCTCTCTCTCTCTCTCTCTCTCTCTTCAAGTCTGCATGGCCAGTGTTGGATGAGACTTACTCAATTTTTGAAAAAAGTTTCTTCAGCTGCTCGATTTCTTTTAACTGGTCTATAATTTGACAGTCAACACTCAGTTGGAGTCTGGTTTTTACCAGGTATCTCTTTTGAGTTTTGACTGATAAAATGCATCAGAGGAATGATGTCAAAATGAATGCATCATCGGTGGCAACAATAGCTCAAGTGATCCTTTCAGGTCGAAATCCGGTTTTGGTGAGTGTGCAAACAAGACAGTCAGACATGTTTCTCTGCATTCTTGAAAGATTTGTAGAAAAGAAGGATCACAAAGTGTTTAGTGAGACAAACTTTCTGCTACCAGAACTTTATCAGGGCAAATATTTGACCAAAAAAAGGCGCCAGAGCCTTAACTTGTGAGGTGAAGTGATGGCTCATTAGCAATAAAATGTCAGTGTTTTATAATGCAGCTTTTAGAGTGCAGGATTTGGAGAAATACGTGAGGGAGAAAAGTACTTTGTTGTCTTCACACACTTCTTCAAAAGGTTAAATCTTGGGATAGAAAGCGTACTGTTATTAGTCCCATCAATGCACTCAGCAGAACAGACCCATCCAGAAATGGCTGCTTCGTAAACATTACTTTCTAGATAATGTCTTTAAGGCCGTGCATTGCATACACATGGTAAACCCATACAGGTGACTTTAATTATTTTGCCTGATTAGAGCTCTTCTCAGGACTGAGTGGGAGTTTGCAGACAGTTTTTAATTGTCATCTTCCTGACTCTCCTGTAAGCTTTGCTGCCAGACAAATTACACCTTTATCGTTTCTATTAGCAGCTTCAACCTGAGCAGAAGTCTAATCAGCCCGAATGATGGAAACACGTCTGTGTTTGTGCACAGACCAATATTGTTCAGGACGGGCAGACTTTTTTATTCAGACTTTTCAGTTTGATCCGAGCAAAAATTACAAATGTGAAACCTCCACTGGACCACGGCTTGCACACTAAGCAGCCAAACCTTGGTGTGATGAAAACACGGTTAAATTGTTGTCTAGCGTGAAATAATTATTGCAGATTTTCAGGCTTTCCAACCAACAGCATGAAGTTTTACGTCAGAACCAGAAAAAGGAGAACACCCCAAAAGAAATTAGCCATGGTAGCACATGAAGAAAGGAGACCAGATGTTTGTGCCGCTGATGCTAATACCATAAAAAAAAGTTATTAGGGCAGCAACAAATGAATCTGTGCATTCTTTTTCCACCATTTATTCAAACTGCAATACAAGACTGCCGACTGAATTTAAAGCCTGTCAACCTCAGATGCAAGCCCATCTCCAAATACAGCTCACATAGTCAATGACTGCAGGATGTAGGTTTGAAACCAAAACTAACCAGATCAATTGTGTAAAGTTAAGTCTAAAATACAAACCATGGTTCATACTTTGGTTTAGACTTAAAGGTGTGAAAAGGCCCTACATTAATAGAACTTTTTCCAAAGTAGACCAGATTTCTAAGTGCAGTCAGAGGAAATCTTTAAGCAAGCAGGAGAGAGTTTTAATCAGTGTCCTTCTATGTTCTTATATAATATCCTACCCAGATTTGAGTTTTCCTACTAAGTCAAAATATCTGCAGTAATGAAATCCTATTGACAACAAACAGGTGCTCAATATAACTGACATATATGTGGGCATAACTTAAGCAAACAACATAAAAGAAATGATGATGGATGATGGAAGCAAATGCAACAAAAGATGTGATAATCAACTGTGAGCCAAGGGGCTCTTGAAATGTAATTGGTTGGATCACAATCGTTCTAATAAGGACTCCATTATAGCCATTTTTTAAAGAAATACTATACCACATGAAGGACATTTTGTCCAAAAGATTTCAAAGATCTAAAATGTTTAATTACCTAAACTCGGAATTATGAATCATTCAAACCATTTAGTCCTGAGTCCTAACAAAAAAAAGGTCATCAAACCCATTTTGTTGTGCCATGTTGCGCAGGCACAAGGATAATTTCCCCAGCTGTCTCTTAAGCCTCTTCTGTGGCTGCCCTGCTTTGCTTTCAATGCTGCCCTTGATACAGAAGAAAGAGATGCAGGAAGCTGAAGGCAACAGTTGATTTCCAACTAAACCCCCCTTTTTAATCTGTTATCTAGCATCACAGCTCGCTGACATGTGTTTGTTTGTTCACCTTTTATTTCTATTTAATTTTTTTCTCTCTTTTATTGACATGAGTTGATTTTTACCTTTGTCATCTTTCTTTTACTTTCATTCTTTCATTTTCTCTCTGTCTTTCCTTCCTGTCAGATTCAAGCCCACATCATGATCATTTACATAGCTGTTTCTTCTCCCATGGGACTCAAAAAGGCACCTGTCAGCTCTGCCCCCCTGGGCTTTTGTTTTCCAACCATGTCAGAAACATCTGAAGTTGCCGTCTTTTTGATCTTGGAAGTACTTTATAGTTAAAAAGCCATCCAACCTCACCTCCACACGTGTTTATTGCTTTTTTCTCAGCACCCATCATTCCTCCTTCTCCTCGTCTCTCCCTCTGCCTGGTCAGTTTACCTGAGGCACTGGAAGCCCAAAAGAGATGGTTTTGTCTCTTGTGAAAGACGAAGCTTTCATCCTCTCCCCTCAAAGGAAAAACTTGATTTGTGTTTTCTCCACATATCTGCATCCTTCTGTGTGAATTTTTAAGCATTCTGAGCACGGCTGCGGCTGACACGGAGGCATAGCCTCTGGCCTACATGTGGCCAGGACCTCAAAAAACAGCAGGGGGTCTTTTTATATATATTTTATAGAGAAGAGAAGAGAAGAGAAGAGAAGAGAAGAGAAGAGAAGAGAAGAGAAGAGAAGAGAAGAGAAGAGTGCGTCAGATGCAGATGGACTGATAAAAGTTCCCAGTGTATCTACAGTGCTGTCAGCACGTTACTTCAACACTCTCACTCTCTTTTTGTCACTGTAATGCTCTCAGATGTATAAAACCGGGCGCTGAAGGGGGACAAAAGAGAGAGCGAGATAAGAGGTGCAGACATAGAAGAGAGTGGAACAGAGTAGATGTAATGGCCTGAGTCTGTTGGCGCCATATGAGAAACACCGAGGCAGAAGCAGAACGGCATACAGATTGTTCACTATGAATGGGCTGCGAGTAAAGGGGCGTTCACTTGCTTTCACTGAATTCAATCCAAGGTTAATCAAGCCGGCATGTTTCAAGATTGTCGCTTTGTAAATCAGAGGATTCCTTACATGACTATCCAAACAGCCAACAATACTTGTTTGTACAGTCATGTGCAGCTATGGATTTGTAGTTCGTTGAACGCAGATGCTGATATTTTTGGACTGATGGAAATGGTAAAAAACAAAATAGGTCCCTTTAATATTCAGCGTCAACATATTTTAGCCTTTTGACATCTAAAATTATGAGTAGAGCTGAAAGTCTTCAAATAAATACAGTCAGTAAAGTTCCGGGGTTGCGTTTTTGCCTCATCATGGCACCTGCAGGTGCATTCAGGGTCCCACCACTACTCCGTCACTGTTGGCTCAGCATTTTTATAATGAAGCGGCACAGCCTCCTCCTCCTCCACAGTGAACTATAGCACACAGTACTGTACACACACTATGTAGGAATAGAAGTCATTCATATAAATACAGTACATAGAGTATATACATGCACAATGGACAGCCATTGCAGTCATTGACTGAAATGAGGTAACTAATCACTAGTCACTGCTGCCAGGATCGAATGGGAGTGTTTTACAGGAGGACCAAGGTCGTCTTTCAAATTCATCCAGGAGAGTAATTATTGTGCGACTGTTCAGTGCATTTTGTTTGACAATTTCTTAGAAATAGAGTAATCCTTCAGACCTCCTTTGAACACTTCACCTGTTCCTCTGTCTCACTGCAATTACTGCTGCCATTGTTTGTCGCCTCAACAAAAAAGAAAATGTTATAAACCACTGCAAATTAACGGCTGCTCTGCGTAGGCGGGGAAATTTAATGCAAAAATGAACCCTTTTAAATTGCGTGTGCCTAAGTACGTCGAGCCCATTTCATAAATAATGTGCCTATTTGGGCTAATTTTATAAGCGGCTCATTTGGGGTAATTTAGGGTTTCTTTTCTGAGTCATCACAGCACAACTGTATTCTACATGAATGTAATCCTGTCTTCTTTCTGTGTGTGTTTTTTGAGCAGTGAAGGAGCACATGGTGTGTGACCCGCTGTGTTCGGACTCAGGGTGTTGGGGTCCCGGCCCAGACCAGTGCCTGTCCTGCAGATTCTTCAGCCGTGGACGAACCTGTGTGGATACCTGCAATCTTTACGAAGGGTGAGTTATGCGTGAGCATGCGTATACACTCATATGCATGAGCACGTTCACCCTATGTCATCCTGACTGGTAGATTACATTTTGCTAGTTAGATAAACGGATGTACTGCTGGGGGTTCGGTTGCATTCTTGCTGCTTGACTGATTGAGGGAGACGGCAGATGAAGAGTTGATTTGAAATATGAATCCGTGGCACATCGGTATCCTCTTCGCAATTGTGTGTTTAATAATAAATGAGAAAAGTGAGAATAGATTTCCTGTCTAGAAACATGTAAGACATCGTTTTTTGTGAAGAACGTATGGTTTTCTGGGCTGTTTATTAGCAAAAGTTATCTTGATATGAGCCCATATATCATCTCTTAGATTTTGGATATCATTACATGGATACAGATATAAACTGTACCAAGCCAGTGTGAGCAGGTGTGATCAGAGCTAATGCTGCGGAGGTGTTATCCTCTAATTGTCCTCAGGTGCTAATCACATAAGAAGTTTAAGGTTTGCCCAGATTGTCAAAAACTTGTCCACCTCTAAACCTCCACACCTGTGCAAAGTGTTCCTTTTTTCTACTCTATTCTCACAAAATAAAACAAAACCATTAAATCACATACCTCCTGCTTTCTTTCAGCGGGCTCTGTCTGGGTTGTTGACTCGGAAATTTTGCCTGCAATTTTTCAAACTGTCTTGAGAGAAAAAAAATAAAATAAAAATGAAGGCTGTGATGAAAACTGCCAGTTGTTCCAGTGCATTTTCTGGTTTATTTCAGATCAGTCAGTTCAAATACTGTGGCTCACCTTGGACTGATGCCAGCTGACCTATTTTTTTCAGTGGACACTTTTAGTCACTTGAAAATTTAAAGAATACAAACAAGCAAACCATCATGTCCTGGCCCTCTCTTATATAAAGTGTAGCTTCTATACTTCCATTTTCATCTGCGGGGTGCACTTTCTGTATGAGGCTGATCAAAATTGTGGCTTATTTAGAAAGCGAAATAGAAAAAGCAAAAATGTCTCTTTTCAAGGGGAGCAAAATAGATAATAATGCCATAAATGACACAGTAGTTTATAGCTAAAGTGCCATCTTACCCGGTTTATTCCACCACCTCAGTAGGGACATCTGTCAAGTTCCCATAGTCACAGGTTACGCAGCATCAACGTGGGTCAAAGATAAATAACCTTTGATCTGGCCTGTTATTGTCAGTGACATAATATGACAAAAGGTTAGCATGCTTGTCTGAATGTTTACCCAACCCAATCGGCAAAATAAATGTTAGCCAAGTGCATCTCTGTAAAACCATAGTTTGTTTTGGTTGAATTTTCCACTTCTCTCTCGTCACAACACTGTGTTTATGCTCTTCTTAGGTTAGGTTTAGGAACAAAAAACACTTGGAAAGGGTTAGGAAAACATCTTGGTTTTGGCTTAAAATGGCTGTTTTGGTCGCAACGTTCACAGATGCAGATTTTGGTTACCACAAAAACGGATGGAAATGTCTGCAGGTCTCCTGACAAACAACCCAGTTCTGGTGTGACTCGAACTGCAGTCGGCTGTTTGGCAGCCTCGTTGGCAGTCTCGTTGTCTGTTTATAAGCATATAATGTGCCACGTTTGATACAATTGTCAATCTTGGATGAATCTGTGGTTTGCAGAAACATTATATGCGAACATAATATCCTGGCGACTGGGCTGCCAAACTTTACTTTCTCATTAATTTGTTCAAATGCAAACCCCTGGTCCTACTGGTCGTCACCTATATCGACCACCAAAGCAAAATACTTCAATAAATAAGTTGTTTATCATTCACTTTAAAGGTCCACTGTGTTGGATTTAATGGCATCTAGTTTTGAGGTTGTACATCACAACCAAATGAATACACCTCTACTCACCCTCCCCTTCCAAGCACGAAGGATATATGGTCCATAATGCATTAAAGGGCTTCTCTAGAGCCAGCGTTTGGTTTGTCCGTTCTGGGCTACTGTAGAAACATGGCCGTGCACCATGGTGGACTATGTAGAGGAGCTGCTCCCTCTGTAGATATAAAAGGCTCATTCTAACCAAAACATTCTTAGTTTCAGGTGATTATAAACTAATAAAAACACAATAATGAACATTATATTCTATTTCTGTCAATAGATTCCATGACATCCTGTACGCTGGACCTTTAACTATAACAAGGTTACTGTAGACGCTACTTCAAGCCTTTCAAATGTTTTGAGTTTGCTATTTCTTTCTGATTTTGAAAGTACTTACTTTCAAAGGTCATCATGTTCACTGCCCTTCTTCCTCCCTCAGCAGCACAAAGGTCAATAAGGTCAATCACACAGCACTCTTAAGTGTTTTTTAAATCTCAACGGTATCCAACAAATGTCTGATAAAGTAATCAACATAGCCGGAGAAAACTGTATAGACATCATCTCAAGCATGCAGGAAACATCCGCCTCAGAATTTGTTTTGTAAAGTCTGTCTTTCAAGTTATCACCATCATTTTACTTTTAGACAACAACTCAAAGGTTATCAGGGCAGCAAAGATCAAGCGGATGTCTTTATCAAGTGCTTGGCACATACCCTGCAGGAATATTCTAGATTGGTTTCCAGAGAATGAAGCAGCAGTATAATGTGATCAAATCAAGGACAAATACATAAACATGTATTCTATTTCACTATGAATAGGAAAGGTTGAATTTTCAGCTGATCCTCTGTTGTTTGAAGACCCGCTGCACGACCTGCTCATCAAAACTTAAACACCCCGAGGCTCTTTGTTACAACTTTTAAGTTCAGCCTCCATTTTTATGTTTACTGTGGATAATATTGAAGAGCTGCGGGCTGAAAAGAACAATTTAAGACGTAGTGGTAAGTCTCCGTTTTAAAAGGCACCCATGCAGAGTTTCAAAACAACAGGGGGCCCTTTACTTTAAAAGGAAGTATGGCTTGATGCCATCCTCCTCACAGTGGAAGGTGACGAGACCCGCTCCCCCAGTGAGTTTTATTAATGATGTTTTAGATTTTTTTTTTTTTTTTTTGCCTTACTGAACTGCTGGAAAGATGCTTTTAAGTTAAAAGTCTGAACTTTATCAAAGAATCATTGATGGACAGATATGAGGAGGACCAGAGGGTGCTGTTGGGGCAGGGGGGCTAGGCGTGTCACTGCGTGTCACAGTCACTGCTTGCGCACGGGGCCACGCCCTGCCTACCTGTCCACCTGCACGTCAGCACCAGCCACAACGTTACCAGCACAACCGGCACGTCGTTGAGCTAATATAGAACTGCACTGAATGCACCTCCCACCTTTTGTCCTATGAGCCTTGCGCATTGTGTGTCTCATGAGTCACGCTTTAAAGGGGACCTATTATCCTTTTTGTTTTTCTATCTTGTGCATGTACAAGATCTTAAAAAGGTCAAAGTCTGAACAAACAGAAGCTCTTGAAACGCCTCGTCAGTAGTCCCACCTTTAATTCTGTGACTTTGTGACATCACCATGTCACACATTTGCATGGTTTATGCCTTGAGGCGTAAACCTATTCTAGTAGTAACCCAAAGTAAAATTATGATCCTGAAAATGAGCATAATAGGTCTCCTTTAAATGTTTTGTGTTTTATTATGTTTTGTGCCTTTATTTGTTGCCTGTTCAGTGTTTGAGTCTCAGTCTAATCAAATCTTCAAGTTGCCCTGTAGTTCACGTCTTTGGTACAACAGTTTTACTCTTATGTGGATTGGTTCAGCAGGAGAAGTACAGCAAATCTACCTTAACGAGGATCACATGACATGGTGCAGAAGTTAAAGTGCATTTCACATGCTCCCCGGATGGCACCATTTCCCGAGTTGGGGAAGCTGTTGTTCTGACTCATGGTGTGTTTGTGAACTCGTAATGTGGGAACAACATGGATGGTACAAGAATTTGTTTTACAAAGCGATTTTGTCTATGTTTTTAACAATAACCAAACATCTTCTTTCGTCTGCCATTTTTCTATGTATATGACGTCAAAATAGGCAGATTTTGGGGCTTTTCTCTAAATGTTTGAAGACTTTCCAAGTTGTTTCAGGAAGGGGCAATGGATACATTTTTTCTCATCCAGAACTCATTTTTTCTGATTATTCTGACAACACATGAATGCACTATTGCTTCATATCAGCTGTGAGGGGAGGGTTTGGAGGACAGACGTACTCGAAGACTGTTGCGAATTTACACTCTTTTCTAAACCACAATCACTGAACCAGAAAAACTCAATTTAAACTAAAAAGTGGTGAGTCTCAGTAGTTCATGAAAACCATAGTGAAAATGTCTCAGACTGGAGCAAAATTATGAGGAGCTCTGAGTGCCTGACATCAATGGATTTGTCAGTGGTTGTTTAAAATATGCATTCAAAATGATTTTGGACGTTATTGTTCCACACGCAGTACTTTTTTGTTTGTGTGAACACGCAGGTTTGGCAGAACGGATTATGTCTGAAAGTCGTTTGAAATGAATGTTCATTTTTTCCTCAAATCCATATAAAGGTTTATTATTCGCTGCAAATGTATTACTGTATCTTGGTCCCGTTGCAGACGTACCGAAACACAGAAAAAGCCGAACGCAGCAGAACATCATGTAATAGCCTATAAGTCTTAAGCGTCAGTGATATCTCCCAGCTACACTGCAGCCTTTATTATTTCAACCAGCACACACCCAGACAAAGCCTTACCTCCCCTGTCTCCTGGAAGGTTTTATGAAGGCCAGATGAAGCATAATTAATACTAATTTGATTCAGATCCCACTGGGCCAACGACAGTTTTTTTTTTCTCTAGTGCTGAGATTGAACATTCTGTTTTCCCTCACTGACCAAAAGAGAAGTACCTAAAAGTCATTCTCCTTGTCCTGCAGTGACAAAGGCAAAGTGCCAACTCAGCCGCGCTGTGGTCACATTTAATGACTTTTCGAGGCCACTCTGGTGTTCTACTATTATAAGGGGATTGCAGAAATTGAATAACAAGGCACTTAATTTAATTGATTTTTGAAAACGTTGCAACCCTCGCAGGTACTCCACCTTTCAACTGCGTTGGCCTCCTGCGTGATGGTATCAGTGTTATTATGCCTGTGGGTGTAACGGGAGTGTGTGTGTCTGTGTGGTGTGTGTGTGTGTGTGTGTGTGTTTTAGACTGCCTACTGATGCTATGACTACATGCTCTGAGCGTTATTTCCAAAGTCAGCACTGTTAGAAACAATGCTCATACTCACAGATTGAAACAGACAAATGTATCCATCCGTAATCCTTCTGTCCGTCTCAATCCCTCTGACTGTGTTCTTCGCTCTGAAAATGGCATCCTGAACTCTGAATTGATTCAGACATTATTGATTGGGAGGGATCATTTTCAAACTTGTGTTCAGCAATAAGAAGGCTCTGAAAGAGAACATTCAGGAAAATACAAATGTCATATTGACATTGAGATGAGTATTTTCCAGGGATTCAACAGATCATTGCCATTGAATTTTTTTCTTTGCTTTGCATAAGTTGTCAAGTGATTTCGCCCGCCTATGTACATGGAAAATGTACTTCCACCGATTTTGACATCCATACCAGAAAATATGAAGCCATAATGTGATTTGATTTTTTTGTTTTGTTTTTTGTTTTGTTATTTGTGCAAGGTTGAGCTTTTTCTATTTGGCATTTTGTATTTTACACTGTTTATTTGGAGTCACCTGATACATTTCGAAGAACTGGAGGTTTTTAATGGAAATCGTTCTCGTTAGTACCTTTTTTTATTGGCACACTGTTATCAGGAACAGCAGTTGACATTAAGAAGTTTTTCACATCTAAAACAATGAAAAAGTGTGAAATTAGGCCAATAAATAATGAAGCCGGGATTAGACTCAATTATTCATTAAGGACTTTTGAATGCAATTATTTCAAAAGTGGCCAAAGGTACAAAAGTGAGTCAGCAGGGTGCCATGGTAGCTCACTTGGTTGAATGCATGTACCTTATACTGAGGTTGAGGATGGAGGTTTCAATTCCACCTTGAAGCGTTTGCTGGATGGAGTAAAATTGGGTCATCATAAGAACTTTAATTTTAGCCACAAGAAGTTCTTTAGGTGTCTGTAATTGAGGTTGAAAAGGTGTCTAAAATTCTGTCCTAAAAACTTTTAACCCTTTAAGAATGTATTGAAAAGAGTAGTTTACATACATTGTACACAAACAGCACAGGATCCATATCACCGCAGCCAATTGCAGATAGAACAAAGGACAATTTGTACCTGTTAGTGCTTCCTGTGGGGAGACTAAACCTCTGTTGAGGGTCCAAAACAATTGCCTTTGCCCATGAGATGGCCCTCACCCCATACAGGTGCTGAAGGTCGTTAAGGGTCACACTGCCACCGCATGTGGCGCACCGTGACAATTTTTACCAGTTTGTTCTTGATTTTTAGACTAAGACCAAACCTACGAAAAGAAGGCTCCTCAGTGGACGCCTTTTCAACATCTACAAAGATCTTAAAGTGGCGTCTTGTGGATTTGTGTTGCTCAGTTAGTTAAATGGGTTTGATGTGATACTGAAGTGTTATTTATCATTTGTTCAGTTCAGTTCAGTTCAGTTTATCATTTGTGAGTCCTCAAAACGTAAACTTTGCTCTTACATTTCCTGCCACTTACTGACCCTGAAAAATAATTATCGGAGACAGTCTTTGCTTCTATTAGCCACATCATTTTGGTTAGACATGTCTTACATAGCACTACTTTATCAATGTCTGATTAAAGTGGTGAGTTATTTGTTCAGATGAGAGGTGTTCCCTTTATGTGTGCAACCAAGGAGCCACATCTTCAAAGGTACAAAAGGTTCATTTAATAGTCATCGTACACCATCAGGGTTGTGAGTTGAAGTCCCTTTATGCCACATAAGAAAGCAAAAAAACATGTTTTTGTATGGGAGTGCGGAGGATGGATTGAGGAGTCTCACAGCCTGAGGAAAGCTGCAGTGTAGGTATGACAGCGGATACTTCTGTATCTATTGCCACGTGGCAGCAGGGTGAACAGAATAGGTATCCTTATTAACAGGGCTGTCATAGGATGAATGTAGAGAACAGAGACAGAGAGCAGATGTGTGTCTATTCACCACTTGACATCCATATTGGTGGAGGACACAAAGCGATGTTTTTGTTCTATTTCACTATTTAACATTTTGCTCCCTTTCATCTCTCACCCCTGTATCACCCTCTCCTCCCCTCCCGTCCTAATCCCTCCCGTCCATTTTCAGGGATATTCGAGAGTACGCCAACGGGTCGGTGTGCGTGGAGTGTGACGGCCAGTGCGAGCGAGCCGACGATGACTCTTTGACCTGCCACGGTCCGGTAAGCCTGTTGCCACTGACAACAATAGTGAGGAAGTCTGAGGCGTTTATTCCGCTCACATATCTCTTCTTCATAAAGACGGAAGTAGAAGGCTGTCATCTGAGCAGTTTGTTTATGTTTGCTTTTGTGAAGTCGTTAAAGAGGGAAAAGCATTTAACATAAAAAGAAAACATGGTGGTATTATTCCATCATTGAAATGTGAACTGCACTTAAATCTGTCATAATATTAGAGCCCAAAAGCAATCTAGCAGTGAATACCAAGCTAATTATGAAAAATGGTTTTGTAAATCAATACGAACTTTGATATTAGTTTATAAAAACATGATCTTTTTAAGGATTTTTCAAACCTGTCAGAAAAGCAAAAGTCAGGCTCCCATATGAACATTGAAACAAAGCTTGCTGTGATAATTCCTCCTGCTCACACTGCCCATTACAAGATCCCTTCATAATGCGAGGTGATAGTGGGGACGGTCCTTATTTTGTGCAGAAATGTGCTAATTTGAAGCCGAGATAAGGCTTCAGCCATCCAAGTGAAGACAAATCAAGTTAATATCTTCCAGAGTTACAGCCTTTTAAGTACAATATTCCCTCTTTTTGTGCCTCCACTGTAACTCGGGGGAAACACTGCAGAGGGTACGCAAAGAAAGAATATTCTGCTAGAAAGACTTACAGTACTGTATGTACTCTCTGTGCCTTGTGTTAACTTCAGATAAAACCTCTGAACAATTTTTTTTGCACAGTTGTCCCTATTCACTTACATCGGATCCCTGGCTGTAAATTTGGAAGATATTCACTCGATTTGTCGACTTAGATGGTTAAAGCCTGCTATCAGTTTCACAAAATGCACAAAATGAGGACTGCAGATTCCGTCCTCATATCTTTTACGCATTAGGAAGGGATCTTTCAATGGCAAGTATAGGACCAGGAAGCAAACCCTGTTTCAATGCTCATGTCAGGATTTGAAGCTCAATGATTGCCCTGGCTTAACTCATGTTCATTCACTTGAGGAACACTTCCACAGGACTCCAATGTAAAAAAGGATAAAAGACAGTTTTGTAGTATCTCCTTACTGGGGTATTCAAAGTGAAGTTCTCCTATTCAGCAAACCTTTCTATGGTAAGAAAACCATGTGACTTGCTTGCTAGTTATTGACAGTCAGCCGTCAGTCAATGTCAGAGCTGTTGAGTCACCTGCATTCCTAGTTGTTGCGGTGTGTCCCACACAGTTGGCACTAGTCGGCCCTTGTCAATGAGTTTTTGGTCGCGGAGCCTATCAGTGAGAGAAATTACTCTGATTGGCTGTTAAGATAAGCGAATAAGTGCATGAGAAGCCACTTGATGCTGTAGTATCAATGATTTCACCCATTTAATCTGGTTTCCCCTTGTCTTCACCTCTGCCTCTTCACCTCTTCACTTTTATCAGACATATTCTTGATGTGTGGCTATATTAGCAAGAGTGGTGTCAAAAAACATTGCTTTATCGTGACAATGGTTTGTATGTCCGTAGTCCAGAGTCTTATGATTTACCTTTTTTGAAGAGGAATACGGACTACCCCTACCTGATGGGATGGAAGAGGTATTTCTTCTCACGCAGGCACAGAACGTACAAGCTAGCTGTAGCCTTTGCGGTATGTCAAGTGCAGCTTTTTGGTTGGGACACAGGCGACACAACAGTCAGCTACACCACTGTTCAGAAAGCTTACATAGCGTTGCCTTTTACATAATATGCTTATATCGACATGAATTAAATAAAAATGATTATTAGCTGGCTTTCTAACAAATGACTACAACTTAACTCATTCAATTAAAATATTTATCACCATTACTATGAACTATTAAACAAAGCAGGCTTATTTTATTCAATGAACTATTAATAATTAACAACAACACTGAATAATTGTGAACTTCCAATAAATGGAAGTATGTACAAAGGTTAAGGCTGATCGTATCCTGTATTTATCTCAACAAATCCCATGAAGAGACTGAAACCACCAGTATATTCAACCAACTCGCAGCAGAATCTTTTGAAAGGATTAAATTGATGTTTTCTGTGCAAAGAAAAGTATTCAAGGCCAGAGCATCGCTTCACTCACCACAACCCGAATGATGGAGCTGCAGACATTCCCTGTGGTCATCTTTAGACTATGATTAATTATTGCATTAGCAGTCAAAGTTTGCCTCTTAGCTGTTCTATCGATTATGACTCATGTTCCGACTCAAAGGTAAAACTGATTGTCTGAGCTGCGATCAGCATTATTTGGCGTGCATTTGTATTCAGTACATGTAAGTGTGTGTGCCTGTGTGTGCGTATGTGTAATTCTGTTTTTATTTCATATGAACCATCAAAATTCAAAAGAGAGTAATTCTTTTATTTTCTAAAAGTAGCTGACGTACATGTTGTTGTTTATCCAAAAGGCACTCGCACTCCTTTCTTATTGCACAAGGTCTTAGAGAAGAACGGAAGCTTTTGGAAAGTTTGTTTGGTAGCAGCTGTACATTAGAAAAATGCCAGCGTGAAAAAGAAAAATCCCTGACCTTCATTTCCGCCCATATCTCCTGCGCTCTACACCCACAGCCACATGAGGCCCCTGACCCTGCGCTTTCTCTTAAAATCTTATCTTGCTGTTTGATAGAGGGGGATGATTTGAGACAGATGCAAGCCAGAGGGGCCATGTGCTGTCTTTTGTGTCCCATCACACCCTGTCAGATAGTTTGCCCAATATAGTTTAGAGGGAACTTGTGGATCCGCTGGAGTGTTTGTGTGCGAATGTGCAAGCATGGGAAGCAGAGGCCAAAGTGAGCACGTCTGCGGCTGTTGACTTGAGTGTGTTTGTTGTTGTTGGAAGAGATTCATTGGTTTGATTATCTTGGCAGTCCACTTGATACCTCACAGCTCTGCACTTGGCTTTCTTAGACAAGTGATGGGAAGATGGCGAGCAGTGGAGAGACTAATAAAACACAGATACCTGTAGCCGTCTTTCAGGAGTTTGAGAAAAACGGATTAAAAAACTTATAGCAGGCACTTGCCCACATGAGACACTTTGATTTTGATCGCATTTTTATGTCTTGACTGGGTCATTAAACAACCCAATCCAATCTCAGAATAAAACCACAGATAAGTTCAAACTGGACGTTTCTTTATGTTGCAACTTTCTGTTTGTTTCGGTTGCATTTTCTGTTTCTCTCTTGTCACAAAGCTGTGCTTATGCTCTGGTTAAGTTTAGCTGCAAAAAAAACTTGGCTGGGGTTAGTAAAGCATCACGGTTTGGCTTTTTCATTTGGCGCACAAAGACTTGCTGGGAACGACTGCAGGTCTCCTTGAAAAGCAGCCATTTTTTGTTTTTTATTGCAACAAAAAACGGCTGGAAATGTCTGTAGGTCATTTATCACAGGTCCTTAGACATAAGTGCGGTTTGCAGAAACTGCAAACAAAATAATCCAGTAAACTGGGCAGCAGATGCAAAATCAAAGGAGGCTTTATTCACATTCCTGTTGTCTGTTTTTGAGCCATGCAGAGGATTCTTCATCGCTCGAAATGTCTCAAGGATTTCAGATGTGAATATGTCCTTATTTTGGCATCCTGTAATTTCAATATGCTAGCAGAGTACATCATGCAGGATATAAGCGTGTTAGCGTCTGTGCATGTGTTTGTGTGACTTACCGAGCTGTGTGTAATGGAAATGTTCCATGATAACCTGTTGGACCTCATGTAGATGTCACATGTGCACGTTAGGCACACAAATGGATTACAGCAATCATGTTATGGCCACAGAGCCCATAGCAATTACATTATAGCTCACACACAGTGATTTGATTGGTGTAATGCCCTCTGTGGAGAGAGACTGGAGATACAACTGTAGCCATGAATGCAGGCTGTATATCAGGGACAGCATGGATGATGATCATATTGTAGATCTAGAGTAGTTGCTGTTGTTAACTTGAGTGGCTCATTTTTACCTCTAACAAGCCCATCCGTTAATGTGTCTTGCTGAATGATAGGAGGAGCTTTTCACAACAGGCACTACGGGCTTCAGTTCAGCTCTTGTATCCTGTTGAATAGCTCACGTTTCTGCAAAAGACACAATTTGTATGATATGTAATGCTCACTGCCATATGTGCTATTTAAGAGTGTGACAGACTGCCTGTGCTCACGAGCAGTGTTTCTGTTCTGTTTAATCTTCAGTTAAATGTCTTCCAAAATAGCAACCATACTTACAGTATGGAAGAGGATTAGGGCCACTGTAGTATATATTTTTGGGAGTTTTCTCAAAATTCAGACATTTTCCTCAGAATTCAAACTTTTTTTTCTCAAAACTCAGATTTTTTTTTCCAGAATTCGGACTTTAAACTCACAATTCAGACTTTATTTCTCTGAGATTAAAGTCAGAATTGTGAAAAAAAAAGTCAGAACTTACATTTTATTTTACAGTGGCCCTAATCCTTTTCTGAATTTACAGTATGTGTATGTCTATATTACATTATATTTGCTTTGAATTGATTAAAAAATAAAATTTCTCAAATTTTGGTCACAGAATACAAATGTCTCCGTGCTTTTTGCCTCTCGACCTCACCATTAATGCTTGAGATTATTCTGTGGTGTGATGTGTTTTTAAGACTTCTAGTGTGGGAGTGTATTTAATATAGGGAGCATGGTGACTCTGTCTGTGCATTATAACACAGTAAAATAAGTTGTAAATCCTTGCTGATGTACCTGATCATGCCTTGAGAAGCTTTTTATGTGACTGCCTATTAAAAGTCTTGACTTTAAGCTCCAACACTGTAAAGATTAATCACCAATCAGACTGAGATACTAGTGTGGTTTTTGCATAAAAAAAGAAGGAACAGAAATACTCATTTACACACACATCCAACAGCGTCACACACAAACTTCAGCTTTAAGCACACGAGCAGACCAATTTAAATTTACAGCAGGGTACTTTGGTCGCAACACTGTGTGCTCCTGTCATTTTCCTGAATGTCCCACTACCCCTGCTGGACCGAACACTGTTTGTTTGCTCTGTCACATAATTTAGCTTGCTGATGTGACGGGATTATTGGGTACATGCATACAAACGCACACACCAATACCCACGGGTGGGAAGACACTCCAAGTGCCAGGCTCCATGCTGAAGCCAGGGAGAGCAGCGAGACTTTGAGTTTGCATAATTATACCGGGGTGAATGTATGTTCACACAAAAGCTACAAAGAACACACGCAGAGGAATTAGTGTATGCGCGCTCACACACACGGACATGTGTGCATGCAAGGCCACGCACAGACGCTACTTCAGGTTATGCATGAACAAGCACTCACACACATTCTTCCACTTGCCAGAGGATAGTTATCTGCCTTCGCTATCATCTTTCCTACCTTGATGGCCCCTTGTTTACCGAGAACATTATGTGCTTGTGTGTGTGTGTGTGTGTGCATGTGTGTGTGTGTTAATGCTTTAATAATTGTTTGTGTGCAATTTGGACATCCACGTAAGTGTATATGTGATTCAAAAGGATGCTTGTTGATTTCATTTCCACTCACTGTGTTAGATGTGTGTCTGTGTGTGTGTGTGTGTGTGTGTGTGTGTGTGTGTGTGTGTGTGTGTGTGTGTGCACTTGTGTTGTTTGTCAATGAGATGTTCTTTAGGCCTGTTGATGATACGAGGCCTGTCTGGGAGAGCTCTTCGCCTCTCTTCCTCTCCTCCCCTACCTCCTCCCTCGCCTATATTAGCTCCATAAATCCTGTTCTAGGCGGATTGTTATGGTCATTGTGTGTGCTGTGAGCGATGGTTATTATCTGCCTGCTCCGCTCACACTGCTTTATGCGTCTCGTCTGCTCTCTCTCTCTCTCTCGTCGCTCTTTCTTTCTCTTACTCACACTATATCTGGCTCACTCTCGCTGCCTCTGCCCTTTGCTGTTATTCTGCATCCACGTCCACTCTCTCCCTCTCTCTCTCCCTCACTTTCCCTTATTACTCTACAATACTTCTTTTTCTCTCGCCTCGCGCTGTTATCTCTCTTTCGCTCTCCGGCTCTTACTGTTACACCGATGCAAGCACAACAATTCAATCTATAAAGCTGCTTGGAAACCTGCACTTGGCAGGTTATTGATGAAACATACTCATCAATCAGTCCACATTACAAACTGCGGCTACAGCGCATATCTCATCCCCTGTATTTGTGACGCCAAAGATTTGTCCGGTATGCCCGACTACATGATGTCAGGTATAGATAGCGGCAGTGTATACTCTCTATGCACAGGAAGTTTGGGATCAGCTGGAGTGAAAACTGTCACCTAAACATTTATGAGAGAAAGCTGCAAAAAGACATGTTTTCTTTCTCCCAATTTACCTGACATGAAAAAGTTTGTAGGAAGTGAAAACATGACTGCCACTAATTGGAAAGCTGCCCAAAACACACACAAAAAAACATGGCAAACAAGCCTTGACAAATGGCAACCTTGCTAATGATTATGTGTAAGGCTATTATATACAATGTCTTCATAACTACTCTTATGTTTTCAAAATGAAAATCTGCATCTGAGAATACAATGCTGTTCTTGTTTCTTGCTATCCATAGGGCCCAGAGCATTGTGTGAAATGCCTCCACTTCAAGGATGGTCCTAACTGTGTGGAAAAGTGTCCCGATGGCCTGCAAGGCGCCAACAGCTTCATCTTCAAGTACGCAGAGGCCAACAATGAGTGCCATCCCTGCCATTCCAACTGCACCCAGGGGTGAGTAGAGTCAGGACTGAGTGGTCAGAGGTCTCGAGCAGGACAAAGAAAGACATTTCTCTTTTCCTTTCATGACAACAGACATTCATCATCAGCCTGTCGACTAAACTTTGCTCACTTAACGTGCTTTCTTGCTAGCTAGCTATTGAGAGCCCAACATCTTACATTATATTATAACCCAACATCTTGCTAGTAAAGAGAGATAGAGAGAGAGGATAGGTACAAAGGAAGTGAGAGGAGTCAGTGAAATACCTTGCCACTCTCCATTGCTCACTAGCCACTGATCGCTCAATGTAATATTCAACAAGGGTTGGAAAGACATCATTTTGTATTTAACTCCACAGGGAGTTTATGTCACTTTCTCGTGTGTTATTTCTCCTCTCCTGAGTGACAGCCTCTAGCTCGCTTGAGCATAACAATGTTGTCTTAAATGGAAAACACCAGGCTGACACGTTGTCACAGGTATAGCTTCATAAGCAGAGCCACCTCTCAAAAAAACAAGCCGAGGGATGGAGAGAGAGGCAGAGAGGGATTGACAAAGAGGGACAGAGACGGGGAGGAAACTACTCTCCGTTACTACTAAACATTCAAAAGAGCCACCAAATTATGGAACTGTTCTTAAGTCTTTCAAACGCACATGGGAGATTTGAAACATCAACACAGGATCTTTGCTTTTCTTCACAAGACAACGTAGCTCTGCTCTGAGTCAGAACTCGCTTTACATCTCAGGTTTGCCCACAGGCATCAAGAAAGTACATGGGTTTGATAATGCTATTGTCTGGTGCTTTACCAGCCTGTGGCTTTAAAACAACAATCTACCCTTTTGATTTTACTGTAAAGCTTATAGTTGAACAGAGAAAGTAAACTTCTCGCTGTCTTTATGTGTCTTTGACACTGGACAAGGCTGGATTTGAATTTTAAATTGAATTGAAATGAACTGAAAAGAAAAGAAAGATAGAAAGAGATGGAGGTATAAGGAGAAAAAAGAAAGACTATGGTGGAATCTCAGTTGTTTGCACTGCTGCACTTTGTCAGGGAGGTATGAAAAAGATGAGGAGATACTGTGACATCACGTCTCATGCTAACACCTGCACACAGACATTATATGTTTTGACAGACAGCAATGCAGGGTGTAATGGACGGATAACAGAAATAGATAGTCTGTTACAGTATGTTAGCTTGTAGACTCAGAAATATGATCAGCAGCACACCAAATTCCATGCAGTACAATGTACAATGTGCTCCGATTCATGGAAAGAACGTCTTTACTCAAAGCACCTCAACATTAATGCATATGCTTTTTAGGACAGACTGACTACAGTATTTCTCTCAGTGTAGTTGCTGTACATTCAGCGATTGAACTTTCACCACAGGAAAATGTATAGCCAGCAACAACAATTCAAAACATATGTGCAATACTACTGAAAAAGAAAATAATTAACTTTAAGTCTAACTACATTTTTCTATTGAAATGTATTATTTTCCTTTTAGATTTTTTACTTGAAAATGGCACATTCAGTATTTCATATTTCTGACCATTTTTATTTCCTAGCGTGTAGTAAATGGTAATTAAATGTGAGGGTTTTTTTATGTATTATTACAGTAGTAATGTGTGAAGGCTGCCAAAAATGTGTGTTGTAATTCAGTATTCCTGCTTTAAAAGTGTTATTTCACTCAGCATCAGTGACCTCCAGAGTCCTGCATCACATGGGTTGCATAATCAAACTAGCAACGTCTAAAAAGGCTACTGAGGGCAAATATTCTTTGCAAAAATGTAATAACAGCATAGAGCTCTGTTTTAGTCTTCTTCATTCAGTATGAAAGCCCAGGATGTATGGACTATAGTATCATATCATGGACTGTATAAATAGTGGGCAGAGCTTCAGGGTCTGAAAAGCGATGTTTCAAATGGCCAGCAGGGACTGAATCCACTGGTTGCAAAAAGAACCTTGATTGTACGTAAGCTTATGAGAAAATGACCAAACTTCTTACTGGATTTATTACCTAAGTTAACAGTTTCCATATGAATTTATAGTCTAAATCACTATTTCAAGTCTTCTTCATTACAACAAGATGTAATATACTTATTACTGATTATCACCATAGAGCACTGTTTTATTGTCCGTTCAATATGAGAGGCCAGGATGTATGGACTTTGCAAAAAGAACTCTGATTGTATGTAAGCTTATGAGAAAATTACCCTTCTTCTCGATTTATTACCCCAGTGAACAGTTTCCTCATGAGTTTACAGTCTCAATTGCTAGTTCGAGTCTTCTTTAATACAGCATGATGCTCATTTTGTCAATTGTGGTCCCATTTATACATCAAAGCATGGTGGGTTTTAAAGCAGGGATTGGGTTCTCGGTCAGATCAAATCAGGATGTCAATCCCAGCTCGACCTTCTCATCCAAATTTGGTCCCTTTTGGCTCCAAAAAACCAAGATGGTGGCAGCCATAATACAAAACTCAAGGCTTCGAAACAGTGGTCCATAAACCAATGGGTGTCCTCAACATGGGTTTATACTTGTTCCATACCCAAATCTTGTGTAAAGTGGTTCACAAAAGATAAGATAAGATAAGATAAGATAAGATAAGATAAGATAAGATAAGATAAGATAAGATAAGATAAGATGTTCCTTTATTGATCCCCCTTGGGAGAAATTTGCAGGTAAGCCGAAGCAGGACAGAGGGAAAAAGCATAGTTTTGTTTAATAATGTCCAACATGGGTCCTTTGGAACCATTAGTTTCTGTTTTCAACCATTTGCAAACTTTAAATGTGGTTTGTTTAACTTATTTGCTCATTTTGTATTTGTTTACTTAGGTGCATTGGACCAAGACTGCAGGACTGCATTGGCTGGATGGACAGGTACAAAATTCTTTTCTACGAATTGCCTCTTTTCTCCAGTATACAAACACAACACAACAGCACACACCACATACACACACATACACTCACAGTAAGTAAACTCTCTGATTAATGGCTTGCTCCAAGGCCCAAAATCCCTGCGAGTGTCCTTAATGCCTCTCTGTGCGTGCATGCTTGTGTGTTTATGTGTGTGTGTGTGTGTGTGTGTGTGTGTGCAAGCAATTTGCCTGGTTCTTGATAAATTGATAGCGCTTTAGCTTTCACTCTGAGCCTGGGGGCGATAGTGGGGCAAAACGCCGCTAACAGTTTACAGCAAATGGATGTAATACAAGAAACAGTTTGGCATTAAGTGGAGAATTTTGGGTTGCGTTTTGGGGATGATCTAAAAAAAGGAAAACAAAGCAGGCTGAGTAGCCAACACAGCAGAACTTACTAGTGTATTTGGACAACAATGCACTCAAAAAAGATAGGGCCCAGAGGACAGGACAGGAAGCCCGGTCACCAGGATAGAATGTTGGCTGTTAACATTTTTGCAAACTACAGACATGTTCAGATTTGTACGTCTCATAGGCTACGGACTATTTCTACAAAACGTATCATATCACGTTGACATTACATGCTGTTCACCTGACCTTCATATGTGGACATGGGACAGTGAAACCACTGTAGATTTTTAGGACAGTTCGGGACAGTTTACAGCTGTATTGGTAGTGACGGAACCGTGTGTATTTAACGAGACCTCGGGACATCTCCAACCATTTCTGTAGCGACAAAAACAGTTTTTTTTAAGTTAAAACATGATGTTTTCCTAACCCTAACCAGGTGGTGTTTGTGCCTAAACCTAACCAGAGCAAAACATGAGCATTACAATTGAGCCTAAACAAACATAAAGTTTTAACTTATCTGTGGTTTTGCAGATATGTACTTCACCATCATCTAATCTGGTGACTGGGTTGGGAGAGAACATTAAACTGGAAAAATGAAAAAAAAACATTTCGATTATCTTGCAGCACTCTCAGGAGGCTGCCATGGCATCAAACAAGGGTCAAACAAACTGATAAACATTTATTTAGTACTTACTGATCAATATTCAGTTTCCTAAGGCCTTTTCTGAGGGCCACTGGATGCTGAAGATAGATACCAAAAATTCACACCCTTTGGAGAAACCATCCCTCCTGAAACAGTCTTTGGGACTCTGCCAACAGAATGAAGGGGAACCACCGCCGACGGGAGAATGTAGCTATCAGCTGACCCGGTGCACAGATCAGCCCTTATCAGATCTCCAATACAGTAGCTGTGGATAGGATATAGCAGTAGATGCTCAGCTAACCCCAGGCTTAGCTGCCTGCTCTGAAGTGTCACACATCTTGTAAATCTGTAACCTGTTGGAGGTATTGGCTTTTGAGCACGGCTGAAAGTGGCTTATCAGAAAGACATGATTACTCTAAGCCTTCAAAGGCCATCGCTCCACCTGGCATTAACATACAGCTTGTGGAGGGATTGTGTGCGTATCTGATTAAGCTGGATTAATCACTTCCTGTCAGTTATGTAGTATTTAGTCTGATGAAACTGACAAGTAATGCCTCGTCTAGCATGTTTCCTTTTGGCAGTACCTTTCCCAATTGATTCAAAAGTATCAGAGCTGCCTGTTGCCATCAATCTCTCTGTTCTGTTCCCCGATTGGCTCTTTGCACATGCATTTCTAGATTCTTGAGTAATGGTGTGGAATCATTTCATTTAATCTGGTCAAATGCATCGCTGACCACGTACAAAGGTGGCGTGTTGGGTGATCTTTAGAACTGTATGTCTTGAGTGCCTTAATAGTACGGCTAAGTTTCATCTGATCACTCAGATCAGACTCCTTTAATGTCAGTTGGAAAGAGCATGTACGTGAAGCGTGGAGATTGAATTAGCCATCTACAGTGGGTCTTAATGCTATAAGAACATTTGGTCATTCATCAAATAATTGGTACGCCTTTCTTACGGCCATTTGTTGCTTTTTCTTCCAACATTGGCAATTAATGGTCCTTTTGCTTGAGTTATTATTGAAGAGTGCAAACAAATGAACTTTATGTGAAGTATGTGATCTGAAAAGTATACTAAAATACAATATATAATATAATGTGCTTGGATTACCTCCTGATTTTATATGCTGTAACTGTCACAGTTCAAAATAGGACCCAAATGCAGACACAGAGGCAGGCAGGTTGAAAACAAAAAGCCAGCTTTAATAAGCGGATGTCAAATGTGAAATCCAAAATCCAAAAAGCAAGTTACAAAAGGCAGGCAAAAAAAAGTCCAAGGGGAAAAAAATAAAGTGAAATACAAAACTGAGGACAAACCAGAAAACCATGAGAAACAAATCAGGATCACAAGGAACACACAAGGACCGGGGATCAGGCACAGGAGCACAGGAGATGCGTGCATGGAAACGAACCAACAAAGAGTGATGGAACAACTCAGGCTAAAATACAAACTATAATAATGAGGGAATGTGGTGCAGGTGCACAGACACTGGGAACAGGGCTGTGCTAACAAGGCTGATGTGAGACAGGTGTTGGGACAAATTCAGGCTGGGGAGGAGCACAGGAACACAGGAGGGAAACAGAACACCGGGAACACAGGTGAGCAGGACGTACAACTACAAGCGCGCTTTTCAAACAAAAGACAGTTAGCTTAGCTTAGCCTAAAGACTGGAAACAGGGAAACTGCTGGCCTGGCTTTGACCAAAATTAAAAGAAATTCCCTCACAGCACCTCTAAACATTTATTTGTTTAATCGTACAATGAAAGAAAGTGTAAAAAAACAACAACTTGATTTAGGAAAGAATTAAACGTGTTAATTTGTCGGCTTTAGACTGCTAAGCTAACCTTCTCCTGGCTCTAGATTCGTATTTAATAGACAGATATGAGAGTGGTACTGATCTTCTCTTCTAACTCACCGCGTGACAATCAAGAAGCATATTTTGAACTATTCCTACAAAGAATTGTGACCATGATATATATTCAGCAGGACATTTCACAGTTGACACGCTACCACAAACAAATCTGACAATTTTATTTCCCACTTTGTCTTATTAGTTATCGGTACTGACATATCTGCACTAAGAATATATTGGCCAATATGTCCACCTGGCAGATTTGTAGGTCAGATTCTAGTTCTCACCAGAACTTTGCCATCGCACATTATATATCCCCAAAATAGTGATTTTTTTCTCTCTGCAATCAAAGAGAGAGATGTGGGGGAGTTCTTCACTTCCCATGAAACTGGCTGCCTGTGATAACATTTATGGGGTGTAACCTTGCAGACTGTGATATACAGTCCTGAATAAAATGCTTTTTTTACTGAGTTTGGACAGAGTCTCAGTATGCCTTGACCAAATTAAGTTCCTCCAATTACAGCAAAAAAAAAAACGGGAGGTCATCTGGTATCCTGGATAGCCAACTCTTCTTACTTATTTCTGCAGCCACTCTGAGGAGAGTTCGGGGAGCACATCAGGAAAAGTATTGAGAGGCTTGATTTCAAATGACAGCGGCGGTGTGGTGCTGAGAATTCACTTTGATGGTTATTTCCATGTTTTTGATCTCAGCCACGATTTTAATGAGACGGATATTTGTTACCAGATGAAGCTTAGCGAAAAAATGTACAAATCACTGAAGGTGAAGGAGGTTTTTTAAGGATCACCCACATAAGCCTGAACTTTAGAAACATGTTTTTTTGTGTCTGTTTATTTTCTTGCCTGTTTTTTGATGTGTGTACACAGGGGTATAAACATAATGCCAACTTTTTTCTTTTTCTGTCCTCATCATCTCTACTTCTACTCAACTCAACCCTCTGTCACCACCTCTGTCCTACCAGTGATTACATGATGCCTTTTCAAAGCCTGTATCCTCCTCTGTCTTAATCAACTACTTATTTTTATTCATCTCTCCCTCCAGAACCCCTTTGATTGCAGCAGGGGTGATCGGCGGCCTCTTCATGGTGGTGATCATGGTGCTGAGCGTGGCAGTGTCTGTGCGGCGGAAGAACATTAAGAAAAAGAGAGCCCTCCGTCGTTTCCTGGAGACAGAGGTGAGCGGGGTAGTAGATGAAAAACATATTACGAGGAGGGAGGAGTTGCTGCCTGTGGCACGGGCAGATAAAGTGTCCGGGGACTGTGCATGACTGAGAATCAGAGGACATTGGTGACATTTGCATGGCACTTTTTGTACTTTAGCCTACGTAAGTCCAGATTTGACCTATGCAGCTCTCATAAACAAGAAAAAAGCAATAAAATCAGGGAAGGATTACTTAAAATGAAAAACATTTCTGCTGACAGAACAGCAAACTTTCTCTTGACATTTTTTTTCAAGTATCTAGTCTCAAAGAACAACCACAGCTGGCAGGCAGGTTCACACCCACAACCTTCTCGCTGTGAGGCAATAACTGAATCCTGTTGCAGTTTTCTTGAAATAACACTTTATACAGTGGAGTTACTTATTTGAATCTTAATGTATTATATTGTGCTTAAGATAAGTAATCCTGACTAAAATAAATGTACTGGCAGGACTTCTAAAATCAGATTGGCTTGCTAAAAGAAATTATTTTATCACAGGCAAATGCATTTCTTTTCACTTTATTACACTGTCAGAAAAGAACATTTATGTTTGTACCTTTAGGGGTACATCGGGGCAGTACCCTCTAAGGTACAGCTGTTGTAACCTTAACATCGGGTACTTATTTGTACCTTAAAGAGTCCAGTCTTGTACCTCTGGTGGCAACTTCATTTAAGAGGACACACATTTACCTTTAAAAAATGGAACATACATATAGTACATATATGTACCTTTTACTGTTTAATAACTTTTTTAGCCCTTAAACATAGTTACCTTGAGTTTGAATATTTAGCCCTAGGGGCTACATTAGTGTATACTGTACCTTGGGAGACAAAATGGACTCCTATTGTACCCCCATTTCTGACAGTATATTGAGGACTCATATCCAGAGGCTGCATATGGACACAAGAAATGAGGCATAAACAACTTAAAGGCCATTGGTAGGTGGTCGAGGTGAAAATTAAAATGTTAAACCTGTGTAAGTAGGAAGTGTGGCAGAACTATCTGTGAAAGATTCAACACATAATCATTAGGACGAATATTGTATCAATTTTAAGAAGAAGACAAAATCAAAATATACGCTGAAAAAATCCCACTTCCAAAATAAGTAAGAAAAAGTAGTAGAGTACAAGATGTTTCTTGCTTGTAATAAGTAAAAGATAATAACAGTCTACCAACAGAACAAGTGAACATTGCCTAAAAACAATTCCCTCTATCTTACTTTCTAGACAATTTTGTCTGACAATAAGTGTAATGAGATATTTTGACTAGAATTAGACAAATGTACTTAGCAAGAGTTCTACATTTGCAAAAACCCGAGGACGTTTTTCTGAAATGTCTGTGCTGTTAGGTCGTACATACTGTACAACATGAGAGAAACTGGGACAGAAAAAGAGAGTGAGACTTTGTGTCTCCAGATGGGGACTGTGGAGGAGGAGAGTGTGTCAGAAGCTCTGAGGCTCAGGTGTTGACTTTGTCATAGCATAGTGGAGAGGACACTTGTGTTCGGTATAGGTAAGGGACCGCGCCATTAAAAGAGGAGAAAGCAATCTTCCTTTGTGTTAAAATGAGAAGAGTACATCATCTAATGCACTCATTGTGCTGTGGTGAGAATTCGGTCTTGTTTCACTGCTTTCTCTCTCTTCAGAGCACACAAGTATCAGTCAAGTGTAGCTGCTGATAGCTTCTATAATGACCAAATAGCACTGATATGGCTTATTATTACACTCATATATTTCGATACGGCTGACACTTATGCCGTTGCTGAGTCTTGAAAATTCTACTTTTTTTTGTTTTGGTTAAACACATGCATTCCGACACAATTACCTATTCTAGTGGTAACCCAAAATAAAATTATGAACCTGGAAAAGAGCATAACATGTCTCCTTTAACTTTTTAACCAATTCTGTGATGTCTAAACAATCTAAACCATATTAGTACATTCATACTTCCTCATCATTCTGTTGTCCCTGGCATGAGATGTGTCTCAGCTGCAGTAAAATAAAAAAAAACAAAAAGTTTTGGTTCTCTTGGTTGGGTTTCAGCACTGGCTTGTAGAGTGAGACGTTGGACAGCTCCAATATGCTGCTACACAGCCTCAGCATCTTCAGCACCAGTAATGCTGGACAGCGCCCTGCACGCTGGAATGGCATCCAGTAGTGTGTATGTGTGCGTATGGACGAGACATCTGTATTGTGTGCGTGTGTGATTGTGTGTGTGCGTGTGTGTGTGTGTGTGTGTGTGTGTGTGTGTGGCCCCCGCCCTTCTTGTTTCCACCCTGCAGAAGCTGATTTGTTATTCCATTTAAATGAAGAATGGCTATTTTTTTTTAATCAAATGGTAACCATGAGCCAGAGGACAGAAGCTGCCGACCACAGCCAGCCTGATTTACACTCTCGCTCTGTGTTTCCTTCTCCTTGCCCACACTCCCCTCCCTCCCTCCTCTCTAATCTTCCACTCTTTGCCTAATTCTCCTTATATTGCTCCCTCCCTTCTGCTTCTGCATCCTCTGACTAATTCAGCCGCTCGCTCCTCCATCGCTGTCTTGTTGCTGTTGTTGTTCCTGCCACAGTTCCTCTCCCACTCCACGTCTGCCTCCGTCCCTCCCCTCATATAATGTTTCCCCCTCGCTCGCTGTTAAATCTGTTCGTTCCTCCACTTGAGCAGTAATGAGACAACAAAAGTGTCATCTCCTTCTCAGGCTCCACAATTATCCACCTCCCCCACCTCTTTCTTTCGCTCTTCGTCCACCTTCCTCCATCTCCCTCGTCTGTTCACGCATTACATTTCTCTCTTGTGTTATTGAAATGGTAGCGGCACATCGGTGTTTGGAGAAAAAGTCATTCTCGCCTGAAGTACTGGGCAGTTTCTAATTAAGAATATGTATTTGGGAGCAAAATGTGTGATGAGATTAACAAAAATTGCGAAATTAATGAGGTATAGTAAATGTTGCAATGGAATTTCACAATTTTATTTTTAGAAAAAACTCATTTCATTTAACTCCAACGCAATTGTTGATCAATTATGATGAAAGCTGCGTTTCACAGCAGGAATTCCTGGAAATTAGGTCACAGTTTTTAGCAACAACCTTTTTCTGCCACTGATTGAAGAGACAGGCTTGCACGTAGTGAATATTAGCAATGGTCTTAAATGTTCGTTTTCACTTAACTGAGGTATGTTAGGTGGAAACATCACCTGTAAAAGTGGTTATTAGATTTACCTGGACATGTGTATACACCTGAACAATGAAGTGTTTAGTGTTCCCATGACTCTCCGAAAGTTAAATGGCAGTTAAATCAGGGTTGATTAGTAATGGATAGCATGAAATTGTGATTACATAATCAGATTACAGAACATTAACTTTTAATCAGCCCATGTTACATTTGAATAAATGGGTAACTACCATCGTCAGCTGGTAACATTTCCACTTTGTGAGCCTGTGTGTGTGTATCATTATGACAACATGTGGTCCTGGTGACACCTATTATAGTGTGAACTAAAACTTTGAAACAGGTGTTTACCTGTCTGTCTGTCTGTGTGTCTGTCTGTCTATCTGTCTGGATAACGTCAAGAAATTTGCTAAATATATTTAATTAATTTCACAGGGAACAATGCATTGATCTTGATTAAACAAATCCAGCATATTTACATGGCTGGTATCTATGAAAGAACACAATTTGATGCAGATCCTATGATAAAAAATATGTTATTCTTCCACAACAATGGATATTATGATTCCATCTGCATTGTTTTGTTGTCCTTGTGGTATGCTGTTACAGATCTGGTGATCTTAAATCATGGTGAAGCAGTTATGAGTGGTGTAACATGTAGTGATAGAGGTCTTTCTCCATGGAACTCCATTTTCTAGTATTAGAGGCAATGTTTGATTTTGAAGTCACCCAAAAGTATTCTGATTAGATTTCATTTTCTCTAATCCGATGGATTATGTTACAAATTACAAAAAATACCATGCAATTTGTACTCAGTAATTGACTTCATTTTTAAGTAATCTGACCAAACCTGTCTCAGTATTTTCCCTATGATAAATCATGACTTGTTGGTGGAAAGGATTATACGACTGTGTATCTAGTAAAAAGGACTTCGTGAAGAAAGAGTGTATCTCATTGCACGGAGCTTGTGCTCTACCTACTGATTAAATGTTTTTGTTTTTTTCTCACTCAATGTGTTTTTAGCTTGTGGAACCTCTAACACCAAGTGGAACAGCACCCAACCAGGCCCAGCTTCGCATCCTGAAAGAGACAGAACTCAAAAGGGTCAAGATCCTCGGCTCTGGGGCCTTCGGGACTGTTTACAAGGTAACACGCACACAAAAATAAACATATTTCAGTTTGTTCAGGGCCAGATGAATTATTGTACTCCTAAATTTGAGATCATGATGTGAGATCTTGGAGAAAAAAAGAAGACGACAAGGGAGACATATTGCAGGATCATTAATGACAGGAAATGAGATGGAAGGCTGGAGGCGGGGGATGAAAAGAATAAGTAATAGCAGACACTGAGACCCCTGGGGTTACAGTGAAATAAGAGGGAGCTGAGGTCACCACCAGTGTGATGATTGGTTGAGAAGAGGTGGAGAACGACACAGCTGGAATTGGAAAAGAACAGACTCTCTCTCTCTCTAACTGAAATCATCATTTGTCACTTTGTAGATCCATCCACTCACATTATTGCACATTTCTGGGTCAGAGGTGTGGTAGCAGGAGCCCAGCTGTCCTTTTTCAAAGCAACATTCTGCACTTTTCTCTGGGGAATGTCCAAGAACCTCTAGGCATGTAAGAATCCATTCAGAGCCTCATGGCCCGAGGACACAGACAGTTTTCCTTGGTGGCTGGAAGACATTAGAGAGGCATCTAAATCTCTTCCACTGCATCATCTTGGGGATGAGTTACAGTTTGTTGCTGCTGAGAACAGTCAGTCAGCCGAATCACTTCAGCTGCTTCATTGCATGATGTTATTATTTCAGGCACAACTCAGAGGTCATGCCAAATGTTGAGAGTGAGCATTTAGATCGACTTGTAAATAGAGTGTTTTGCTTTGCGGCTTTATTCTCCAAAATACCTCTAATTAAATTCTCTTATTGAGGCTGTTCTCATCAGAAAAAACGACCGTAAAGGTAAAAAATGAAAGCAGCTCGTTACGACCCATATGGACATTTGTTGTTAGGCGGTGACCTCTAGTGGCTGTAGTAATTATTACAGCTACAAAGGAGGAAGTGAGGTGAAGTAGTATAAAGAGTGAGAAGTCCGTAGAGGTACTAGGTTGGGGATGGATGGTCGGGTTAAAAAAGCAGGACTTTCAATCAGGAGACCACTGTTTGTGTCCAGAATGAAACCAGAAGTCAACTTATTTTCTTTTTAACTTTGTAATGTAATGAAGAGACGTCACAAACATAATGTATCTTTAGTGACTAGAACATTGTGATTTTCACCTAAACCACAATGTTTTCTGGAACCTAACAAAGTAGTTTTCTTGGCTAAACCTAACCAAAACGCCACCGTACAACTTAGGTCCAGCATGTATATTGCTGTTATGCTGGTCATGTGGTCATGATGTTTTGAAATATATCCTTTTGGGAGACACTGACAACTGGCACGCTGCAGAATGTTTTTCACCACTAGTTGGGCCATGGAGCAAAGTTCCTGTTTGTACAAGTGCACAATGACATAGGCACACAAACACGCAAATATAATGAATGCAAGCCTGAAGAAGACGTTGAAGAGGCCAGGTCTGTTAAATGCAAGAGGGTGGTATGATGTCCCTTGTTTTCCTCGCATTTGTCAAAAGTTATGTTATGACCATTTAATGATGAATGAAACACAGCTTTTACGCCTGAAAAACTCACAGATGGGTTTTGGAGAAAAACAGAATGTGACATATGTTTGATTAGTTCGCAGGGCAGCTTTAACCAGTAATCAGTCTTTTTTCGCCATCATTTGTTGGACCCTAGGACTGAGCCCCTAGGGCGTTTGCACACCCCTCGCACAGCTGAATTAACCTGGAAGAGAACGATGCTCAGACTGGGAGTTGTTGACCCGCATGTCATGGAATCCAACACAGTCTGGTTTACATTGGACGGTGTATTTTTGGAAATCTAAATATATTTAGCATTCACAGGGTTGATTAAAAAGGAGAAAAGCCTGTTTTTAGACATTTAGAAAGGGCTCATAAAACACAGCAGTCTCCTTCTGGGGCGATCAGTAACAACATGTCATCTTGTGTTGTATTTTTAACTGTTTAGCACAATGAGTTTAATTTGGATAGAACATAGTGGTGAGATGCATTATTCACTCAAAGCAATGTAACAATCAGCTACAGAAATATTGCTCAAATATTGAGGTGTTTACAAAAGACTTTGTCAGAGAAAAAAACAATAATTCATTCCGCTGAGTAATAACCATCCATACAAGATCAGATAGAAAGACAGTCTTTCAAAATGAGGCCTCACATTGAAATTACAGCTGATGTCACTGGAGATGTGTAGCGATGTCAGGGCAGAATAATGGTGCGACATGTTTGGAACAAGAAAAGTTGAGAGGCACTCCATTTCACACCTGTTTTAAATGCTTTGACCACTTTGGCAGCTGCTAAATCACTTTAATCCCATCTGAAATTAGACACTTCAAAATGATTAAATACTTTTGCCCAAGTCTTTTTGAAGGACAAAATAACCTTTAATCATTAAGCATGCAGAACACTGGAAGAATGAGAATATGGAAGATGGTGATTAAGAAAGCTGACAAAATTGAATTTGGGGTGGAAAATCCTCAATTTATTAATTGATATTCCTCCTGTTCAAACCTTTAACGTCCTTCTTTTATTTACTTTTTGGGAGTTTTGTGACTTTCCATTTAGTGTAATGACTCATCATCTGTTTGTTTGTGTGTGTGTTTCTTTAGGGTATTTGGGTCCCAGAGGGTGAAACGGTGAAGATTCCTGTCGCCATTAAAATCCTAAATGAGGCCACAGGACCCAAGGCTAATGTGGAGTTCATGGACGTGAGTATCCTGAAAACTGGAAAGTAAAACAAAGAAAAACAATAAATTCCAATATGTTATTGTTTTTCTGATGGTAGTTTATAGTTTAGTCTCAGCATTTACAGAAATTAGCTACCTTTTTGTGATATACAGTATGTTGTTATTTGGAAGTATTTAGAGCTGTGTTTGGTTACATCAGTATAGCAGATACAACATATACCTATCATGAGATTGTTGCTATGGTGACACAACGTCAAATTTGGGGATATGACCAACATAGAAGTAGCCACCAGAAGAAATAAAAGATTCCTCATCACTTTTTAAAAGAAGAGACAACTTACAGGCTGTTGGAAACTAAGTTGAGACCCTCAAGACACCAGAATGGAAACCATCAGGGGCCCCTAGGACCCCTCTATACACCCACGTACACACACACCATGCCACGGGCTCCCAGCACAGTGCAGAAGGCCCCATTTATAAAACATTCACAGCTCGGCTCATTTCAAAAGGAAAAGTGAAAAAAAAAAAAAAAAAATCAAAATTATTACCCTATGATGATGCAATGCAGATGAAATAAGCCCCATCAACTCGCGTACACATCCAGACGCGGGCACGCACACACATTGAAAGCGACCCAATTGCACTCATGTTTTGCACTTAGTTTGACAGTCTAAGAGGAAGAGTTTTGGAGTGTTAGCATTTCTATTTTTATCAGGACATCTTTGATGAATCTCCTACGTGTGTTTAATTTAATGCCTCATTTGCTTTTAGGGTTTGTCTCACAATCAGAGCACCAGATAAAGGGGGACAAAAGAGGTGATACAGTGGATATGAAAACACTGTATATAGAGGGATGGAGTTGTTTATTTTTAAGCAAATACATATTCATGTACCAGCAAACATACATGCAAAAAACTGCAATTGCATACCGTATATGAATGTCTCCCTGTGAGTGCATATCATGACACAAAGCCACCTACATATTCCAGTGATACCTAAGTTCATATTCATCCAGTTCCCTTCATGTTTCCACAGTTATTGACTGCTGAGCAGTTGGGGGCTCAGCTTCTGCTCGAAGGGAACATCAGTGGTAGTTACACTGGGAAAAAGAGTGCCATTCATTTACTTTAACCATCCATATTTTCCCAGTTGGAGTGGGATATCTGACTGCTGACCTTCTGGCCGCAGGCCACACTCAGCTGCCACCGACTGTTTGAAGAATGTCACCGAGGATTGATTGTCCTTTAGCATGTGTGTGTGAGTGTGTGCACGCGCGCGTGAGACTGCTTTATTTAAACAGCAATGGGACAAAATCTTGGGCCCACCAACAACATGCCAATGCCACCTCACTGCTGCCGATGCCAAACAAGAGCCTAGAGTGTCACACAGAGCTAGATCGTCATGCATGTACGTGTTTGCAAGTGTGTGTTTGTGTGTGTGCATGTAATCGTAATAGTGGCTACAGTCAGGGAGGGCACGCTACAGTACGCATTCCTTTTGAAAGCCAAACTCCTGCTCAAGGCTTGTTTCCACTAAAGCAGGATAAACCCTTGTGGCCTGTCCTTGGAAACTGCATTCAGCAACTCTGTTTTCCCCTGTGCATGAAGGAGATTATGTTCTGTTCTTTTCATTAATGTTTTGCTCAGTAATTATGAGTATGAAACAGACGAGAGCATTCCCAAAGATATACACTTTAACTATACAATACATAAACTAATACGATACATACTGTAAACTGTGACATTAAACCTTATTTATTAAGCACTTCTTGAGACAGTTACAAATTTAAAAAAGTGTTTGAAAACCACAAACAAATTCAGTCAATGTGTGTTGGTTCACCTTTTTCATGTACTGAACTGAAAACATCACAGGCAATTTAGGTTTGTTAAAGCAGCAGATAACACTGGTGCACACTTAATTTCATTTTAAATTCATAGAGAATTACTGAAGTGACAATTTTAAATAAAAATCCTGTTTCATTATGATTTCATTTGGTTGTAATTTTGTTAGACGGCAAAATGAGAAATTGCAAGAGGGAGGCTGAAAACTCTCTCAAGAAACTGTATGAAAAGCACAACATGAGCAAGGCCTTTTGTGTTTTCATAAAGATCTACCTCTTTCCCACTGGCTTTTTCTTCAAGCATTTATTGGATATGTAAAAAGATGATTAATGAACAGACAGAATAAGATTTGGTCAAATCGGAATGCTGCTAATTAAAAGTGCTAATCAGTCCATATATGGTTACTCATGTTTTTAAAGTGTTGCACATTAACAAAGCAACGGCACATGAATGCACATGAACACACCAAAGTCAGGAGAACAACTTCCCAAATCGGGAAATGGAATCATCCGAGGAGCACATGAATGGATTATTTCAGCTCTCTATGTAGACACACAGTGCTGGAGCTCTGGAAAAATCTATTAAAATGCCAGTTCCCAAAAAAGCCTTGTCCTCAAGGAAATAATGACTACAGGCCAGTGGCTCTAACTTGTAAGTCCTGTTGCATATGCGAGACTGCTTTTTATTGATTTCAATTCAGCTTTTATTTCTATTCTTCCACATACACAGCTTTAAACATGGTAAAGTTATAGCTGATCCTTTTCAGTTTAAAAGGTATCACTCTTTTCTTTCAAATCGGCCACAACTAGTAAAATTTCACTCAGCACTTTCTGATATAGTAGTAGGTAGTACAGGGACCCACCAAGGATGTGTCAGTTCACCTCTTCTGTTTACTCTGCATTCAAATGACTGAGTCAGCTCCCAGCCTAATCAATTTGTACTGAATTCCGACATGACAGTGTTATACTCAGCCTACTCATAAGTGACTCCAACACGACACTTTTTCCATTTCAGTCATTATTCTGAGTTTGTTCAGGTCTTTGTTACCCTGAAAATGCAAATATTGTGCAGTTATTTACTTTAAGCCTTAACCGTAGATTTGAGTGTGCGAAAATCAATGTATGAAACTCTGAAAAGGTATCACAGGATGCTGTAGTATTGGTTTCTTTCATCTGTGGGTCATAGCTTGCGAGGTTGATTCTTTATATAACATGATCTCCTGGCCATTAATTCAAAGATGTCGACGTCTACAAGAGTGAAGTCGTCATCACAGTGACAGGGGGTTTAGTTGAAAGGGATCCAGTCTGAGCAGTCAGGCAGACAGAAAGGCCCAGTTTCACACTGTCTTTGGTCTGATTTACCAAAATTCACCATCACTGGACACCTCCAGCACACGAGCAAGGATCTGATCATGCAAATGTTGTGATACATGAGTCATATGCATAAATCTTGACTGTGTTATGGTTGTATCTCTCCATCAGTGTTCAGTGGACCCTCTACACACTGTATATCTGTCTCTCCCCAATGCACACACACACACAACCACCAACACTTGTGTATCCTTACGGCACAGCTATACATCTCATGATGAATCTTCTTATCAACCCATAACTCCTGTAGTCAAAATGCTTTGTGTGTGTGGTCGTTGCGTAGCTCAGAATCGATGGATGTCTGCGATTGCGCCATAGAAACATAAGCAACTAAATATTATATGATATAGAAAGAAAACCAAAGACAAAAGCATGCAATATTGCAAATATGTAACACAGTTAACATAATATAACTAACCTTTGCTCTTGTATTAACACTCCTGCACATAAAGGTGTTACATTAAAGGCTCCAAAGTTCAAAGCTCCATAAATAATAAACTGGAGCAGCTTCTTCACATGTAAATAATCTCAGACCAAACTTAGCCCTTCCCACACAGAGACACGTGATTTACAGCAATCTCACCTTAGTGTATTTACTACATTTTTAGTCTACTACAAAGCATGCAGACAGTCTTCTGAAGCAGCGAGTGACTTTGATGTCAAGGTTGTGAATACAAATCTGCAGTTTCTGACATTGTGGAACCTCGCTGCTCACTTCAAGAGAAACCTCATCTTTAAACAGAATAAGGGCTTCTACTGTATGGTCTTTGACAGTTCAGTCTGCACTTGTAAACATGATGAACTCTGCCAGTGTGTCCAGTCTTTGAACCTTTGCTCTGGTATTTGTCTTTTGACACTAACTAGAAGAAGACAGTTAGTGTGAAGACAGCACATAGTCTGGATATGGCTACTTTAAACACATGATCATTAGTGACAAAGTAAAAGTGAGATTTGTATTTTTTATGCAGTGAATCCTTCATGTGATCCATGTAAGGGTGATCTGAAGTCAGGGACATCAATTTGTGTGAAAAAAAAAGTGGTGGAAACATAAAACATTTTTAAACAGTAATCCACATATGCAATTTTAGGCAAGTAAGTGGGGGATCATTATAAGGTCAGAGATAATGAAGGCGGGGAAAAAATGCATAAACATGTCCAAAAGTGCTGTCTAGGCTACTACGGAGTCAACAATACAAAACCATTGACCATGTCAATCAAACAATGTTAATATTAAATCTACCCTGCAATAATGATATCCAATACCACTGCCCTATTTTTTTCTAACAAATTATGCTTTTAAAAAGTGATTGGGACAAAATTGGCCGTTTCCAAATGTGGTGTAGACATTTTCCCAGCTTCCCCAATGTATGAATGACACCTATGTTTGAAGTTAATCTCTTTAAACATTGTAATTTGAGTAAACATATTAATATGCTATTCTGACTTTGCAGTTGTAGAGGGCAGATTAAACTATTCAGTCTTTGCCTTTATATGTTTGACTCTCTGGAGAGATTATTCTGTGTGTAAAAACAAGATCTAAAGGCTCCATGTACAGCTTAATCCAAATAATGACTGGCAGCCAAAAAACATCACAGTGGTGCCAAAAAAAATCATATCGGTGCCTCGGTTTGAAAGAGAATTTCAAAGTCAAACATTTACTCAACCATCCGAGATCACAGGAAGGACATGACAGTGATGTATTTTCTGTTTGTGTTTTGCTGAAACAGTTGCCTAAGTGTCGACACACTGTAGAGTCTGTTGACATACTATTGTAGATTTCATCATCCATCCTCAACCCTTTTCCCCCACATGCCTGAGTGTATATCTGTCTTATTCAGGAGGCCCTCATCATGGCAAGCATGGAGCACCCCCACTTGGTTCGCCTGCTGGGTGTCTGCCTGAGTCCCACCATCCAGCTGGTCACGCAGCTGATGCCTCACGGGTGCCTGCTCGACTATGTCCATGAGCACAAGGACAACATCGGATCCCAACTGTTGCTCAACTGGTGTGTTCAGATCGCCAAGGTAAGGATGGAAAAGGTTTTACTTGCTGTGTGATTGGCTTTGGTGATAGGCAGACTGGCGAATTGGCATATTGGTAATGGGTTGTTTTTAGTCTTGATTGATTTGGTTATTTTGCTGCTTTGAATGTTGCAACAAATATCTCAGTGAGTCATACATGATGGTTTGGAGAGCTGGTGAGTCATTAAACCCTTCGAGGATCTGTACACTGGTTTTGGATCCATGGCTTTATATATTGCAAGATTTGAATAGTGCATATTAATTAAATAATGCAATTAATCCGTCTCAGTGGATGTAGACTGTTGGCATAAGTCTGCCATTGGTCGTCTATTTCAGGCCGCGTTTTCCTCCCTTTCCCTAGCCATGTTACTTTTTTTCAAAATCCCTGTCGCTACAGGAAACAACAACCTCTGAGCTAGCAACCTACACGCTGACAATGGCAAGTTACTCTAACACGTACCTGGTCGGTAACGATATAAACAAGCTAACAGCTCTTACATTTTCTTTTGTGGTGACTTAATGCCAGGGCTCACCTCAGTTAGCTGCGCAGCGGTCCTATCATAGATACTGTGTATATCGCTTGGCAGACTAGACTTTCAGGCTTGGAGGGACTACATCTTTGACATAATGACAAAACTGTTATTTCTTCACATTTGATTAACTTTTTGAAAATTTTAAATCAAGAATTCTTACAAATTGTACCTTAATACAGCAATTGCTGCAGCAAAACGTTCCAACTGATGTCTATTATCTATTTTTTAAAGGGATAGTAAATACTGTTTAGTTTATCTATAAACATCATTTGGATGCCCATTATTATGTTGCAACTGATATTTATAAACCTTTGCTATTGCTTAATAAATGGTTAAAAAAAAACATTTTATTGTTTATTAACCATTGGATAACTATTAACTAAAGTTTAATTAACTATACATTAAGCATTTATTAATGATGGTTATTATAAAATTTCACCAAAAGAAATTTCTCTTTTTCACTATTTCTACTAAGCTGTTGTAAGCGAATGATAATACTTAACATTTCTCTCTCTCCCATATTTGTGTTGTATTGACGTCGGCTCTTGCCTTTTTTGACATCTTACTGTATTAATAATTGTGTTTACCACGGATTACATGGACACACAACTACTGAACCACCCTTCACCCTTTTATAACATTTCTCAGCTAATGGTGGCCAAGTCAATTGCTGCATTGCTTCCAAAGTGAAAAGTAGATGTCTGTGTCCGTCTATGGCTGCAAGCCAGAGACAAGGGCTGAATATTTGGTACACTGTCCGTGAGTGTGTGTTGGTGTGTGTGGAGGGTTCAATAGTAGACAGCGGCGCCCCTTGCCAGCCTCTCTGGAGAACTGAAGTAAATAATTCAAAGTCTTGCCTGACTTTGGTGGGGGAAGTGTTGAGTGAAGGAAGCTCCATGTTACAGGATCAGGGATGTAGGAGTGCATTGTAATTGATTTTAACCTAGTTGTCAATGTTAATAGGTGACATACACATCGAAATGAAATCTCTTTCTCTGTCTCTGTATGTCTGCAGATCTGTAGGGTGAGGAAGGGTTGTAAGCGTCACAATTTCTTCATCTCTTTATCATCAGGTTCATGTAATCATACACAGAGAGCAGAGCAATTGGCTTAAAAATGGAGAGAAGCAGAATGAAAATGACTCAGCAGTCGCTGCAGTCCCAGATTTAATAACTTAGACAAATATTTCTGTTGCCATTTTTGGCTAAATCATAGATAGGCAGCATTGCAGTGAGCTGCCTTGTGAAAATATTAAACCATCAATTAAACATTGGGACACGGTTACAATCATACCACATAAAGTGATTTTTCAAACCAAAGGCGATCAGAGCATGCATTAAGTCTTGCCACGCTGACAAACATCCCATGCTGTGTAACACAAATATTTTCATGGTATGGAATTAATCACAGTAATTACTTTGTGGGGAAAAAGATGTAGATCAGCTATACACACATGAAGAAATATATACCAGCTGTCAACATGAAGAAATGTATAATTCATAAAGGGTAGATATGATGATGTATTATTAACCAGTGTTATTGTGTGTCTCTAGCGTGTATTGTTCAGTGTTTTCAATGACTGACTCCTGGGGACTCAGGTAGCTGTCAGGGGCCACAGTTAATAAGGTGCCCACACAAGGTTTCATGCTCCTCCACAATGGATGTATCTGAATAATACCAACAAGGTGAATTGGGACACTTAGCCTCCGCCATCAACATCGTCAACATTTCCACATATAGTGCTCTGAATAACTTACCCCAGACTTCAGTTAAACATCTTCCCTGCAGATTAGTTCATTATGTTTATCATGGATGTATACATCAATTCCCGCAGGGTCTCTCAGGGCTCTCAAGACTGTGACAGGGCCCCACTCTCTGAGGCAACATCCCTGTGGCCCTTCTTCTCTGTCATGGCCGCCATCACAGTCATAGATTATTAATGGGGTGATCCGCCATGAGAGTCATACTAATGAGCGATTCATTAGAGCTACTATGCATGCAGGGCTCTGATGCCACAGAATGTGTTTTTTTTTCCTTAGGACTGATTTTTCTCATCCTATCTTTCCATATGCCCATACTATATCACTTTCTCCTCATTATGTCTGCTTGCTTTTTCAATCTCCTCCGCGGCACCTACTCTTTGGTCCTGTTGTACATGTACGTACGGTATATAAAGTATAGTGCTGCTGAAATGTCAGATGTTTAATTTTGTAACTGCTACTGCAATACTAAAAAAATATGTATCTATGATTTCACTGCAATACCTCAGTGAGAAAAAAAAACATCACAGAATGTGTTCCTCAAGAAGCTTTTTGTGGACATGACATATTTGTCCACAAATACACTTGTTTTTTTTTACTATATGCTGATGACACTTAACTATATGGTTGAAAAGCACCTATTATTTTGTATTATTGTATTGTAGTTCCCTTAACTGCAACTTAACTAAGTTCGCTTAATTGACTGACTTCCTGCACAAACTATCACTCTGCCCACCGTGCTTAGATTATTTTAAACGATTATTACAGTCTAGCCGACTGTACATCCAGCACATTCAGATTACTTCAGACCATTGTAAAGACACATTTAGACTGTCTATTCTAAAACACCCTTTATATATTTTGTACACCCTCTTCAATTGATAGAGCATTTGATAGACGTACTGCATGTTGCATCAATTCTTTTCTAACCTTATCGAAACTGAAAGCAGATTATTAGTTGAATTTCATTTCAAGTTGAACCAAGACACAGTTTGACTCTGACACTTTGTCTCTGAACATGTTTTTCATGTGAAAACACTGGTGATGACTATATTTTGCATCCTAGCATGAAAATGGCAATACTGCTGTAAGGCACTGTAGTGATAGTCACCCTGTTATAAGATGAGACATTTTGGAAGCCTCCACATGAATCCTTTTGAACTAGTAGAAGAGACACCAAAAGAGACAGAAAAAGGCAAAATTATATCGTAAGCCACATTCACACAGGTTATACATAACAATGATGGTTCCCATTGTGATTCAGTTTCTGATTAAATATTTAGTGTGAACCCCACTTATTCTGTCTTTGAAGGAGAGCTTGGTGTCCTGCCACTTGTAAGTCTTGTTTCAGGATGACACATCATAACCGCATCAATACAACACAGCTGTTCAAACAACCCCAGTTACATGGCAGGAATACATGTAGCTCGTCCAAGCAACCTCAACAGTGAAAATTGTTTTTTTATCAAATCCGCCAGCAAATCTCCCCTCCTTCCTTCTCCAGCATTACTGGTTTGGATTGCCTCCAAGTCAGGTATTGTGTTTGTGTGTGAGTGTGTTTGTGTTGTGTGGTAAGAGGGTCCCACAGTGTGTATCACAGGGTCATTTCTCTGTGTAAACCAGACTAGGCAAACATGCCTCTCTCCAACTCATTACATACATCCCCAGGGTTCCAGTGAAAACTCACTTCACTCCTTTTCCCGTTCTACTTGGTCTTCTCTCGCTCTCCTGTCCTTCTATGTGTTTGTATTTCAATATGTGATTCATTCATTTTTGTTTCTGTTTGTCCCTCTCTGAAAACCGATGTAAGAAGAATACACTGTAAGCTCCCACAGATGCTCATTTTAGCCCTCTATCTTTTGTTGGTCAAAGTATTGTCCAGCTATTCTCATGTCAGTAAAAAGGCAGGGTTGACTCACTGTATGTGGACCACTGTGATAAGCTTCTCACTGACTGACTATTGCATTTCTCGGAGGTGCTTCTCATTTCTAAACCCCTTTTTGGATGAGCAGCCTCTACCAGTGCTACTTGCTAATGCTGAAAAAGTCTGAAAATGATTTGTGTTGTTTGGATTTATTCAAGGAACACATTTACTATGTCTGCTATCTAAATGGGACATTGTTAGTCTGTTGCTGACCGGCACGGGGTAAAATATTCAACATGCACAAAATTTCCAGAATTAAATTTCCAGTGGGACACAATTTTCCAAGGACACCAGCTACAGTAGCTCAGGGCAACTAAGATCTGCCCTTGAATCAATGTGATGACCTTAATGAATTCAAATTACTGCAAGGTTGTATTTTGCCATTAAAGGGATTGTTAATGGTTTTGGATTTCCTCTGGTACAAGAACAAGGAATGAAATATTCATTCCAAAATATAACAATGGCCAATTTTTGTCACATGGATTGACACCATTATGTTGTTTACAGCACAAAATTATATTGTGTTAAAATTAATGTTTAAAAGGTCCAATTTGTATTGGATATTTTGTATTTGATTTTTGAGTCTCATTCCCAACTTGTCAAATACCAACGCTTTGGGATTGTATGTCGGGTTGACTGAAACCATGTGCCAGAAAGTACTATCACATAATATTTCTATTTGCTTTAATAGTTAATAGTTCGTTTTAGTTTTAGCCTGTCACTTTAAGGCACCCCTCCCAAAAAGCCCAGTATGCTCTGATTGATTAGCTCTCACAGGCCTGAGCAGGCACTGCCAACTGTGTTTCGCATCAGTTGTGGTGGTGTTTCATAACAGCTGCACTGGCGGCATGGCTAAGGGCAGTGACTGTATAGTTGTGACACTGCAACTTTATGGAAGTTCTGGTGGCTTGTTTGCTGGCACAGTTACTGAATACGGGCTGTGTGCATTTATCCGTGGATTGAGCGTTTTGATACTTCCACAGTGTCAATAAAGCATCTTGACCTGCTTTATAAGCCAAACAGACATGGAAATCTCACTTTCTACAATAAGGGACCTTTAATACATGTGATACATCTGTACTGTATGTACACCTGGCTGATATCTCACTCATCTCTGTTAATACAGACCACCCACAGTGGTGTGACAAATTACCACATGCTCTTATTCGAACTCTCCTTTCTCTCTCATTTCCCACACCCGTCTCTTGTAGAAATCACTCAAATTTCATTCAGATGTTTGATTCTGACGAGAACTGGCAGATAGCATTCCTGCTCCAAGACTGCATGTTAAACACACGGAGCCAGCATCAGATCACAGGCTTCCAGCCTTTGATACTACCAACCCTTAGAAATGTCAACAAGTGTCCGCCTATCTCCCTTCCCCTCACTCTATCTCTCGCCCTAGCCATCTCCCTCTCTTTCATTTCCAGACTAATTAATGCTGAAGCTTTTTGTGGTGGTCTTTCATGACTGCATAAATAAGTGTATGATTCAGTGTTAGCGGCCAGAATACCTCCCTTCCCCTGAGTAAATATCAACCTGATTTGAGAGAGCAGCTTTATGCATGTTTTCATCACTTGCAATTCTCATCAAAGTGGAGGAGCGGTGAGGTAGAAATCATGGATTTTTTTGTTTTTTTTGTTTTTTATAATGCAAGTGGTGTTGAAGCACAATGTACTGTATCATCAATAGTACGTTTTTGAAGTGGTAGGGAAACCCATGATAAAAAAGAAATGGTTCAAATTGATTCAAAGAGCTGAATTAAACTGCCTTCACTATTGGTGTGTTGATACGCTGAAGGCCAGTTATACAACAAAAAGGCACAGGCTGCAGACACACATCAAATGCCCTCACAGTGCGTTTCATCCATAAATGTGTAACACAGTACTAATGAATTAAACATGTCTTTTGTCCATTTTTTTTAATTATTAGATCTGTTTCCAGACAAATGTTGCCTTGAAAAGACAATGGCAGACAATGAAATTATTTTGCCTGCATATTTATACATGCCTGATGCCTTAAAGCTCCTACAAGGAACTTTTAACTGGTTATGAAACAGTCTCAATTTAATACTGATCTCTTGATCTACATAAGCAAAAGAGAACAGCAGTGAGAAGATTGGCTTTTTATGTGTCACTAAAAAGGTTGCTTTAAACGTATCCAAGTTGGCTAAGTAATAAGTTAAAAGCTATTTTTATGGTGACCATGATTTTTTCACAAACGTAAAGTTGCAACATAAAGGAACGTCAAGTTTTAACTTATCTGTGGTTTTGCAGAAACCGACTTTGCTAACATTTACTCTGGCGATTGGGTTGGGATTCTCACCATAGAGGAGGTTGTTTAATAGCTCTTGCACGATTGTCGCTGTTGAGACATAAAAAGTAAAAGTCTAAGAAAAATGAAATAGAGAATTTTAAAAGGCAATGTAGGAAGGAAAAGCAGAAATGAAAGAAGGATGAACACAGTGTCTCCCTTACTTCTCTAAAAGATCTGATGCCTACTTATCAGTGTGCAATTACAGCAGCAGGAACTTCTCTCTATCACAGCTGATCACTAAACAGAAAATATCCCAGAATCCTCTTAAAAGCTATAAACTCAGTGACTTGTTCTCCGCTTAACCAGCCAGGTGAATCCAAACCAGAGGGAAAATAACTTCTTTATGTTATTTACTTTCACAACAAAATAGTGGAGATCCAGCAGCACATTAGCAAAGAAATCAGAGGGCTTGATGTCGACTCCTGCAGACCTTCAGCATTAGCTCACTTCAGTGAAATCTCTCGGTCAACCCGGGAAGTCTCTGTTGCACTTTCAAAATCATCCACCTGCTCTTCAGACTGCATTTCGACTTGGTTTTCAAAAGCTGTATTTCAGGTGGTTGGTCCCACCATTTTTCAACTCACTCTGTTTACTGAATTTTCTCCTCCAATTTGAAACATGGCAGTGTTTACCCCCTCTCAAAGAAGCCCACTCTGGATTCCCTCTGTTTTGAAGAAATTGTCTCTGAGCAATTGATTTCTTTTAAGAACAACAATTCCAATTTTTTTCTTGCATTCAATCTGGTTTTTGTTCTCTACACAGCACAAGGACCCCTCTAGTCGGGGTTACCAATGAGTTACTGCTTGCCACCGACACTGGCCTGTTTTCTATTCAATTCTTCTTGACCTCAGCTCAGCCTTTGACACGGTAGACCACAATGTATTGCAAAAATCTGTTGGCTTCAGTGATCTGCCAGTGAACTGGTACTTCTCTGTCTCTTTTTTGGGGTCCCCCAGAGTCTATTCATGGTTCCCCCTAATTACTAGACACATGCTACCCCAGTGTAAATCATGCACAGACATAATATCAAATGTCATTGCTATGTGGATGATACACAACTGTATGTCCCATTAGAGCCAGATACCACCAACCTTTGTTACGTCATGCCTTTCTTAACATAAGAATTATGTCTTCAAATGTCTCCAAATTAAAATAATTAATCACCACTACCCCTTCTGGCCCTCGCACTGGCAGCAGTAACATTTTCTTGTCTAAGTACTGTATGACTCAGTTGTCTTTTGATGATCAGATGGCTAAAGATGTACAATCATGCTTTGTCCAACTGAGGTGTTTTAATCAAGTTTAGTTCATTCCTTTCATTTACAGATCAAGAAAATGTCATCCAGTGCTTTTGTGTCTGCCAGACTGCATTTATGCAATGCACTTTATTCTGGTATAAGCAGGAAAAACATCCAAAGACTACAACTTACAAAAACACTGCTGCCAGGCTTGTAACACAATCTAAGAAAAGCGCCAACATCACACCAATTCTTGCTACACTTCACCTGTGAGTTTTAGAATTGATTTTGACTTTACAGCTTGTTTTGAAAGCCTTGAATGGTCTGGCTTCTGCCTAAACAGTATCTGTGACCTGCCAACTACTTATGAGCCTTGAGATCCTCAGATGTGTTTGAAATCTTAACTTGCCATTAAAGGTGAAAAGGCATTTGCTGTCTGGGTCCTTCAGCTGTGGATCCCTCACTCTCATATTATGGCTTAAATAGTTTGATCTTGTTTTATATTGAATGATTTGGTATTTACTTACTTCAATCATTTGTTTTTACTTCGAAGCACATTGTAGCTTTGTTTTGAAAGATCCTATATAAATAGAGGTTTAATGACTACTATTGTCAGCAGAGAACCCTGATTTATGGTAGGGCGGTCAACACTTTTGATGTTTGTCACTTTGCCAAAATTCAAAAGCTGCGGATGGGTATCAGTCATCTCAATGTTAACCAGACGCTAACCTTCAGCTTGAGGACATGCACTGTGACTTGATATGTGATAAACAATGTGACTACCCGATCACACTGAGCGACAAAATACAATGATGTGTATGACATAAAAAAATCCTCCAAGTGTCGAGCGATAATTTTTTTATGCGTCCGCGCGGCGGAGGAGGCATTATGTTGTCAAGTTGTCCATCCATTCGTACTTCAGTGTGTCTGTCCCATTCTTGTGATTGCCTTGAGGGAATTAGGGAATTTCTTCAAATTTGGTCCACATGTCCATTTGGACTCAAGGATGAACTGGTTGGATTTTGGTGGCCAAAGGTCAGGGGTCAAGGATTCTGTGGCCTCACAAAAGACATTTTTGTCATAACTCGAGAATTCTTACGATAAAATTTTACACAAATGTCTGACCGGATAATATGATGAAGTTATGACATTTGATATCTGAAAGGTCAGCGGTTAAATGCACTGTGACATCATAATATTCTGTCAAAAATGTTGCGCGGAGGCATACAACTTCAGGTGGTAATTCTATTTTCAAAAACACATAATTTCTGTCAAGCAACACTTACCAAGAGTGTTGAATGTCTGACCATGAATCATTCTTAACACTATAAAGACCCAGTCAATCTAATTTCTGACCCTCAGCTATGGCCATGTTCTTTGGGCAGCAACCAAGGGAAAAGGATTGCAGACATAAGCAGCTGAATAGACTTTGCAGGTTAGTTGCACTGGCCCTCAGAGATACTGTTGTGTGAGGAGCTCAGACATCTAGAAGAAGCGTGGACTAAAACTGCTGCTCCCTTGTCTCAAAAAGAGACAGTTGAGGCGGTTTAGCTATCTGATTAGGATGCTGGACACCTCTTCCTCTGGAGGCATTTCTAGCACATCCAACTGGGAAGAGAACATGAGGGCAGAACATGTTGGAGGGATTACATTTCCCATCTGGACTGAGAATGACTCAGAATTCCCCAGGAAGAGCTGCAAGAGTTGGCTAGGGAGGAGGGAGAGGTACATCTGGGCAGGCTTCTCTCAGTCTGCCGCCACCATGACCCGGACCTGGATAAGTGTCGGAAATTGAATAGATGGTTAGATGGATTTGTGGTGTTTGTGGTAACGGTCGGTTTTTTTTGTCCTCGTTCACCTGAAAATATTACATTTTATCAAGATAAAGCAAAACAATGTCTGTGGTGAAGCTCGGTCACCTGGAATGGCCTCTAAATGCAAAAGCACCAACCTCAAGGCAGCAGACAGATAGATAGTCACCACAAAGGACAGAAGGATATATAAAGACCATTAGGTCTGCACTGACTCACGGTTGCCACGTTGTCAATCAAAAGCACATTGGAATGCCAAGAGGAATGCATTCTCTCTCCTCCTCTTTCTCTGTCTAACTGTCTCTCTCTCTCTCACACACACACACACACACACACACACACACACACACACACACACACACACACACACACACACACACACATATAGCAGTGACGCAGTTTGAACAGCATCTGGCTGTGCGGAGATGGATGTGGCCAGGTAGGGCAGTGGGGGAAATGGATGACTGCAGGCAGCCCACACAATGGATGAGACTGGCAGCTCAGGGAGACAGGTCTACACTAATGAGTGACTACCAGACACAAACGCACACGCTCAAACAGGTAAATGAAGCCTTGTAGGTATCCAAACTGGCACAACACAAACATTAACAAAGCGAACGTCTCATAATTTGATAGGCGATGTACACACACATAAACATACAATATGTATCGTGATGCCCTCAAACAATCAAGTAAATAAAGGCACCCACGCAGCCTCTGTCTGACGTTCAAAGTACGTAATCTGTTTTTCTTTATATTTACAGTTTACTTCACTTTTCTTTTCAGTACAAGTGTTCTCACTACACTGAAGCACTGTGCTGGAGATACATATCGTTATCCACTGGTTTATGTCAAGCCTTTGCCCCACACTACTCATTACAGATCAGGTCCAACCTCTGATTTTATATTTATTTCCCAGAGGAAATGGATAAGCCAACACTCACATACCTGCAAACAGAAATCTGTTTCGCTATGTGTACTTGTGCGTGCATCCGTGCTTGCGTGTTTGTGCGTGTCATTTGTGTTGGAAGCTGTAGATGTGTGCTCTACCAACAAGTCAATTGAAATTACAGTGGAAAAAGTACAGGATCTAGCCAAGAGACTGCCGAGGCATAGAAGAAAGGTTTGTACATTAAAAAAACAATTAACCATTTTGCACTGTTGTAATTGTTATTGATTATTCTGAGTATCATTGTAATGTTGAGGTTAAGAACAAGGCTCTGCATTCAGGAGTTGCTTCAGGCCTGTTCCAGCCATTGGTGAGGCTTTCTGTGGGCTTCTTTTATTCCTTATCTTTCTGCGATGGGCAGCTATAGCAGACCATAGAGGTATTCGTTCAGTTTTATATCATCATTATTATACTGATACTGAACTGGAGGGAAAAATTGGGGTTCAGATTAGCAGTAAAATATGCTTCAAGTGCTAAGCAGCTCAACTCATATCTAGGCCTGTAAAATTAATGACACGTTAGTTTTTCACTTACTTTTTGAGTCGATACTAATTCAGCCAACACAGGATACTATATTACAGCCAATGTGTTCAGCTACTGTTCAAGAAATACAATTGTCTTCTTTTGAGAAGTTTTGTAGCTATTTGACATAATGTTATGCTTTACCAGCATCTGGCTGTGGTTTGGGAATGAAAATGCTGAAACAAGATACAAGGTACATCAGTTCTCTTCACCACATCAAGTTGATCGCTATTTTGATTTTTGTAAAACATCTTCATAGATTATTCAGTCCTCAATATATGTATCTTCTTTGATTGTTGTCATGGTTTGGGTTTTTGGTTTAGTCATTTTCTGTTTTATTTTGTAGGTTTTCTCCTCATGCATCACGTTTTGCTTTACAGTTCCTCTCTTTGTCTTTTTCCCACCGTTTTTTCCTTTTTGCCTGTGTTTTAATTTTGAGTCAGACCTTGAGTATTTAAGTCTGAACTATTCCTTCACTCTTTGTTGGTTTATGGTTTAGTCGTTTCCTGTTTTATTTTGTAGGTTTTCTCCTCATGTATCACGTTTTGCTTTACAGTTCCTGTCTTTGTCTTTTTCCTGCTCTTTTTTCCTTTTCACCTGTGTTTCATTTGCTAATCAGACAGATTTAACTCTGTTTTGGTTTAGTCATTTCCTGCTTTATTTTGTAGGTTTTCTCCTCATATGTCATGTTTTGATTGACATTTCCTGTCTTTGTTTTTTTTCCCCACCCTCTTTCCCTTTTTACCTGTTAATTTGTTGTTAGTTAGTCAGGCTGTGTGTATCCAAGTCTGTGTTGTTCCTTCACTCTTTGTCCGTTTGTATGCTTTCACTTCTGTTTCCTGGTCCTGTGGATTCCTCATGCCTTACTTGTGTTGCTGCCAATGTTACAATGCTTGAAATTTTTTACAATCACACGTGAAGCGAGCTTTCTGCAATGGTGTCATAATGATTCAAATTGCCTATGTATTCATGTTATTGGTATTATTGTTAGATGACACCAGTTACATAGGAAAGGGTTTGATTTCCTTGAGATGCAGGTGGTTTAAGTGAATTTTTATATTTATGTATGCGATCATACCGTATGTATATGAATGTATTGCAAACACTGTAAGCGTGTATGAAGGTAGTTTACAGCCATCAGAGTTTGTGTGTGTGTGTGTGCGTGTGTGTTCAGGCTGCTAGTTCTATGACTGGTGGATTGCTTGTCATCTCTTAGCCATGTAGGCGGAAGGCCAACGCTGCGACAGCTTGGATCCACTTCACTTTCAATTAGTCGCCTGCCACTGTAGATGCCTCCTCACCAGCCTCTCTGGAACTGACTCAAATCCTGCGCGTGTGTGTGTAACAATGAGAGGGTGTGTGTGTGAAGTGGCTGTTAATGGGAATTTTGTATTTAAATAAAATGCGTGCGCATTAATTTGTTTGTGTGTGTGTGTTTGTGCATTCCCGGTTAGCGGTTCAAGGAATAAATGCGCTTATGTGTGGGTTTGAGTGTGTGTGATGACGTGTGGTTGACATGTGCCAAGCTCTGTGACATCTCACCCCTGTGGGTTGTCAGTCACCCGCCAGACCTTTGAAGGAGGGACTTGAGGGTGAAACTGATCCATTAGGGGTGTTTGGTTTACTCTTTGTATCACATACAACAATTGGTGATACAAGAATCAGTAAGGACGCTGTGTAAAAACAAACCGTCTTTACCGACAACAGCTTTAAACAACTGAGCCTTTCGAGGGCGCCTCTTTCATACCCAATCATGATACTATCACCTGTTACCAACGAACCTGTTTACCTGTGGAATGTTACAAACAGGTGTTTTTGAGGATACCACAACTCTCTCTTTGCCCCTGTCCCGACTTGTTTGAAACGTGTTTCTGGCATTAAACAACCCGTCCACCAGTATAAATCATGATGATGTACGTTTCTGCAAACCACTAGATTTCTCTAGGTTCAATTTTCTATTTTATTTTTCAACAATGTTTTTTATGATCTGGTTAGGTTAAGGCAATTTCAAGATCAATTTAAAATCATGGATTTGGATGTAACCCTGTCAGACTGTTTTTACAAATAAAAAGCAAACAATAGACATTAGACCGAAAAAATATAAGCAGGGTAATATAATAATAATAATAATAATATGCAGGGTTCCCGACCACACCCAGAAACCCACAGTACTACTGTACATTACAGGATAATGTAACATTTTTTGAGGTTAATTGTCATCCATCATCTAGTTTACTGTAAAGTGTTTAATTTTGATTAGGCTGGCATTTGACCAATCAGATCCCCATATTCCCTGCCAGTCTCACACCACAGATTCCTCCTTTTGAGTAAATTTTGTAGTAAGCTTTTCCACCATATTTCAGCGAAAATGCGCACATTAATGAGGCATTAATGCCTTTTTAACACTCTAATGCCTTGAAATATAGAGTCCATAATTGTAGTTATAAGTCTTTTTGAAGACAAGAAAATTGTAAATAGAAATATGCAGTAATTATGTCATTAATAACCTTGACCTCATCTGCATTGAGGTTCATTTTTTTTCCCATGTCATGGTTATTGTGGCAGGACATGTTACTGCTTCTTGTTTTTGTAATTGAAACACTTGATGCTGTAACCATGACGTGACATGTTTCTTCTCATCTGCGAGAACCTATTTTTGACTGAGCACATATCAGTAAGTGCTAGAGGAAGCCCAAAGTGTGTTAAGCACATTTCCCGAACCATCAATTCAATTACCGGAAATCTTTTTGCTGTTGTGATAATGCACTTACCAAGATGAGAGAGGGTAGCTGTGAGGGAAAAAAAGCAATCAAAGTCAAGTACAACCAACATGCCATTAAGTCTTTTAATGGTCTCAACCTCTCCATATTCCGGTTCACTGCAATTAGCAATAAAAGTCTTAACGGGTGTGGACTCATGATGTAGCTGTTTGAGCGCAGGTCAGGTTGTACGGTCATGCATACAGACCCGCACCATCTGTTATTTTCACTGGTGTCTGGCTCATACAGAGGGCATTATAATGTACTAATTTTTTCCCTCTCTCTTGTCTTCTTATTACATTGATGCCACCAAGAAGCACAATTTTCACAAATTCATGTTTGTGTGAAAAACAAGTTTGTCTTATTTCTCTTCAAGTTTATTACATATTTTGAAGATATATTTTATGCTTTTACATAGGGTTGAACAAGTACTTGGCTGAAATAAGTAGGTAGGTAGGAGTATCATCCAGCAAATTGTGTAAATATACTTGTTATGAAGGAAAATTCTCATTTGGTAGCTGACTGAAGTTTATTCATTCAAACTCATCAAAAGTTTTTTCAGTAAAGACTCCAAAAACATTGATCTGAAGCTCAAGCGCAGAGAAAAATAACCCAAAGGTTCAGTATTTGACAACCTGGGAATAAGATACAATAATCAACAATCTTTCTCTGGAAAATGTGTCAGCTTAATGTTGTTGCTAAATGGGACAATGCAAGCTTGCACAGGTGCACCGAGAGGAGAGTCTGAGGAACTTAGAGGCACTGGCAGTATCCCCCAAAATGGGAGTGCCTATATTGAATGTGTGGCTGAGCGAGAGAGAGAGATGACGGCTGTGCTCAGAGCAGACAGGTGTTAGGCGATCGGGGCAGTTTAGCAGTGAAGTTGTCGAACATTAGTGGCAGTAAATGTACAGTGCAGGTTACAGTTTGCCAGTGTATAAACACTGCAGCTCCTAAAACCGAAGAAAAACTTATGTTAGGTGACCACAGCTGTCAGTGCTAATACCCATGCTACTGCTATCCATGCTCATGATGAACAACGCCGAATGCCACGCCGGAAAGGGAAGTAACACTGGCTGGAGACAGGCTTTAAGCACCACCCACTTCCCATTTGAAGTCCCGCCCATCCCGAGTACAGACATGCATACAGTTAATAGTGTATTCGCTGATCCATGCTTTAAAGCAACAAGCAGCAGCTGTTGTGAAACACAATTCTTAAAAACTGTCAATTAACATTAACATATATGTTGATTTGATGTGATTTAGGTCATGTAATTGCAGAACTATGCATTTTATAACTGCATTGTGTGTTGTTTCAGTACTGAGCTCTTTTTGGAGTTTGAAAATGTGGCAAGTTTCGTTATATCTTAACATTTGCTGCCTTATCTACACTTCCATTGATTACATTCTAAAGTGGTAGTTTCCAAACGTAGATAAGGCAGCAGAAACTGAGATTATTTGTCTGCTGTCTGCTCCTAAAATGCTTCCTAGTCATTGTTGAGGGATGTGTTTTTCTAGCATAGAGATACAGTATTGGACATTGATGCATCCCTGCCATTTCACAATGATAAGTCACTGCCGTTAGTTGTCAAGGTGTTAAAGTTGTTTGATTTCCATAAAAATGGCTCAAAAATACCGTCGCACCATGATGAAGAGCATTACCTACTTTGTCTCTCACGTTAATAAAAGTCTGCTTATCTCAATGGGACTTCGTAAGCATACAAATGTGTCTTATAATTGTCACAGCTCAAGGTTGTGTCATCTGTATCATCTGAGAAAATGAAGCAAATTAAACTAAACTATGGAAAACCTGTCCCTCTCATTTGTCCTGACCGGGATCCAGGGTTTGGCATTGTACAAGCTGTTATCATGGCAGAGACAGGATCCTCCCGTTACAATATGGCTTTTGTTAGAGCTCGTCGACGGGATGCAGGCACGTCTCGGGCTCCCTTCAGCAAGCTGAGGCCGCCTGCAAAGGCCTCACACACACATACACTCCCGACACATCCCCAAAGCTCAGAAGAGAAAGCTGTACAATGTTGATGGCAGCTTCCATTTCTCAGGCTCTCCAAGGCTTACTGCACAATCACCACACACACTAAAGGAGAGTTACCTATGTGCACACACACTCGCAGGGAGCTCAAATGCAGACTATGATATACAGACATACTCACACACCTCTTGGAAAGACGAAGGATACTGTATGTATTATTTACTGGATCCACAGTGGACAGAGTAAATACAGTCTTGGGGGGAGAAAGAGAGAGAGAGAGATGGGATGATGGAAAAAAAAGTGTTGAGAAGTTGAGGAATAAGCAACTCTGTTGTTATTTATTTAACCTTCCTTTAGCCACGCAGGCCTGGTAGGATTTTTTTCTTCTCATGTTTCTTTATCCCTACCACCTGGAAGCATTTCTATGTTTTACATACCCAATGGAAAAGGTCTTGGAATAAAGGTGCTATTTAAAGGATTTAACTTTCAACCCAAAATGAACATTCAGTCACTATCTACTCATCCTCATGCTGATGGAAGTTTTGTAGTCCATAAACAATTCTGGAGCTTCACAGTAAAACAGTGTCAGCATTCTTCTGAAAAGTTGAAGTAGATGGGGACTTGTTTTAAAATGTAAAAAAATAACAGGAAAAAAAACTAAAATGGCTCCATACAGTTAGTACTGGTGTAATTTAAGTCTAGAAGCCCAGAGATCCCAAACCGATTTGAAAAGACGCTATTTACACCTTTTTAGGCCAAACTCTTCACTGTAGCTGTTAGGCCAAAAGCGTTAGCATGTAGCCTGTCTGAAGTGGGTGCACAAGCTTGACTGCATGTTGTGGGTGGAAATAACATTTTTTCAAATCAGTTTGGGATTTTGGGGCTTCCGGAGACTTGGATTAAGCTAGATGAGCACTATGAGGCCATTTTATGTTGGGTTTTTTTCGTTGTTTTTAAAATTTTGAAAACAAGTCCCCATCTACTTCAGTTGTTTAGGAGCATGCTGCCAGGCGGTTTTGCTGTGAAGCTCAAGAAATGGTTTATGAACTACAAACCTTTCTACCAAAGAAAAACTCCATATGAAAACCTTTGATAGCATGCACTGTTGGTAGCTGTTATATTTTTTAATGCTATGACCAACACAAATTATGTTCTGTATCTGTTTCACCTGTAATTTGGTGAAGTGGCCCTTTTAAAAAAAAAAGATACATATACAGTTTGTGTGTATTTGTGTGCAGTTATGTAATTCCTGTGTAAATTTGTTTTTAAACAACATCGACAAACACCCTCGGATACACACTCTCTGCATCACCCTGGAACTACCGCTCCATTGCCAAGCTGCCAGCCTCGCAACAGATCAATCATAGATCACAGTTAATGTCTCCCGTTACGGCACCCTGTGATTGCCCTGTTATTATCCCACTAATTATGACTATCATCATTATTATCATTTCTGTATTACAGTTCATTACTCCAGACCCGAAAGAGGAGGGTATAATGGTCTAAGTAGCAGTTATTCCATTTATCGATTGGTGGGAAGTTGCGAGCCTTGTTGCTACTGTTTTCTCTCCTGATTGCAGCTGTTCAAGTGCTGACGAGGTTCACAGGCCAGTCTGCCAGCAACCCCTGTTTTCTGACCAGTTGGGCTGTAAATTTGCAAACTTACAGTACACATAACATTAAGGGTGGATTAAAAGCAGGAGGGAAAAGCAGCCCAGTCGCCAGAATAAAATGTTTGCAGTTAACATTTCTGCAAATCACTGATTCGTACACATTTATATGGGTCATACTTAGCATATTGACAGTTAATATGTGTCATATCAGATTCACATTACATGTTTATGACAAGACTCTCAGACCAGGAAGTGGAGGGGATGGTGGTTGAGTCAAACTAGGCGAAAAGGCTGCCAAGCTTTTGACCACATTGCAGACTGCATTTCAAAGAATGGAGGTGTGAAACCATGGATGTATTTGATAAGGGGCCCCTGTGTTTTAACATTTGCCATAGTGAATATTTTTAAGGAGGCCTCGGGACAAGTTCCAGACATGTTTACCGACAAAAGACAGATATTTTTGAGGAGAAGTCAGGAATTCTCCAGCCATATTTGTGATCAGGGTGGCTGTAACTCAGGAGGTAGAGCAGGTCGCCTAGTAATCGGAAGGTCGCTGGTTCAAATCCCCGGCTCCCCCAGCTGCATGTCGAAGTATCCCTTAGCAAGATACTGAACATCAAATTGCTCCTGATGAGCAGTTGGCACCTTGCATGGCAGCCTATGCCATCAGTGTATGAATGTGTCAATGAGACAAGTGTTGTAATGCGCTTTGAGCGGACTGTAGGCTGGAAAGGCGCTATAGAAATGCAAGTCTATTTATCTTTTCCTAACCCTAACCAAGTGCATGAACCTAAACAGACCATAAGCAAAACGTTGTCACAACATGAAAATTGAAAGTTGAACCTAAAGAAACATAGAGTTGCAACATAAAGAAATGTAAAGTCTGAACAAATCCGTGGTTTTCAGAAAATACATTGCAAGCATTTATTCTGGCGATTGAGTTGCAGCAAAGGTGAGAACTGTAATCTAAAGACAGTCTTGGCTACTGACCAAAGGCAGGTATCAATCTACTAAACGGAAAATGAAAGAAAGCCAAGCAACACTTTTGTGCTTATAAGTCAAAAAGAAAAAGCTTTCAGAAAATGATTTTTACACCAAAGACTGTAGACTCAGCCTTCTTTAGTACAGCATTACTTCATCCTTCAGTCCAATGAGCACATTTTCTTGTCAAACAAACATAAAGGCAGATTGGTGTAAAGGACCGAGCCCGAGACAATCTGGTACTCCAGCTAAACCACAATCTGCTACCAAATGTGTTATTTTCAGAAAACCAATAGTTCATGCTTTTTGTATTAAAAACTTGGTTCAGTTTGATGTGATCCACGATGCTATACACTGCAGATTTACTAAGGAGGAATTTCTTCAGCCTGATTTGTGTCAACCTGTTTTACTGTTGTGTTTCAGCACATTTTGCCAGTTCATTGCTTGTGTTAAATATTTACATCGGAGCTACCAGCTTGTCCAAGTCTTATCTGGAAGAGATTTTAAGACTACCAGGCAGTATCTGCTTAAAAATAAAGAAGTGCGCACATTTAAGGGCCCATCCTGTGGGCAACATCGCAGATCAAATCAAGCGCAGTTGATGTTTACTCGAGAGGTGTCTCAGCAGTGTGTTTCAACGCACCCACCCCTATGCAAACAACCTGAGGCAATCTCCACACACTTGCTCACTGGAAAGCACAAACAGACTGGGCTGCCTACACTCAAACACAAGAAGGCGGATGGCTCACTAGATAGGGGGACTGTCCCATCTCTGAAAGGTGAAGAAATTAGAATAAATGTATCCTCTAAATAGCTGCTGTCTCTCACAGTCATCAACCTTAGTCAGCGACTGACTCATAACCATGTTTGTCGAATGCCAGATGCACAAGCTGTACCAATGTGATTAAGGACAAGAAGAATGTCAAATCACGCTGCCGCTGCTGGCAGAACGCAATTTCTCTCCAGAAATGTCAAGTTTCCCCAAATTAAGACAAACACACTCAGGGTCCGATTGACAACCATGCATTTTAGGAGATAATGCAGGAAGCTTTGAAATGGTTTCATAAGCCAAAGGGTCATGCACTGTTCCCAGCTCAGAGAGGAACACATTTCAGTTCAGTTCAACTAGATATTTTCAGAATTTAAAATGTTATCCGGAATCAAGATTACTCACAGGATCCAATTAAAAAGTCATGTGTCATGATGATAATTTAGCCTGTTGGGGCAACGACCAATGTTCTGTGGCTTCTTGTGTATCAGGGCCAAGACTTACTCTCTCTCTCATTAATAGGCAATTCCCTCCATTTAAATGCAACAGGCTGAAATATTCTTTTATACATTAGTCCATCCTGTTGCTAAACCAAAATCTGTGTGTGGCTGATGAAGATCTGGATCTGAGGATGTTATGTGATATGTTTAATGGTTATGACTGATGTACTTTTATGAATATGTGCCGTATGTGTACAGAGTTTCCCAAACACACATGTTACCTGGGCAGGCCAAGTGTATTTGGCGACCCATTTTAGTATTCAATATTTCCGAGAGAACAATGCCAATCGTTATTGATTAACTAGTGGGCAATCTGCCCTCACTCTTCCCCTCCCATCTGCTGTCAGTCACACATGCTCTGCAAAGAGAGAGAGATACTCTCTGTTCCTACATTCCTCCCGTAAACGCACTGATTGTGATGCGACCTCTCCTATTTAATGTAGGCCTACTTATACCAATGTTTTGTACAACCTTGTAAGTACACCTGGTTGTTGCGATGTTGTTGGTTGGATGTTGGTTTTGATCGGCTGCATAACAATTTGGCTGCAACAAGCTTCCTCGACATGCGACTCACCTGCTGTTATGACAATGGAATAGCGGGTGAAAACGTCCTTAACACGAGGTGTGTTGTTTTGGTCGACTTTATAAAACTTACCACTGACGAAGAAAGCAGATACCTGCCAACGCTCTTTGCAGAGAGAAGCAGAAAGGAGAGCGAAACAAAAAGGCGAGGCCAGCCAATGTGCAAGCATTAAAGTTGCACAGTTAAAGCAACCTCATGTAACGTTAATGTAGTCAAACTGTTAAAGCGATTCTGAAGAAAAATATTTCATTTTTCAGGTCGTCACATTAGTTAGGAGGCAACATCTACGACTGTATAGTGTACAGTTTACACTAAAAATCCAAAAATGTAAATTGGCTATAGCCAATAGATTTCAAGATTACATGCACTGCGCTCCGCCTCTTGCTCTCCACATGGACCGTTTACATGCATGCAACCAAAGCCCAACATGTGTTGTGGTGGCAGAACTGCTCAGAAAAGCTTTCAACCAGATACTGAATCGAACCTGACGTCAAATTTAAATCAAATGTTATCAAGAAAATTGTCTCTTTCGATCTCCCAAAACTCTTTTTCTCCCTCTTTCTGTTTCTTATGAAAGTAGACTTTTCCATCATGGTTAATTAGAGAGTGAACTGAGTGAAAAGTATTCACATGCACAGACCTGACTCACTAATTTGCAAAAGAACACTGTGACCTCAAAGAACAGAAACTCCAAAGCTTCGCCACCTGGCTAAATCCCTGAAGAGCATAACCTGCAAAACGGAGACTTAAGAAAATTGAATTCAATCATCTTTTTCCAAACTTAATCTATTCTCCATGAATAGCATCTTTTTCAAAATATCAAATTTGAATTAATTTTTAATAATAGCAGATTGGTTCAACGCAAGCCCAAATCCTCACCTCTGATCTAGAGCTGACATTGTGTTTATTTGCCTCTGCTGCCTCAGTGACAGGTAAACAGTTTAGGGTTGTGATTTTACAGTAAGTCTTGTGGAAAAGGCAGAAAACAGCCTCACCTTTAGCCACAATTTGTCCATGTTGTTGTGCTGAACCTGAAACGCTTTTACACATCAGTCAGTTTAGTGTCATGGTTATCCGTTCAGCACGGCCCACTAGTTTTATCCATTTTGTGCTAACAAAGAGCAGTGACCACCGCAGTTACAGTGATGCCACGCAGAGTTGAAAAAACAGCGATAGGTCAGTTGAGTTTTCACATTTCAGACTGCAGTATACCGCACGGTAAAGCTGGACAGTGTCAGAGATATAAGCTGGTGCTGCTGCGGTGTTCACAAACAGACACACAGATCATATATTTAGTAGCTTAGCACTCAGTTTTAGTTCAACATCTCTTCAATTTAGTAACTTACAAAATAAATTGTAACACTTACTTATAGTAAGGGTAAATTAATTCTCATAAATTCATGCTTGACTTCACGCATGAAAAAAACATTCGCGTTGCACTTAAAGACCTATCGGTAACGTACATGTATTAATAGTACCATTAAATATGGTCTTAACGCTCACAAACCAAATCATTGTCACGGCCCCAGGTTTTTAGTTCAGTTGATTTCCTGTTTTATGTTGAAAATATATACGCATGTGTCATGTCTGTTTTACCGCCCTTTTTCTGTCTACACCTGCATTTCATTTGTTCATAAACCCTTGTGTATTTAAGTCTGTGTTTTTCCTTTACTTTTCGTGGGTTCGTCTGTTTTCATCCTGTGCTCACAATGTTCCTGTGCCTGTTCCCCGTTCCTCATGTGTCCTCTGTGTTCCCGTTTTGTTCTCCGAGGCTTCTGGTTTGTTTTTCGGCTGGTCCCTTTATCTGCAGACTTACCTAAGAAGAAGACATGAACATAATTAATAACTCATGAATCATGATGATTGAAACACCTTCATTGTTGCATTAATTAACGCATTGTTCCTGCATTAAGTCAGGTGTAAGTAACTGTTAATACATGTACATACAGCAGTAGTTCAGAGAGTATTACATGCATGAAGTCATGCTTGAATTCATGATAATGTAGTTACCCTCTTCTGCAAAGAGCTACCAAAGAAATTAAAAAAGTCGGACCAAAATCCACAAGGCAGGAGAGAGGAGAGAAAATCTCCAAACACATTTCTCATCGGCCACAGCCACACTGAATACAAAACCGCTTCTGTCCTTGAGACGTCGGGTACGATTGTTGTTCCGTCTTACATTCCTTTTCAGTTTACCTTTCTGGTTATCATTGCCTGTGAGTTGTTTGGTAGACACTGCCACACTACATGCCGTGTGTGTATTACTTTTTACCCCTTTTTTTGTCCTTCCTCTGAGAGGGAATGCGTATTTGTCTTCATTTGTGTGTATGCTTCCCACTGCACTCTTTATCCAGCATTAAATGTGTGCCCCACATCATATGTAAACATTCAGATGGTGATACATTTATAATATTGTTTCATTGCCCATTAAGCCACTGTTATTTCATGTATGGTTGCTTTTCAGTTTCTCTTGCACAGCACTTTAAAAAAAAATCTGCTATCAGCCAGTTATGTTTGTAAATATGCACAAACACAAACACAAGCAAATGACCAAGTTGTGCCGCATTAGTCAAACAAATACACGGCTTATTACATGCAAATAAGATACACTTTGCTGACTTATTTTTATTATTTTCCTGTTCCATGTGCACAAATCAGTTACATTCCCACCAGTGTGCAAACATTTTTTAACAGCATGTCAACAAATTAATTAAGAAAACCATTTCAGAAAGATTTTAGCACCTTGCACAAGAAGAAGAAAAAACTGTTTCATATTTGATGCCTGTAATTACGATAAGAGCACATCAGGGAAGATTATTATTCACAAAATAGCTTTGAATAATTGCTTACACACTGTCATGTATCACGCCGAGTGAAAAAAACAGCGTCACGCCCATGAGAACACACATATACACACACATTGTTTTGTATATGTGGACCACAATTAGAATATGTTAAGGGGCTTTAAATACAATGCAGCACCTGTAATTATTATTATCACAGTCTGTAGTTTGTTACTGTGTATTCACTTCAGCTGATATTTAGTTGAATCTCTTTAATTAGCAAGCTTTGCCCCATCTGTTCTTTACTGTTGGTGCAAATTTCAAGCCACTGCAACTGAAGAGGACACAGAATAAGCAGGTCCCTGCCAGAGACCTGATCATATGGCTGCAGCTCTTCGACTGTTGATACAAGCTGACCACTCATATATTCCATCACGGCACTTTAAGAATGAAATAATCTGCTGTGTGTACTCGTTGGCAAAGAGAGTGCGACTGGAAAAGAGAAGGGATAGCAGTAGATTACACCATGCCAAGTACATTAACATATCCATCTGGTGTCTCATTCTTTCTCCACTCCCACTCACCCCATTGGCCCCTTTCGCCCTCATCACTGGGCTTGAGTTGGCCCTTCCAGGACAAGGTCATGTTGTTGGCGTGTGTTATGAATGTGCCACCTGATCCCAAAGGTGCCTGTGGGCGCCTGGCGCACCAGCATGCTGGCGTTAGTGACTGTAGTGGTAAACTGACAAGAAGCAAGGCTGTTCTGCACGATGTGCATCACACATACATGCACGCACACCAAAGTAACACCTTTCTTTGAAACTGAGTTTACTTTTCTCTCTCTACAACACAGTCCTATCAGGATATAAACTCATAGCAACAACGATTTGATGTATTTCTATTGTTTACGTGCATTTTTGATCTGTCTGTTTGTGTATTTGTTGCAACAACTGGCAGCCCATGTAACCTCGTAGCCAGGTTGTGGGTCAGCGATGACCAAGTGTGCAACACTGTGCAGTGTAGCTCCGACCTTAAATCTATGAGGCTGTTTACATTTGGTAGTATCATCCGTCCTGAATGATCCGATTACAAGTGGACAGCTTTAAGCCCATCAATTCACACCTGTCACTAAATGTATCCATACATGTGTCTCAAGTGACCTCTGTGATCGGACCTCTCTTCCCTGCTCTGTATGCAAATATACACCTACATCACTGGAGCAAACAGATGCAAAGTTGTTTTTTTTCACACAAAAGTAAGAAATATCTTAATGTATAACATTTGCCGAATTAACAAGTAGGCCCACTTAGTAAACTCCCACCTCCCAAAATTGAGTGTTTTTTTAATGGAGTCTGGGGACTTTCTCCACGGACGACAAAGAATTTGCTGTAGCTGTTCCACAACGTTTTTTACATTTCTCCTCATGAAACAATTCTTAAAAATCATGCCAGTCATAAGGAGTCTGGTGATGTTGCTATTACTTATTTAATGGTCAGTTGAAACAGACAGTGTGTTCACAAATATCTGCTGCTAACATCGGCAAGTTAAGAGAGCCCATACAACTGATTTGCGTTACAGCTAACCACATGGAAATCAGACAGCGTTTAACCTATTGTGATTGCTGTTGTGGCTTCTTGTTGCTGTTTCGTGGATGACATCAGTTGAGTAGGCGATCCTTCAGTCTGGCCCAGACCTCATGTGAGTACACACTGCTAAAAGAACCACCTCAGAATGTGGTCTGAGCGATCGGATATCAAATGAGTCCTGGGGGTGTTCACACGTTTCTTGTGATCGGATCACTTAGGTCTAACAGATGACCAAGTGTGCAACACTACGCAATGCCGCCTCTGCCTGAAACTTATGAGACAGACAAACAGACAGATGACATGACTAAAGTACAAATATCCATCAATATTCAATATTGAAACGTGTAAGAGCAGGAAAAAGAGATACACCAAAAGAGAGAGGCAGAGAAATAAATCTGATCTGGTAGATCTGATTTCATTTATTGAGTTAACCCTCCGGACCTTAAGTCCAAGCTGTGCAGTACTTTATCATTATAATAAGGGAGCAAAAAATCAAGTATTATCTAAAATTAAAATCACATCAGAGAAAAAAATCCAGGCCAAGTGTTACCTTTAAGCAGATTAAATGTAACACATATCTCCTAATTTATCACACTGACTTAATCATAGCATGTTGTCAGCCCGAGAACTGGGTTTGGATGTTTTATTTAGGGGCTAAAAGCCATAGCAAAATTTCAATTTAGGTGGCTGATACCCATGGATTTCATTGCGACTGAGGGCTTTTTATTTAGCCAGAAAGGCTGCTGGATGGCTCACTGTTCCTCCGTCTGTTGCCCTGCATGAACTTTGAATCAGCTGCTCTAGATCCCGCTTACTTTTGTTATATGAAAGTGAAAATTGACCCTTGAGGATTTTTGATGCAGGGAATTCAGTGAACTGATGCCCCGGCAGAGACAGAGAAAAATAAGGAGTGAGTTGCGGAAAATGCCCTTTCCAAACCGTTGTTTTGCCTTTCATTTTGACCTATCAGTATGAGATGATTCGATTAAAGAAGAGAAAGACCAGTGTGTTTCTGCTGAGTGTCTGTATTCCTTTGCCCTCACAATATACATACCTGCTCTTTTTTTGCTCTGCGTCCTGATATTGTTTGGTGTTAAATGTGTTACCCTGCACATTCTACCCTTCTCCTAACCTCACCTCAACCCCTTAGACCCCATCAGACCACAGATGTTCATGACATGCTGTCATCCGCCTGTCAACCTCCTCCATACATCATACACACATACACAACTGCTTACTAGCATTGTTTTAAACTACATCTGGGTCAAGGAAAGAGAAGGTAAGAAAATAAAAAAAGATATTACAAAAGAGAGCTTCTCCCAAAAAAAATAAATAAGTAAGTACATAAATCTTAGATGAAACTGCCTCATCAGTACAAGCTTGTTTCTGATGTAAACTCATTTTATGGATGACGGAAGGGATTGTGTCACAGTTAACCTGAAAGCTTGGCATCATAAAAACTGAAGAAAATCACAAAAAATGTAATGTGTTACAATATTACCTCAGAATTTAAAAGGACAGTTTGGCATCTAAACTTTTTCGATATCCCACTCCCAACTAGTAGAATATGGCTGCCTGGTCAGTGGCCTTATCTTCAACTATGATGCTCAAAACCACTTGGTTAGGTTAAGGCACAAAAAATACAGTCCTTTATTATAAAAGCCTCTTGGTTAGTCGCCAGTCTGACAAAGTCCACTGTATGACCCATCCAACCACCCCAGCCAACACCCACCTCAGGTTTTGATGCTGGAGGGGTAACTAAAGCTTGAACCTTGGAAGCATAAGGCCACTGGCCAGTCTGCTGTATTTGACGCATTGGGAGTGAGACCCATGCATCCTGTTGAGAAAGAAATAAATCTGCTTTTTCTTTTGGTAGGGTCTGGTGGGTTTGGCATTGTGCAGACAATAGGGGGTGAGTCCAGCAAAGTAACATCGTTGTTCGCTTTTTAGGTGAAGCTCAAAACTTATGCTCTTTAAAGATTTTCACCTAAACATGACAGTAGGTAATAAAGCCCACCTGCAGTCAGTTTGTCTTCCTAATGGCCGACGTTCTTCCTCAAACAAAGAATGGGGGCATGGTTAATAGTCAAATGTAGTTGTTAATGTCAGCTGAGACCATTTTGAATCACTATGTCTATAAACAACTAAAGTGAAACTAAAACAAAAGTAAAAATCTTTCATTGATCATTCTTTCCGCAAATGATGTATAAAAGCAATCTGAACAGCTTTCTAATTCCCTTTAAACCAAATATAGTCTTCAAACATCTGGAAAAGTGATTGCTGACTTGCTGTGTTTAATGTATTCATCATGTACAAACTTCAGTTTCAGCTGGCTAAGAGTGTCTTTAAATTCCCATCATTACTTCTAATGCACAAGTGACCATTATCCATATGGATTATAATTAGGGCCATTACTATGAATCCCTCTGATTCATTTATTTGTGTTGAAGCCAACAACTGTGTTTTGTGCAAACAAGAAATCTATATTTTACATCAAATTCTCACCTACAGTTGCATTGCTGTCCCATTTTTCTTTATCGCTCCCTGAGCCTGAGCATTTCTGACTGTCATTCCTCCTGTGGGTGGTGAGGTCAAAGGATAGCCTTTAGTTTTCCTCTCATTTGTTGTCTCTCTGTTTATGTGAACAACAATTCAATTTTTTCAAAATAAACTTAGAACTTTTAATGTGCACAACAGAGAATAAATGTTCTCTCTTTGTACCTGAAGTGCACCAGGCTATAAAAGATGTGCTTAAAACACCCAACTGGCTCGAGATAATATGTATTTTACCCAGAAAGTAATTATAGCTGTGCATAAAATACTTTTTCGAATACAAAAGTGAAGTTTTGGGAGTTCTTTGTGTCTCTCTCAGTCCTACAAATCTTTTCATTATTTAATATAAATAATTATTTATAAAACCTTACTTTGATAGGAAATGATCTTATGTCTGTACTTGATGTAAGCGATTATCAAATGATCTTAAGACGAAGCCCCAGGAGTCCCTGTTTCTCTTACATAAAAAAAATCTATTAATCAAATTTTATTTAAAAATGGTGAACTGGACACAATCATCAAATTTCTGCCAGATCCTGGACCATCCAATCACATTCATGAGCTGAATTTAGATTAAATCCACGTTATTCAGTGGGAGGCAGCAGATATGAATTCAGTGACAGCAGGATTGTTAACTTCAACAGCCGCAGCCAAGTGAGGTCATTCCCTGCTCAGCTGCCACAGTGACAGTTACAGGAAAGAGGTTGAATCCCATTTAGAGTGATGGCTGCTTGACAGCTCTTCAACAAAAACACAACCACTCTGCCTCAGAATCTTACCCCTATCCCCCACATAGAATACCACTGTCAAGAAGTAAAACAAAACCTCATTTCATTTTTTTCCGTATCATTATGTTATCTATGATTATGCTTGGCACAACAGTATCAATCAGTACGTACCAAGTGCAACAGATTTCCTACTGGATACAAACCAATACTGCTATTACTGTGATCTTATGCAATAGTTATTCAGAAATGTCACAGAGTGAGAGGCGGGACCACTGACGAGGTGTTTTCTGTGGGAGAGAGAAGCCTCTGTAGCAATGGACTTCAGCCTTTTTAACTTTCAGGATCTTTTACATGAGCAAGAACCTATAAAGAACACAGAAGGAAAAAAGTATAATATGTCTCCTTTAAGTGAGTTCATTGGATCTGTTTGCAATTAAGTTTACCATGATACCTCGATTGCCAGAACAACTCCCTATAATCCCTTAAATGATCCCACTTACATGAAACTTTGCAACCAATTTTTCAGCCCTGATGTGCTAAAACAATGTTTTCATGAAGCGGTAAGCCTTCTTTTAATTCCTCACAATGAAATGCCACATGTCAGACAGTGTTTTTTGATGATACAGAGTCCGTATTATTCAGAAAACTTTGTCCTTCTGTAGGAGCACTCAGTCTTTCGAACAGGAAAGAAATTTGTAGAAATATCTTGAGATTAAAGTACTTGATCAATGTTTTTATGTATAAATGCCAATGCTTATTCATCGAATTTCAGACGGTTTTGAAAAATTAAACTCGCACAGTTGAATGATTTAAGAGGCCTCATTGGTTTATTGAACACATTTTAACTACCTTTCTTCCAACACTTACTTGACTGTTGGCTGGTGTATACTGTTAATGTGTAACACTTATTCCCAGAATAAATACTCCTCACAAATAGCAACATAAATGAAATATTTCGTTCGACATATTTTGTTTTTTGTTGTTAATTCAGAAGGCTTTAAATGTTTTTACTGGGATTACAACTGATGGAGATTGTTAGGAATGAGTCAGATAGCACCTGAGAAGCTGACGCCAAAGGAAATAAATTTACTCATCCATTAACATAATTTCCAGACACTGATTGGTCCAACAAGGATTGTTTTTTATTTAACCTAAGCGCAAAACACTGGTTTGATTAAGATTACTTCATACAGGAGAGTGTGGTGTTAGACAAATTTCATCACCCATTCTCACAATATTCTGATTTTGTGGTGTCAGAGGCCACGAATGATTTGACTAGAGACACAAATAAAGACCAAGGCACAATAGCTTGCATTATGCATTCATCCGAGGACACAATACAATCCTTTTCTTTAATCAGTACAAGTCTTTTGCCATCTGATTATTAATTAAAGGTGATGAGAGTGTGTGTGTCGCTCACACAAGAGCGACTTACCCTCCTCTCCGCTGTAGGTACGGCAGTGGAATCTGCATTAGGCATTCATCAGAGAGAATAAATGTATATGGACAAGGTTTCCCCTCACACACTGCTAACACGGTCTGAGCACAGACAAATTGTTCATATTCAAGCTGCCCCCTAACGTCATTTTGTAAATTCATTCTGACATGGGAGCTCAAAATGAAATGAAAGCCTACCGCTTTCATCATTATTGTGTTATCACTCCCTCTCCCCCTTTTCTCTCAGTTTCTCCTCCACATTGGTCTGATTCGTTTCACCTCATTTCTTGAACAGTGATTCACCTTCTTCATGCCCACTGGGATCTTTTTATATCCACACCATACATTAAACATGTCCTACGTCAAGCAGATGCTGCACTGGTGTCGTGGACCCCCCCAATAAAACTGCAACGTTATTCACAGTGTGATAACACAAAATAGACAGTCACCAAACATCCTGTGCCCTCCAGAAATACTGGCATCTCGGTTTAAATGAGCCAAAGAGGCTGCACAATGAAAGAGAAAAACAGCACAGATGAGTCATGTGTTCTTGCTGCTGAGTATTCAGTGCTCAGAATAAAAATTACTCTCATTCACAGTAATTACATTTTTTTAATGGGTCTGGTATCCTGCACTCGAGAGGAGAAGTAGGCTACAGCATCCCAGAACAACTGTGATCCTTTAATGAGTAAAAAGCTAATCAAAGTAAAATTCACTGTGATTTGGTATAACTTTTGGTGATAGAAACTATAGTAGTACATATTGCTTGCAAGTTTTATTGCGTGCGTGGCAAAAGGAGGGAGGACATTTGTTTCGGAAGCAACTGAAAGAAAGACGCAACTTATTTTTATTTGCAGGGTGCAGGACGATGACATAATCTACTGGTGGATATTTAAGATTATAAACTGCAGTTTTAGTGCCGTTCATACACCTAGGTCATGTGCCTCTAATTAACAGTTACTCAGTAATAGTAGTTTTGTTCGGCTAAAGTCGTCAACATTCCCAAGTAACGTTATGTCTTCATAATAATGAGCTAACAGCAAGATATAGCTCTGTAGCAAGGCCAACATTGGGTGTTATTTTCTTTTTCATTTCACCTTTATGCAGCCAGGAGAGTAGCCTCATTGGGATGAACAATCTCCTTTAAGACAAGCAGCAGCGCAGTTACATGGTTGCAGACAAATGTTTAACTAATAAATGATGATGATGATGACACATAAATTGCTTTGTTATAAAATATCTAAACTCCCATCAACATTGAAAACATCTACAGCTAGATGTTCTTTCCAGCTCCCGAAGATTCAGGCAGTTTTGCAACAGGTTCCAAGCAGAGGGAGCAGTGTACTTAAAGTATGGACTTCAGGGACAGTTAGAAGAATCAGTTCCTAGGAGCGAAGACAATAACTTCCAGTATGTTTTTTTTAAGGATGTAGTTCCATGGGTAGAATGGAGGTACAACCTTCAAAAAAAGTACATTTTTGCTACCAGGACATCTACTAACTGTCCCTAAAGTCAAGTTGCTCTGCCACCATCTGTCAATTCAGAAATACATGCTGCTGTACCACCACACTAAAGAGCAGCTTCTTTTCTGTGAGTCTTGTTTGCTTATGCAGTTCATATAGAGGCATCGGTATTTAATCATAACCAGGTAAAAGTTCCTTGTAATATGTTTAACAACATGTGAACCAAACATTCATTCATTCGTCTGTGAAGCTTCCTGTTTCCCGTTGCTTCCAGTCTTATGCTAAGCTATGCTAATTGCCTCTCAGATAAGTGTATTTAGAACAGCGCCGTAGTAAGCAAAAGAGTCACAGTCGATACATGAGAGAACAAGCCTCAAATCTAAAAGCTAACATGGACAAGCATGATTCGTGGATAAATGGTGGATTTTACAAGGTATGCACAAACAATCAGCCACTTTTACAGAATCCATTAATATGACATCATTGTGTAAGAACTCACCATGCTAAAATATCACTCTCTAGTCCAAATATTATGAACTATATATAATGAATTTTATATCATTTTAGTCTTGGATTCCAAACAATGAAAATAAATGTGAATCAGCTCACACACACACTCACTGAGGAAAGAGCACACACAGGAGGTTTACAGAGCCTCTGTAGGATGTTCGATCTCATTAGAAGTGTTTCCTCATGAATAACATTGAATCAGGATGAATCACTTGATTATAGATTTCCATGTGTCCCCGTGTGTGTGAGTGTGTGTCTATCTTGGCAGAATAAACAACAGTGGGAAGCGCCAGTCGGTGAAAAATGGGCGCCACCTCTACCTCGCTCCTCTCCTATTGATTTAATCTTCGCAGCCCTTTTGCCACTCCCTCCCCATCCAAAATCTGTCTTCACAAAACACATCCAGAGGACAATCCCGTCCACTCAGGTTTTGTTCACTTGACTCTGTGAAATGAGCATAAATAACCCTGACGGGAGGTCAGAATATTGTCTGGGAGTGCAGTAATTCTCCTGGCTGGTGAGAGGGCAGTTAAGCATCTTGAATACAGACTTGTAGCTCTGTTTATACCGTTCACCTTACTTTCTTCTTGAGAAAAGGAGATTTTCCTCGACGCTATTTAGTAGGGATGCATGATAATATTGGCACATCATCGGCATTGGTTTATAAAGGCTTAACGCGACCCAAAGTCATGAAATTCTAATATTCTTTGTGATTTAATGCCTTGATATATCTACTACCAGTATTCCTCAGCTTGCTTTTCATGTAAAATCATCCTGCGCAGAGTTTAGGTCACAGGCCTGATCCTGACTGATTGGAAAGCAGCCCTTGTCTAGAGATGTGATCATAACAAAGTCTGTCTGAAGCCTGAGGATTTTCCTCTGGTGGCAGGCTTACCTGAAATACAGCCTCCGCAACTGGCATCTCCCTGGCTGTCGTATCCAGACTCGCTGCAATTACAAACCTTTTGGCAGTGAGTTGTTCTCATCATGTCCACATGGGAGGGCAGTAAATGAGAGCAACCGAGTAGAAAAAGGGGAAAAAAAGTTTGCTCCTCACGCACGTCTGCAGCCACTTCCCACCCTGCATACTTCCATCACCTCCCCCCTTTCAATCTCATTGTGCTGGCAAATTAAAATTCACGGGTTGCCAAGCCATCCATTCTCCCTCCACTGCTTAATTGTCTCGAAAATTGAGGAGATTACCGGGCGCGATTTATGTACAAATAAGAAACTGTCAGAAACCTGGCAGAGTATACCATGACATAGACACACACATAGGCTTGATGATTTGAGAACTGTGAACATCAACCATGGGATACCTCAAATCCCAACTTATTTTGATAATGATCAGCATCCTCTTTATCTATATTAGTGTGACTTTTCCTGACATGTCTATAGACTTTGAACATCAGCTCACGTTGCAGCCACATGAACATCGTCGCTCTAAGGGTCAGCTACACTGGTATCAGCTGTTTTTCTAAGGAGATTAGGTATTGGCTGCTCACTTAAGAATCTGTTTGAGAAGCATCAGGCTTTCAACCAATTCCAATGTAAAGCCATTAGCGGCAATATGAGACGCTGAGAGCAAGTCGGGTGACGTAGTATGAAGAGCAACTAAGTCCACATACGGTAGAGGTTGGGGTTGATGGATGGGTCAAACAAACACTGGACTTTCACCCAAGAAACGGATGTTCGCGTGTGTGTGTGAAACCAAAAGTGAAGGTCGACTTATTTTAGCATTACATACTTAACCTTTCATTCCTGGAAATTTGAAAATGAAAGGTTAGATGCTGAATTATGTCCCCAAGCTGTCAGAAGCTCTGTAAGTGCTTCTGACATTAATCTATGGGAGTGTGACCACACTGAATTATTGATTTTTCTCAGCTAAATTTCTGAATGCAAAAATAAGCCTGCCCCTATTAGCTGGACAACACCATGGGTACACATCATAAAGTCTTACAAGGTCCAAGCTAATATCACTGAAAATGGACACCTAACAATTGTTTTTCTGAGCCTGGCAAAGAAATGCCATTTCATGACCTCAAAATACCACAGTCAGAATCTAACAGGGGCAAAAACTCATTATAGTATTTTATTTCCTTATTTTAATGCATATAGAATAGTCAAAAACAAGTGTTTAGGTGGATAAACAGCAAGATGATGCATCAATCATCCATAGGCTGGTGTGTAGGTGCTCGCTCAGGAGAGAAGTGAAAGAAGAGAGAGTGGGTCACCTGTCTACATGATCACTCATTGGCTGTTGTAGGCTATAGGGTGGGCATAGAAGTTCATATCTGCTAAAATGAGCTGTCAGTCGAATGGCTGACATCTCCGGTGTAGAGGGATTCGGAAAAGGTTCACTTACAACACATTCATAATGTAGTTAACCTAACCTAACCTAACCTAATGTCATGTAATGTAGGCTACGTATTTCAGCCCAAACCATGACTGGCTTTTTGGACAGTCTCATACAGACAATAAAGGCTACCTTGTGTGTTTGTATGAGACACTGAGGAGCATGACAAAACATCACCTGTATTTGACTATCTGGGATTGAGAAGAGGTTGTGCCAGCGGATTAGGTCATTAATTTATTTACGCATGAATATTTGCTACGTTTACATTGTGTTTGGCAAATAATGGGATCAGACCTCTTTGGATTAAACATGTAAGTAGTAAAATTGTGCAAGAGCCATACTGCACATTTAACGCCAAATGTTTTGGCAATCAACATGTACTCATTGTTGTGTTATAGTATTTTTTAGTAGTGTCTTAAATAAAGCTGCCAGGAGTTTCTAAATGTAGTAACATATTGCCAAGTTGGCAGCGATGGTTAGCAGCTGAGCTAACATTTGGCTCACAACAACTTATCGAGGCTGGGGCCAGTGATACTATTCCTGTAAGCAAACATTTAGTTAAAATGCAGTTAAGAAGAGTCAATTGTTGGCCACTTGAGCAGCATACTTTATACTACCATCATCATAAGAGAATGATGTGCACTTTGCCAGTTTTTCTGATTTCATGAATAGCACTGCATCTCTTTGAAATTATTTAAAAACATCACCCAACAGTTTTAAACTAATAAACACACATGCAGAGAACAAAAGCAGTGCAACAAAATCATTCCTTTCTGCCGAGCTTCTTATCTATCTGTCATGAGAACAACTGGAAAACTGCCATATTTACCTCACTGTCACTGAAATCATAACAGATCTCTGACACCGCCGTCTTGTTTGTGTCCCGTGGCATTTTGTAACAGGATCTTTGTCTATCTATGCATTCAATCAGGCAGGCATCTTTAACATAATGTCAGACTGAAAAATGTGTGAAATTACATAGAAATTCAACTCATAAGGCATGTCGAGCGAATTCTGACCAAATCTGAATAAATAACTGTGGGTACCATTGTTGGGAAGACTGCACTTTCTTCGTCTTTTATAAAATCTCTACCAGCTCAACATAAATAATCTTTTCTCAGTTCTTCTGTCAGCTTCTTTGCACACCCGTATCATATAAACATACATATGCAGGTTCACCTCCATGTTAGTAGGCATGATGTCTGCAGGTATGTGTGCATCTGTGCAGGTCTGTGCTGGAACTCCATGTTCTCTCCTGGGAGGGAGCCAAATGAGGCAGTGTGATTATAGCCTACCGATGTAATCTCACCTCTTAGACTGCCGCCACTCAACCCCACCTATCCCCATCCCTCCTCCTCTCTCCTCCTCCTCCACCATCCACTCCTCCTTTCATTCCAGCCCATTCCAGCTAAATCCAATTTGTTTTGGTTTCAAATAAGGCCTTGTTTTTCTGTGCTCTCGCCACTTCTAACAAAGTAGCTTCTGTTATTGCTCGTCCAATTTGAAATAGCTCCCCCCTCCCCCCTCTCCCCTCTCCCCCTCATCTTTCTTTCCCTTCAGATGCGATCTTTCTTTCTCTTCAGGTCCACTCTTGTGATGCACAATAGGCGGTGTAAACTGTAGATGTGTAGCACCAGGTACACTACTGAAAAGCTTTCACACAACTATACAGAGCTTTTCTTCTGCAGCTTGAGGACATTATTGGCATTTTTTTGTAGGACTTTTCTGTCTCCACAGGGGTGGTGATGCAAATACACACTTTATTTAACTTTAAGTGTGTGAGTGGGGTCTGTGCTCATGTGTGACAGGTTGATATTGGTTTCCAATCCCTGACATAGATACTGCAGGTAGAAAAACTTTTGTTAGCAGTAGATTTACTCATTTTATTTCAACTTTTGCACTCTCAGAAAAAGATTAGTAAAAGGTCCTGTCATTTACAAACAAATAGATAACATTTCACATTAAGGGTACACTAATTAACATAATTTAATGCAGTAATAAACATTAATAGTTAATTAATTTGTCTAGTAATCATTTACTAATGCTGTTCATGTAAACTAAGGTATTTGTTTCTACAGTATTTAATATTTTATAAAGATGCTATTAATATAAGTTAATACCACAAGGGTCACAAAGAGTCAATGAATTTACCCGTGCTCAGAACATGTGCATTCAGTGCTCAGATAGCCCTTAATCCTATTTTGCACAATAACATCTTTATCAATCATATACCAATATTTGTTAGAACCTTAATTCATCCTTAATAAATGTAACTGTTGACAATTGCTAACAGTTACGTAATGCTTATTAGTGTATAAACTAATATTAATAGCATCTTTGTAAACAATTAAATAATGCTTAATTAATACTTTAGCAAACAATTTTGTTAGAACCCTAAATTATCCTCAATTGATGCTAACAAAAGACATTTGTTAACAGTTATTAATGCTAACTATTGCTTTATTTCAGTGTAAGTTAATGCCTATTACTATATTAATTACTATTAATAGCAATCTTTATAAATTATTAAAACATGTATAAATTAATACCTTAGTTAACATGAACAGCATCAGTAAATTATTACTAGACACATTAATTAACTGTTAGTTAACTGTTAGTTAATGTTTATTACTGTATTAACTAATGTTAATTAATGAAACCCTTATATGCCAATATTTTTAAGAATCTTGATTAACCCTTAGTAAATGTTAAGAAACATTTGTTAACAGTTACTAATGCTTAGTTAACATAAACAAGATCAGTAAATGATTACTAGACACATTTAATAACTGTTTAATTAATGTGTATTACTACATTAACTGATGTTATTGTAAAGTGATAGCAACAAATGTGTGTAATTCAACTGAGCATGTTTGAGTGTGTGTTCAATTTCTCCATTGTTGTTTAGTTTTTAGTGGGTCATGTATACTTTATACCCAAAAGAGAAAACAAATGAATTTGTTAGTTTTATCGCATGGAAACTTAATCTGGACAACTAATGTCAGAGAAAAATGCCTTTGTACAAGGCAGATAATCGTTATTAATTAAAGTAAGGGCAGGGTGAAAGCGTAGGGAGGTGGTTTCTTAATTGTTCAGTAAATGTATTGAATGAAATGTTTTACTCCAACAGTCCTCACTCCTATGGGTCCCGTTTTTAATTGAAAACCTGCCTCCGGGTTGATGCTTATGGATGCTGCTGTTATTGCATCGCCAAGCATTAGGCAATAAAGAGGGCTTTTCCACAGTCTAGTTGTTGATTGATGTGAATTATAGCCATAAAATAACAATGTGTTGGTAATGATGATGACACAAATAATTATAGAAATTCTAATGGGGTCTTGATGGTGGTTGTGATGATAGTGATGATGATGATGAAGACAGATGGTGGTGTTGAACAGGACTCACACTTGCACGTGTGTTTATGCCAGTCCCTGCATACCAGTGCACACCCATGCCCTACAGAAAGTTCTATTATATGAAAATGAACTCAATGGCAAATAATTGTTCTGTGTGTGTCCATGTGTGTGTGTGTTACAGGGGATGATGTATCTGGAGGAGCGCAGGCTGGTTCACAGGGATCTGGCAGCCCGAAATGTCCTGGTCAAATCCCCCAACCACATCAAGATCACCGACTTTGGTCTGGCTCGCCTGCTGGATGTTAATGAGAAGGAATATAATGCAGATGGAGGAAAGGTAAATCATCACTTTGTGACACAGGTAATTTACACTATCAGACAAATAATCCCACAAGTAAACAAAAAGCATATATGTCTGCATTTGCCATCTTTGAATCTCACACTGTGTTGCGCAAGACGGTTTTTATGTCAATGTCGTCAAATGCAAACGTCTTGTAGCTCCCCTCGGTGTTTCATACAGATGCACAAGGTCCCACTCAGAGTCTGGCTGAGACGCACCAGGCTTTCAACTAGCTTCAATGTAAACCCATCTGTCGTATTATTAGACGCTCAGTCTGGTGACGTAATACAAAGAGCAACAAGGTCCAAGTGGGGAGGAGGTCTGGCAGGACGGGTAAAACACAGGAGTTTCACCTAGGAGACTGCTATTCATTCCCTATGCATGTAAAACCAAAAGTCAGTGTCAAGTTACTTAAGTGTAACATAGATATGTAACGTAACATATTTATCGTTACCCCCTCCATGATCTCTTAAACCTAACCAAGCAATTCTGGCGCTAGAGGATACCGTGTGCATCAGTATGAGACACCAAAAAGCGCAACGATACATCGGTATTTGACGACTTGGGAATGTGAACAGGTTGACCATACAAGACTACAAAGGGTAGAATGACATCCTGGTTAAGTTATATGTATTTTAAGTGGCAAATTGCCATACATTTTGGGAAATACAATTTCGCTAGTTAGATGAGTGGATCTATAGCACTCTCACATCTAAATGATAGTTATGAAGCAACAGCAAGCAGTCACGTTGTTATATGTAGCCATTTTCTCGGCTGAGCATAGTGATTTCTTACTGTGTGTTCAGACAGAACATGAAGCGAGTTTTAGAGGCGGCCCTTTTGCATGCACAGTCAGTGGAAGATGAATTTGTTTTACAAACATTCAGAAACGAGAGGAAAAGGCAAAGAGTTCTGAGTTGAGTCAGAGTCTTAGCTTAGTAAAAATACACAGGCACACGATCAGTAGCCTACATCTGTTAGAAACATCTGTGGTCAAATATGTGTGAATGTCAATGGGTGAAAATTTGCTTCGCTTTCTGTCTGAACACACCGGTAAAAGTTCCACAATTGTCATCTTAAGATGGATGAAAGGCTTTTTTTAGTACTGATTAAACAAACAAGATATAACCAGTTTATGGGTTTTAGAGGTACGGGGTATCAGGTTTTGTTTCTTGTTTCTACAGAGCCAGGTTAGATATTTCCCCGTTTCAGTCTTTGTTTTAAGCTAAGCTAACTGTAGTCTTATATTGAATGAAAAGATATAGGAGTGGTACACACAGTCCTGTCTAACGCTCAGCAAGAAAGCTAATAAGTGAAATACAAACTACCTATTTAAAAATGAAATTCTATGTTAGGAAATGTTTTAACGTGACTTCCATGTCATCATTCTGTCTTTAAATTGTACTGTACTATGCACTCAGCCTGTACTGAGTGACCTTGTTAACTGCTTTTATTACCTGCTCCTTGATGTGTTTGGTTTCCAAGGCTCATTGAGATATAATATTCATGAATTACTATTTTGGACCATACCATTGACATGTTGTAAAAGACAACAACAGACATTAACATTAATTTGGACTTTATATCCTGAGGGAGGAACTAAGCCCATCACAAAGGACAGTTTAAGTGGAGTCAGTGAAATACTCTTCTGCTCTATTGGACCGTTTTATTTACTTTTAGGGGAATGGAGATCTGTAAACCCTGAATGTAGTAAACAAATACGTCCTTGGAGCTCTCTGTTCTTGGGCTTCTGGCCTCTTCAAATCTTGGTTCATCTTTTTTTTCTTTTGTATTTTTTTTTTTTAAACCCACTTACCTATTTCATCCTCTCCCAACCCTCTAAGTTTCAATCATGTTTGTGTCAATGCTGAGTGTTCTGGTATTATCCCCTCCACTGAGAGAAAGACAGACACACTCTCACCTTCGACACCCCCCACCCCTCAACCTCCATCACTGTAATCAATAGAATTGGCCTTCAAATCTAATCACAGTGTTAAGCTGCAACTCAGACTGTCCTGCCAATTGTCCCACCTTATTCCAAGACAGCTGGAGCTTGTGTGTATGTGTGTTTGGGTTTATTTGTTTGTCTTCTCTTTCAAACCTTGTTTCCCTTCACTCTGTCATCCATCTCTCTTCTCTAACCTGGTTTAAACAGTCTTTGTATGCCAACGTCTCACCAACAGAAGATCCAAGTTCAGTATGAACTCAAAATTTGTGTCTTAAGTGTCCTTATCAGTTTCATTTGAGACATAAGAGAAAGGTATTATTGCCTGCTCATTGTAATGTATGTGCATGTGATCTGCTTTGCTTGTGCCTGGCAGATGCCCATCAAATGGATGGCCCTGGAGTGTATCCATTACAGGAAGTTTACTCATCAGAGTGACGTTTGGAGTTACGGTAAGCTTCAAAGTGTCCTCACAGAGAACTTGTTTGAAGCGGACAAAACCTTCAGGGTTATATTTACATATACAATACAGACCAAATTATTTCATGGATTTTTATGACTAAATTGCATTACTTGAAAGAAATACATCATCATTGGTCTTGCAACTAGCTGCTCTTGATTTTTAATTTACAATAAAAACATGCACTTACCAAATTTCATCATATAAAGTTAGAATTTGACAGCTAATGTATGGTTTTGATTGCTATCCTGTTTTGATTCCTAACAATAACTCAATCTGTCCAGTGTTGTAGCTTGATGTAAAGACAACATTAAGTTTTGGCATCAGCTCAACATTCATTTCTAACCAAAACTTGATTTTTACCCAACGTTTGAGGTTAATGTCTACCCAGTGTAAGGTTTTGACAGAAATCCACTTTTGAGTTCCAACTAAAAATAAACATTTATCCAATGTTGGAGGTAGAGTCAAGTCAGTGTTGGGTTTTCATGTCAAACAGGTTTTCATTTCCAACCAAAGTTCAATGTATTTCCAATTTTAGAGGTTAATGTTAAGCTGACGTTGGGTTTTGACATCAACACAATTTTGATTTCCACTTTAAAATCTAACATCAGACCAACTTTAGAAGATGATGTCAGGCAGACACTGGCTTTAGAAGTCAACACGATTTCATTTCCAACTAAAATTTAACATCTATACAACGATGGAGTTTGATGTCAAGCCGACATTGGGTTTTGACATTAACCTCATTAACATTAATCATCATTTAAAACCAAAATCCAACATGTCTCCAACCATGGAGTTTGATAAAATTCAGTGTCTATCCAACGTTGAAAGTGGATGTCAAGCAAATGTGTGGTTTTGACACCAACCGGATTTTCATTTCAATCTAAAATTCAATGTCTTTCTAATGTTAAATTGACATGCAGTGCCATTGCTGATTCAGCTTTAAAAAAAACATTTTTGGTTATTGGTAGCAGCTTTGCGTAAAGGTTCTCAGCAAAAAATTAACTTGTTCTGGGTTAGTCATGCCTGTCCCACCTGCAGCCAGTTTAAAATGCAGCTGTGAGACTTCTCACTGATACTAAAAAGAGGGACAATATCATCCCTGTATAATCCTTTTACTGGTTATCCATTAAATAGACAGACTGGAAGAGTTTAGCCCTCACTCTCAGTTCTTCCTCATCTACCTGCAATATTCATATATCATATCAATATCATTTTTTAGTCCCCTTAATTATTAATACAAAACATGATTTCTTTTCTTTTAATTTTTATTATCTAATTGTGTTTTAATTTTCTCTATAAAACACTTTGGTCAACCCCTTTCAAATGTTTCCTACAAATAAAGTGACCTCAACTTGCCCTAGGTTTTCTTTTTTTTTTTTTTTTTCAAACTAAACGCAATGTCCTAAGTGGCGTGCGTACGTGTGCAGTCGTCTTAAAAGGCAGGTTTTTTTCAGCCTGCTGCTGAAGATGGGCAGTGACTCTGCTATTCTGAACTCAGTGTGGAGTTCATTCCACCACTGCGGGGTCAGAACAGAAGAGAGCCTTCACTGAGATTAGCAACCACGGGGTCCACTGAGTGGCAGGGTGGCCAATCGTCCAGACAGAGGAGTGCGATGGTTGCACCGGAGACCACTGAAACAAAACTGAATCAGAGTAGTAAGAAGTGAAGAAAAGACTCAAAGAGTGTGGATGCAAGTCAATCTCCTGAAGGTGAATGTCATGCATGCAAACAGTAAACTCCAGAATATTTCGTGGAGGGATTTGTCATGCTCCATCTACTCATTACATTTTTTTGAATATAAAACTCTTCGCGTCTTCACGGCCATCAGAATGTAAGCAAAGTTTAAAAAATCTAGGCAAAAATATCCTATCAGATTTTTTATTTTTATATTGCAAAATATTATTTCCTGTTTAAGTCGACCAAGGAGTCTTATAGTCGTTAAAAAAAAGATTTTCAAAAAAATATGCACGACGGGTCATATCAAAGAGAATAATGTGTGTTTGATTAAAAGTATCAGTGTGGTTTAGTGCATCCATGTCCCCACTGGGCCTCTATGACCGCGGGCTATTATACTTCCATCTTATAGTGTGCATTTACTCTGCTTAGCACTCATTAGCTCATTAACACCAGCGTGAGTAAAGCTGAAGAGTGCTGAAAGTTCAAGATTGACTGATGACTTTCAAGACTGATAGTTCTTCTTGTCCTCTGTTGACTTTCGTTCTCTTATCATGTCCTTTCTTCCTCACCCTCTGTTTTGTTGCTTCCTCCTCTCTTCTGCTTGTATTCTCTCCTGTCTCTCCGTCTCGTTCCCCTTCTGATCTCTTCTGCTCCCTCACATCTTTGCCTTTCCTCTTTGGTCTCGTTTTTTTCCTTCTTTCTTCACTTTTCTTGGTTCTTACTTGTTCTGGTCTGTTTCCTATTTTCTCTTTTTAACTTTTTCACTTACTCTTCTGAACTCTTTAATCTTCTCTACTCTTTGCTCTTTTTCCACTTTGCTTCTTCTCATCTTGATTCTCCTTATGTTTCCTCTACTTCTTATTTTCTCTGTGCACATATTTTCACCTTCTGCTCTACTTAACTGATCTCCCTCCTTGCGTTCACTTATACTTACATCATCTCCTCTCTTTTATTTTGTCTCTCTTCCTCCTCCTCCTTTCTCTTTTCCATTTAGGTGTAACCATTTGGGAAGTAATGACCTTCGGAGGGAAGCCCTATGATGGGATTTCCACCAGAGATATTCCAGACCTGCTGGAGAAAGGAGAGCGTCTTCCTCAGCCACCCATCTGCACCATTGACGTCTACATGGTCATGGTGAAATGTAAGTAGAGCCTCAGGGTCGGCAAAACACCAGAAAGCCGTGGCGGACTAATGATTTTTGAGGGTCAGGGGCCAAAAAAATAAAAAGAGCACCAGGGCGCAGAAAGTCTTGATATATTTATAGTGAAGAGAGGGCACTTCACCACATTTTCCCCACTAGAAGGACACCATAGAGGCCACAGGGGCATCCAAGAGGGCACTTTTGCTGTATTTCTTTCTGACATGTGGACACTCACCCCCCAGCCTCGGAGTCCACCAGTGCCAGAAAGTCCTTACAGTATTATATATTCAAATGCAACACCACCACACAGCCTTAAAGATTACCAGTGTTACAAAGTTACAAAACAATATTTACCGCAGAGCTTCTGCAAGGACTGGAATATATTGTGCATCATTTCCAGATGCATTTTCCTTTTGTCTGCATCCACTGTGCCTCAAACAGTAGAAAAGCCAATGGATTTTAAAGGGTGAAGAGAGGGCAAGCCGGTTTTTAGTTGAAGCAGGCAAAAACAATTACGCTTTTATTGAGTGATTTTCAAAATGCCACAACAGCTGTTTCGTACAAAAGGGTGCAGGCAGTGTCAGAGATGAGATTTTTAAAGCCGAAATATCACTATTCTAAAATTCAAACCGGCTATTATTTTATCATTTCAGTTGATGGTGTTAAAAATATGAATGCCACACAGAAGCATCTCTCTGATGGTAATTATAGTGAGAAATCCTCCAAAAAGAACAAAGTTCAGGTAGAAGATTAATTAGGAACTAATTTTTCTGGCGGGCTATGACCCCCACCACCGACGTGTTTGCCTTATTGGTCGGTCACTGCTGTCACGCCATCAGCCACTGGGGTCGCAGGTGGAGATGTTACCTCTGGCCACTGCTGCCAGGACAAAAACTTGGTGCCAGCTCCACCTCGGCCTTGTCCTCTAGTCTCCAAGCTGCAGCCTCTGGGCCTCACTGTCACCTTGGCTCTTACTGAAACTCTGAACCGTGGCCAACCTGGCAAGCAAACCCCCCCAAACACACACACACACACACACACACACACACACACAGCAGGGAGAGGTCACTGTCACCTGCCTGTTATCTGGTTTTCTTTTTGCACCGCTACACATGCAAAACTCATACACCCAAATACACAGACACATGGTGCACTGCACACATGTGGTGGAATTGCACCTTCTGATATTCACTACTTCGACATAAAAGTAGACACAGAGATAAAATATATCACTTTTCCATATGAAATCTCACTCGGGTGTGTAAAGTCTTTTCGATCTCTACCTCTTATTTCCCTGGATACCTAGATGGGCTCTAGTCAGGGCCAGATCACATGATTGCTTTGGCATCATAGCCTTGTGTTCACTGAGAAATTGGCAGAGAAGAACATTACTCCATATGGCCATTCTAGTGATGAAACAGTATTCATCTTTAGATTTAAAAAAAATATTCAATGAAGAGAACTCATTAAAAAAAAATCTGTAACCGTTCATTATGGAATAAAAATACATTTTTTATAATAGCATATGGTTCAGATGGAAAAGATCTTTTGAAAACTATAGAAGAATTTAAGTTTGATGAGAAGATGCACTGACAGGTTTTTATTGGTCAGTTACTTTTCTTTTTAGTTGTGATCTCAGCAAGACAGATGAAGAGATAGAGTATTTATGGTTATTATTAAAGCTGTCAAGCGATTGAAAAAATGATGTAATTAATTACATGCTTTGTGATTACCTAATCTATATTCATCACATATAAAATCTGTCACAGGTACATTTACTTAAACGGCTGTTTGATTGTGGCTTGGCAATATTGGTTGCTCACAGTAGCATCTGGAGCGGTGCTAGGTCTGTCCTCTGAGCTTGCTGATAAGTGCTTTGCGTTCAGGTGTATTTCAGGCTTGAAGAACTCCAATGGTACTAAAATTATTTACTGCAGAAATTAAACAGAAACCTCCTCCCATCAACAGCTCGAACTGTCCTCCTTTCAATATTTCTACAGATGAGAGCAGGCATACGTCACTTTCCTGTTGCCAAAGCGACAACGCTCCCTTTTTGGTTGAAACAAGCGCTGTGAATTGCCACCACCAAATAGAGATAAACTGGTGGCACCATGCTTAAAAGTGCCTGCATCACATTTTACAATTTGCACATCAAACAATAAAAAATAAACCCACAGTTTACAATTTTTTTTAACTTCCCCAAAGAATGAAGGAGAGTAAAAGAGATTGGTGGCTTTAGGCCGTCAGCAGAGAGGATGACACTGGTCAAGTTTAGGACCTGGATAATCAATAAATGTTCATATATGGAAAAAACTTTGATCATTAATGATGTTACTGAGTAAATGACAAGTGTGTCAATTGTGCCTGTTTATCAAAGCAAATCAAAAACAAGTCTTCATGATGGTCTAACTATAGTTTTTTACCGTCAAAAACCATAAAACACCTGCTTTTAGAATGGAGTTTGGTCTAAACACCATCAGGAGCAGAGGGTATTTTCAATCAGTCAATCGATTTTTATTTGTATAGTGCCACTTCACAACAAAAGTCATCACATGATTGATTTTAACGTTATTAACTCACATAAATTGAGCTGACCTACCTTTTATTAATGAACCTTTGGACATAATTTTCTCTGTAATAAATTAACTGAAATGAAAACGTTATTTTGACAGCCCTAGTTATTATTATTGATGGCACTTGTTTTTTGCAAATATAAAAACGTAAAGATAATCACAGCTCGGCTGACTCTTAATTTTGTGTTAAGATGCTTGCGATATCACACTGACACAGTTTGAATGAGTGGCTGGGTTTTTGCTGGGATTAGGAGGAATCAAACGTTAAAGGTGCTGTTGCAGTAGCCTTCTACACAGTTCTCACTCTTCCTTATAGACACCTTTCATGTTGAACGGCAATGATTCACACTGCAGCCTCATGTGCGTGCAATTCAAATTAAAGTTATTTAGGGCTCAAATTATTTGTATTAAAAATCAAATTATTCTGAATGTTTTTATGCAAATAGCAGAGAAAAAGAATAAGGCATACATATTTGATATGGTCTGCGTAGGCAGAGCCCTCGACACCAAAGTGTAAAGAATAGAAATGCTCTGCTTGATCACCACTGACACGTACACTATTTATTGCACCTTTCCTCCCACTTAGGTGCAGTTAAGTTCACAGGGCGTCAGGAAATAAAGTGATCTTGATTGGTGCAGATGAGGCTTTTGCTTACTGCTGAGAATAACATACTGTGGGACAACGTGCACATTAATGGGGTCAAATTTAAAGTCAAGGGCTCTTGGCAAAAATATTAAGTATCCACAGGTTTGGATATATTGGTCTGACACTAACTGAAACATATTTCTCAGGCTGGATGATTGACGCAGACAGTCGGCCCAAGTTCAAGGAGCTGGCTGCAGAGTTCACTCGGATGGCTCGTGATCCCCAAAGATACCTGGTCATCCAGGTGGGTAATTGTTGATGACATCCCTGCAAGATCTGGTGACATGACTTTAAGATGATTTCATGACACTTCTTTTTTCTATTTGTCTAAAAACCAGTATAGGTAAGCTACCCTCAAAGTGAAAACTGGCCAGTCTTCTTCTTTGTGCTGTCATTTTCTAATATTAAGCCAAATTATACAGGGTGTGGGTATAAGTAGATGCCATTAATATCCATTACAGATTGCATTTTTCTTTCCTTCCTCCTCCTTTGTGATAAGAAATACACTAACTACTCATTTCATTATCTTAAACTCATTGCCTTATACCTTAAATTAGACACCAGCTACTGTTAAGATACGCTATAAAATATAAGCAGAAATCAAAATAACAATCTTTATTTTAAGCTTTTTAATTAAAAAAAAAAATAGAGCTCAACAGCATTTGTTTCTCTTTTCAAGTCATATTTACTACTTGGCTTGTTCATGTGTAAACTGCTTGTTAATTTTATGTTTCTGACATTTTGCTTTACAGTTTGTCTCATGAATTACTACTGCAAATAAGTGAACAGACATATTCTGCGCATCCACACACATCTTTTCTCAGGGTGATGACCGCATGAAGCTGCCCAGCCCAAACGACAGCAAGTTCTTCCAGAGCCTCCTGGACGAGGAGGAGCTGGAGGACCTGATGGATGCTGAAGAGTACTTGGTGCCCCACTCCTTCAACATCCCACCACTGGCATACACACCCCGCACACGCATGGACTCAAACAAGGTATTTCCTTTCAAGAGCCTCCAAATGCCTTAAGGGAAAGGTTCAGAGTGTTCCAAGTTTGTCTCAAAGCAACAGTCAGGTATCCATGAAGCTAGCAGTAACTCTGTGTCATGGCTTGTCTGTATAGCAATCTTTTCTCCCAACGTTATTTCAGATCAGGTCAAGTTTTCAGTTCTTTGTACCTTTGTTGAGATCCAGAAGCTTCCACACAAAACTGTTCACATTTAACAGCTCCAAGATAGATATCTAAAGGGAAATACTGGGTCCAATAGTATCTTAAAAGTCTCCCTCGTCCTCACAGAATTTAGTAATTTAACATTATTTAAGGTTTGTAATCTTTCTTCCAGTGTAAAAAAAAAATGTGAATATATAGTAGATATTAGAATTAATATCTCCTGACTTTATGCAATGCTTTCAGTCATATAAAATGAAATATTTTCTGTTTAAACTGATGTAATAAAACTCTCACATCTGGAATATCACACCCAACATGGCGGTAAAGAAAGAGACATTTCAATATCATCTGAAAAGTGCTACTAAGGGCATTATTTGCTGTTTGCATCAATTTACCGGGCGCAAATTAGAGGCAAATCATATATCTTTGACTGGGTTCTTATACTGGAAGTGGATATTCCTTGCCTGGTGGTGGAGGATTTCTCAAATCACAGATACTATCAAATCCACTTTTCAAGCTGTCAAAAGAATCATCCCAGGTACTGCATTTTTAAAGTGAATTACAGTTGATCTCCGTTTCTTGATTCAAGTTCTTCTCTGGCTTGGTTTTCCAACAGAAGGGGTACGTTAAAATTGTTTAATGATTTAAAGCTCCTGTTGGTAAGATAGTTGATTTTTGAGACTCATTCGCCCAACTCGCCCAGTACTGAGGCTTTTGGATGGCGGCCTACCCAGTTACAATCCCAAAGCAAGTTGGGAAATCCAAAGCGTCAGTATTACTTTTTAAAATTAAATTATGTAAATTATGCGTTCATTCATATATGCCGTGGACACTATGCAGTTAGGTTTTAGATCATCAAGCTGAACTTTGAAGAGTCTCTTCTACAGCGATCTGCAGTGCAATAGTGGCAACTTTCCATTTAAATGGAGAGTAACACAAACCATGATGTTGTAAGCCTCAAAATTCCACACAGGAGAGAACACTGTCAGCCCAAATGTCACACACACATTCATTTATAGTCAGTCAGTCCGGAAGAGACATTAACTCTCCCAGACCACTCGAGAAGAAAACTAAAGATGACAAGACAAAATGTTTGAGGTTTTTTTTTGCGTATCTCATGATAGTATAATCAAACATATGATCAAATAATATATGGTGAGGTATCTCCTACTGAAAGCTAAAAGGCGGTTGAGAACAGTGTAAAGTATGTATATTTCAGCAAAATGAAGTCCTTGTCTTATTTAATATTCAACTTCGTACTTTGTTGCTGTTTTAGTGCAAGGTAAATTAGAATTTAGTTGTTTATCTTTTAATTTTGCATGGACTCTCTTTCATATCACCATTTCTTTTTGAGTGAAGCAGCAGGGTGATTGAACCATGATGGAAAAGGAGACGATATTAAGTCAAAGTAGTCATTCAGATCATTTAGATGGTCCCTAAAGTGAAATAGGAATGAGTTTTCTCAGCGTGTACTGCGGGACTCTCCTGTTCAAACACAAAAGATTGAGATCTTAAAAAGACCTCACACAGATTTCTTACTTTCACTCTCATCTCCCTGTTGCTCTCTCTTTCTCTCCCTGCTTCCCTTGGTCTTTTTCCATTGTGAAACTTTGGTAATTGCCTTCTTCAAAATTGGCATTTATCGCCAGATTCCCTCAGTTGTTCAACTGTTCAACTGTTCGTCATCTAACTTTGGACTTAAATCTATCACAAAACCAGTCACACAGCCAGGCAACTCAGCCATTTTGTATTCCAACATCCCCCTGTGTTTGTGTCAGGATAAAAATGCCTGCTGAATGCCAATGAGAGACTCTTTTTCCAAGTCTTTCTGGTGCATTTCAGGGGGTGACACTATTTATTTGCATAATATTTGTAAAGTTATCCTCCACTGTTTTTGTGGCTTCCTTTTAAGGATACATACTGAATGAATTTGTTAATTTCATACAGCTACATTAATTCACATTAATCATGTAGATGGTTGCAATCCACATTGTTGTTGTCACACTTGAAACTGTTATTAATATGCATCCTCATGCTTAACCATGACAGCTCAGAATTTGCAAGAACTGCAAGTTTGATAGTGACTAAAACACTGAGCATGACCACACACTCCCTCTGCTTTTTGCAGGGACACTCTACTTGACTATTTTAATACTCAGTCCATCCTCATCAGATAAACTACCACATAGGTCAACTGTGAAAGCAGTTTATTCCAACCCATATTTACGCTTGTTTTTCGGTGGTGACCTCTAGTGGCTGTAGTAGTGATAACGGCTTCAAAGGAGGTAGTGAGGAACAATAGTATAAAGAACGAAAAGTCCATATCCAGTTTAAAACCAGAAGTTAATGGTGAGTTCTTTTAAAATACAAACGTAGTGAAGTCAGGTATACAACATTAGTTATTTATGTAACATTGGTGCGTTAGTAATTACAGTCACAGAAGGAATGTAGTTATTTTAACCCAAACCACAATGTTTTCCTCAACCTAACCAAGCAGGTTTAGTGCCTAAACCTAACCAAGTAGTTTTATTGCCCAAACCTAACCAAGTAGTTTTAGTGCCTAAACCAAACTGCAACTGTATGATGAAGGTCCGGTACGGCTGTCACTAGTACTTTGCAATGGTCATGTGTTTTTGGAAACAGTGATATATGTTGTTATGGGAATAACTGGCAAAAGACCTATTCAGTCCTTTTGATTTGAGGATGGGGTTGTATTATTCAAGAGCAATGTTTTACCTCCCCACAGTTCAACATGTTTCCACAATAGATTCATCAAGTCCATGATAGTCTTGATGGCCAAGATTTTAAGAAATAATGTGACTGTGATGCTGCCGATTGACTAAAGTGACTTCAGATAATGAAAAAGAATGAAACAGTTACACACAGAAGATGAGCACAACTCGTACCTATAAAGTTCTTGAGTCTTTTCTGCATTTGTAGCATTCAACCAGAGTTTAACCAGGACATAACAGTAAACAAACTTTGGTTTGATTTAACAATTTCATTATCTCTCCCACCAGTGACTGACCCATCTCTTACTTCTAATAAAAGGCTATTTGGGTCTGACTCTTGGCAGAGGCCTGAGGAACCTTGTAGTAAAGAGGATGCCAAAAGTCATGAATAATTGATCAACCTGATAAATAAATTATTTAGAAAAAAACTGCTGGTCAGAAGCAGGATTTGAACCTGCTCCTTTACTCATAAAACAGAACTCAAGGAACATTACCCCACATTGCCATTCTTTCAAGTTGTGTGTTTAGGAAAAGTAAGTGCAAACAGTAAAAATGTTCTATCTTTTTAGTATATTTAAAGACTTCTCAGACGCCATGCAAGGAAAAGTAGGCGAGGGAATGGAAAATGGAAAACAAACCTCTTGCTGGATACATGGGGAAAAAAGATAACTCAGAATAAAGCACACAGTGAGGTTCTAAAAAAGCCCTTTTTTGTTATGAGCGTAGACACAAATGCACACAGCAGGGCAGGCCTGATACGGCTACTTTAAGACTTTGCTGCGTGGAGCCTTTTAATTAAAATCCTTTTAATTAAATTGTCCTTGGCAGTCACGCTGCCATATCATTGTTTGGCACTGCTGTTTGTCTCCCCTGCCTGTCACATTTAAATATTACTGATGAACAATGGTACAAAGAACTTGAATTGGATGACATTTTATAATTCAACATTTTTCTGTGTTGTACTTATTAAGTCATTTTACTTTAATTTTTGTTTCATTTGTCTTTTATTTGTTTGTTTTTTGTATTGCATTCAAAATCAACTTAACCTGCTTTCAGAACTAATGTATAGACCAAAGACTGGACAACCTCACTTGGAGAAGTGAGCTGAACTGAAATCATTCATTGAAGAACAGAGAAAAACGTTGCCATGACTCCTCACTTATATTTGTCTTAGCAGGTTTGCTTTGTCTTGGTATTTTGATAATCTTGGATTGTGTCCAACATTCCTTCACCTATGCCCTTACTTAACCCTCTACATCTTCACTTCACCCAGAACCAGTTTGGCTACCAGGACCCCAGTTTCAGCATGGAGGACATGCTGGCCACCCTACCAAGAGTGGTCTCTGTTCCACCGGTGTCTGGAGGCTGCCTCCCAGCACAGGACCTGGCCTCAGGGGGGCAGATTGGGGGTGGATTTGGCCGTGGCAACCAGGATGACCCTCGCTGCAACGGCACCCTGAGGAAGCAGGCGTCCCCAAGGTCAAATACCCTTGTGGCTGGCTCAGCTCTCACCGCAGGACCAGGTAAAGCTATGTGATGTCTGAAAGTTGTAGAAACTGAGGGGAATAGTAATCTCTAAATGTCACTGTGTGTGACCAAAATCAAATCAGTGGTTGAGCAGAGGACAGTGTAAGAATGAAAAGTAATAAGGTCTTTGCAACCAAAGCATCAGTTTTTTTTTATTTGTTTCAGTTATTTCATTTCATCAGTTATTATTAATTATGTAGCTGTCTCAGTAAATTGTATTATCTATTTAACTGTTGTAGTATGGCCTTGGTTCTTACACAATAATCCTTTTCCACTCTTCCAGGTATAAAATAGAGAGTGATAACAGTTGGTTACTCACTTAAAGAATCATTTAAACACATAAACGATCATTTGTTTAATAAATAGTCAATGGAAAACAACTTCCAGTGAGGAAACAGGCTCTCTTCCTTCTTTGACTGACCCTATGTGCTGTCCTCATTGGTATTGTGCTGTGACAGTGGATCACTTGCCAGCAGAGGATTTGGGAGAAGAGAAACGAAGGATAAGCTCAAATCTAGCAGCTGTCCTGCAAAACTGAGCCACATATTACACCTCTCAGGCAACAGGAGAGAGGCAGCAGCAGTGGCAGACTTTTTGGGCCAATTTATGCCTCCTTTGCGGATTTGTTTTGGTAGGAAACGATGCAATCAAGCCTTAAGCAAGCTTTATAAACAAATGTTTATCTACCTGCTGTGCATTCATTGGAGAGTGTTGGCTGATGGCTCTATCTGTGATAGACAAAAAATCAAGATAAAATTCATCTTAGGTCACTAAAACCTCTAAATACCCATAAAAACATTAGTCATAGCCTTGCCAAGGGGTTAGTAACGGCACTAAATAGATCACAGTACACAAAAATTTATTGCATGTCACAGGTGCTTATTTACGCATCTGTGTCCAGGATCCTATCCTTCATAGAGACTGGGTTTGTAAAGTACCATGTCCTAAATTTCTTTCCCGCTTCCTTGCTGTCTTTTTGTTTCCCAAGGTGGAGGGGAAGATAGTGCTGGACAGCGTTATAGTGCCGATCCAACCGGTCTTTTAGCGGAACGAGGAGCAAAAGCAGACAAGGACAAGGATGGCTACATGACTGCCATGAGAGACAAGAACAACTCAGGTGACTTTGACTGTTTGGAGAACTTCTGGATTTCTTCACGTGGGCTGATATTATAATAGTAGTAATAATTACTACTAAGTATTAATGAGCTTAATCTTATTTGCACTGGCAGATATATCTGGTCCTCCTCCCATTTAAGACAGATTTTCATCCCATCTGGTCCATATTGGGCCAATCAAAACCATTAATCTAATATGGGGCGGGATTGATACGATGACCGACAGAGAAGCATTTCAAGTTCAAATCTAAAAAGGGGACACATGACTGTTTCTAGGTCTATCCGGGGTCCAAGTCCATCTAGGCTCACAAAACTCAGATCAAACTGTCGAACTGGGCAGTGCTAATCAGATATTAATCAAGATTCAAGAACGTTTTGAATCAAAGGTCACAGAAATGCAGACTTCATACTGTAAGCATTATTTTAGTGTTACCATCAGTGACTTCTTGTTGGCTACAATAGCTTCAATAGAGAAAAAAGGTCTTTGCTGATCTTATCACCCCCTTTTTCTTTCCAGACTATCTAAAAGCAGTAGAGGAAAATCCCTTTGTCACGCGCCGCAGGAATGGTGACGCCCACGCAGTGATCGATGCAGCAGGATGCCACACCCTCCACATGGCTGGAGCTGCTGCTGCCCCTAAGAGCCAGTCCATTCATGGGGACGACGAGTATATCAATGAGCCACTGTACCTGAATACCTTCCTTAATCCTGGGGACAAGAATGGATTGGCGGGCGCAGTCTCCATCTCTGGCCCCGGGTCCTCTGCTGCCCAGTCAATTTCGCAAACAGTCAACCCGTCGACATCGAGCCACACAGTCTCCTCCTCTGGATACGTGGTACCCCCTGGCCACCTCCCCCACCCATCCTATCCATCACACACCCTGCATCCAGGGCATTCAGGACACACTCTGCACTCAGGCATCACCAGCAACACCATCATGTTTGATAAGAAAGGCAAGAAGGCCACTTTTGACAATCCTGAATACTGGCAGCACAGTCTACCCCCGAAGTCCTCACTGCATAACCCTGAGTACCTGCAGGACTGCAGCACGCGCTTCTTCTACCGGCAGAATGGACGCATTCGCCCTGCTGTGGCCGAAAACCAGGAGTACTTGTCTGAGGCTGCTATGAAAGCTGGCAATGTGTTGCCACCCCCTCCATACAGACAGAGGAACACTGTGGTGTAGTGACCCACCTGTAGCACAATGGAGGGATGACTAGAGGGATAAGGGTGGAGATTAATGGACGTTGAAGAGTCCTCTTGTACTTCTCAACCTGGGTTCTCCTTGCACCCTCCCTGAACACGTCTCCCTGTTATGTCTGATTGCAAGTCTTAAACTCTCACCCTAAGGTTCTGCCTTTTCTTGACAGGACTACAATTACAGTCACTGGCAGCCTCACTTGACACTCACACCATGTTTTTTAGCTCCATCCTTGGCCCTGAAGCATAGAGCAAGTTGGTTCTGTTCCGGAGCACACTGTCCTGCCATGTTTAGTATCAGAAAGGCACAAAAACAACACAATGAAAGATTGAAATAAGATGTTTGAGGAGAGAAAAAGGAGAAATTAACTGAGGTTAGCCCAAAGAGAGGATTATCGCCATGCCCTTACATGCTTTCTTTATCCAACCATGAATTACAATTCACCATGTCCTTTTAGCATTTTTCCACCCATTTAGATGTACACATTGCAAGTGTAGTCTGTCAAATTACTCATGCACACAGAGTTGTTGTGTCGTGACTTACCAGCAAACCTACGGTCATGCTGAAGAGCCCAGATGTGGCTCGCATGCCTGTCCACACGCTTCTTTGACTTTAACATGTTGCTGCACCGGTAATGGAGTTCAAACATTTATCACACTCAGCTCGTATCATACCTAAAACATGCTAACATGCCTGCAGCCTTGACACATCAATAATAACCATACATGAATTCATACGCACACACATGCACTGACAGATAAGCCTGCTGCTACTGGAGGAGAAGTGCAATTGACCTTGTGCTGGAAGACAGAGTGTGCCGATAATGGCAGTCAGTGGTGCAGCGCAGACGAGGGGGTCAACAGAAAAGTAAATGTCACCACAGTTTTATGGAAAGCTGTGATATCACCCAGTACCTGGTGGAAAGCATCCAACAGATTATTGGCATGGCTAGGGTGGGATCTAAAAGGTTGATTGCTCAGAAGACCACCCTTAACTTCTCTCTCTTTCATCTGTACCAATCCAGTCTGAAGAGCAAGAAAACATTCCACTTCAATATTACCTTCATAAGATCACTGTAAGCAGCATCGTGACTGACATGACAAATGGTAACTGCAGTGCAAGGAATAATGTTTCAATGGAACCGATGCTTGGGAATGGACAAATCTTATAACAGGGAAAGAAGCATGATGGCGGTGGAAAACATATGAACCGAACGTGGGGGAAAAATATACAACTTTCAGTTTTCGGAATCAGTTTATTTTGTTCTATTTAGGCATCAGGGATCTTTTTACTTTGTCACCTTGTCTTACACAAACAGCACAGACATCCAGCCACAAAAGAGCACTGTGGAGATGGCAAACAGGCTAACCCTGCAGAGCTGTAAATAAGCCAATTATACGTCATTATCAGAGAGACACAATCCTTGAAAAGGCTGCGTGGACAGAGCTGTGTCTGGAAAGATGTAAGGTACATCAAAAGATGAGGATGAAAGATTTTCTCTGCACCTCTCATTATGTCATAAAAACAGAAAAATTAACTTTGACCACATAGTCACGACTGCAGGGCCGTGCTCTGTCTCATAGGGTTAAGGTGGTTCAGGAGTAGAGACTGTCTACACTGTCTAAGAAGGTATCCTCCCTATTTGTACCATGGGAAAATGAGACACTTTCTTTTGTATCGGTGTCAGACATCACAAGATATCACTGCATCCGCTGATGGCTAGCTTTCTGTACTCATACAATACTGCCAGATGCCACAGTAAACTCTGATGGAGACCGCTAGCATCTGTCGTCAAATGACTTTGAAGCCTAATTTGGGCTGGGGTTGATAATTTAATAGCACTTAATGCTCTGACACAGCCAAATGACTTTGCTGTTATTCTCGCTCCAAGCGGCAATTCATTTTTTCTCATCATGTTGCAACTATAATTTACAGCGAGACAACAGAAGGTTTCCACTGCGCTGAGGCCTCATGTTAAGTGTTTCATTAGGCATTCTACTAACAAAGGAGTATCCCCACTCTCTAAAGAATATCATTAAAGTAATATGTGGGGTTGGGCGATTTTCAACAATAAAAAAGTCCAGGGGATAGAATTTTTTTATCATCTTTGATAGAATTTTTTTTTCCAGACTCTTGCGACTGTGCTGACAATATTTGATATTTGATTTGAATATGTGATGAAATACATTGTTTAGGTTTTTGTCACTGGGTTAAAGGGGTACCCCAGAAATTTAGCATTGTGCTGCATTGTCAAAATTGAAGGACTAGAGGCCAAGATATCCTGACCTTAGTTTGGGTTATTGCTCCAAAAACACAAACCCTTAATTCAACTCAACAGAAGTCAAAGCAACTACACTAATTTAAACTCGGTTTAAATCAGGTGGACAGAACTAGCAGTGTGTGGCTAGTTAGCAGGAGCCCGGGGATAGCCAGTTAGCTCAGCTCCACAGGTGGTGCAGTGCTTTTGTCTTGTACTGAACTCCAAAAGAGAAAACTCTCACCAGTAACCTGTCAGTGCAGGTTATTAGCATTAAATGCTGTTTTTGTAGCCTGTGACACAAAGCCTTGGTTAGATCCCCTGCTTCTGTTTGCCCTGTTAAAGTTACTGCATTACGCCGTTAATACAAACTCAACACTTCCTGAGACTTGTGCAACATCTAGTGGTAAAATTTGGTATTACCGGTCCGGTCTGGTCTTAGGCCTTTTACCAAACCGAAAATGTTTGAATTGGCCCAGCCCTATCCTCCGGGTAACATCTTTACAGTGGAAAGGGCCTTTTTTTCTGTGTGCACTACGGAGCAATTTTGACAAGAATGAAGGAGGCTTATCTCCGGAGCTGTATCCAGTTCTTTATAATACAACAAAGCTCTTTCTACCTCCTAAACCCCAAACCTCTGATTGTTAATACAACCTTTCTATTAAAAAAAATTAGGTCTAAAGCCCAAGTAGCAATAACCCTGATGACATCGCCAAGGTAGAATGAGTAAAAACTGATGGTGTGCCCCTTTAACCAAAAACAGACATTACGATCTGCAAACACTGTCTTGAATACATTTCCAAAAAATTGACTACAACATGTAAAGTGATGTTGCAAAATTAATCTATACCTTGAATTTAATTTTAAATCGTCCATCCTGAGTATTAGGTGATAATCACATGAAATGTGGAGACCGACTAGAGCCTGTGCATGTCTAACTGCTGACATACCAATACACATCCACTGTTACACAATCTTGTGCCTCTACATTAAAAACACCAGGCAGAAGGAAGAGTCAGACAAGCAGTGCTGATGATTTAATGCCCAAAACACAGATGTTGCCCTGGCGCAGTGTTTTCTCCCACTCTCAGGTTTTATGGGGAATAATAATCATCCAGTTGAGCTCCAGCTGAGGCACAAGTTACCACATCATAAAGGGACGTCAAACGTACCAAAATAAAAGTATAATGGAAGACAGATCAGTGCCATGATACCACAGGAGATGTCCTACAGAAATGTGAATTTTATAAGTGGGGGGGCAGGGTTTGAATGGTCATTGGTCAAGTGTCATTGACTTTTCTTTGTTGCTAATCTGATTTGAGCTGTGCTAGATCCATTCTCTCACACTTTCTTGATTGTTCTGCTGATTTCAGATTTACTAGTTTGAACTTACACTTATGTATACTTTCTTTGTGTAAATGTGTGCAACGAAAGTGTCCTCTCCATGTTTTAAAAAGTTTAAAGTCGGTTATGTAAGTCTATTTTTACCATCACCCATAAGGTATTAGTTGTAGTGCTTGTAGACTACTGTATGGCCGTGTGTTTAAGTGCAATGACAGCAGTGGAGAGTCACCCAAAGGCTTGGTAATGGATCTCTATGGAAAAATAAAGCCAATCTTCTGGAGGAGAAAACCTGCTGGCGCTCTCAGCCAGCGAGCATCGCAAGGGGCTTTTAGCTTTTTGAATGCTAATTCATCCACTTTCCCCTGTTGCTCTGTGGGGAAATCATGTTACCCAACATCTCACCCAGTGCTCCAGCTGAGAAACCCTGCACGACAGGCAATAGGTTGTAATCCTGCAGCGGGGTTAAGACTAAGGTATTAGCATTCTAGAAATGTTACCCGACCAATGCATCAATGTTACAAAAGCTAGCAGGGGAGAAGGTGCAAGTGCACTGTAACTGGCAGAGGAGACCAAAGCTGATTGCCATTCTTTCTCTCTCCTCGGAGGTGACTATAGAATTGTATGTAGCAAACACTGTTGTGCAGCTAAAGCTGTGAAAACCGAAAAAGCAGCTATTTGTGGAGGGAATACGAACAAATACTTAAACAGTCTGGAGAGGAAAAGTGATTGTGGTCAAATGTTAACATGCGTCATAGTTTCATGTGAGAAGATATAATATTCTGTTTGATATAGGTGTAGACTCATAGGTACAGAACTTATTTAAAGGAGCACAATAACTCCCTCTCAATACTGACTGTCATCCAGTGAATCGGCCTTATAGTAACAGTTCTATTTATTTTGTGCATCTACTTTTATTTTGGGGTTAAATGTATTTTAAACAAATGGTATCATGAATATTGTAAATGGTGTGTAAAGTTTTGTTTTTACTCTCATACATGCTCTTCAGGGTGTCATTGTGGCAACAGAGTTTTTTGATACACAGTTTGAAGGCTTCATCATCATCATGTCCGTCATTTTCTCTAATCTACTTAAAAGCAATTAGTAGCTATGTCCCAACTCAGATGCTGGATGTTGCTTAATCTGTTATCTCCAAGTTGATGTTGTTCCTACATCATAATTAATGTTGTTCCAGGACCATCATTGCAACTGACCAATCACATCTTTGGGATGTCACAGCTTTGCAACTTGGGAAAGAGAGTGGAAAATATGCAGGAGTACTACCGCATATGTGAAAAAAGTAGTATAAAGCTTTTGTGGCTCCAGAGGAAGTTGCATTGCGGGTATTGTAGGTACCAGGTTTAAAAAAGATAGAAGAATATGTGGAATAAAAAAGGTGATATCTCTGGTTCTGCTGTATCAATTTTGGTCATTTGTTTTTTAAACTGTCCATAATGAGTCCAACTGTGTCACAGGAGTGCAATAGACCTGAGGACTGCTTTTCACCTGGCGCCTACATTACCCACAATGCAAATTAGCCGTTGAGTGACATCACTGGTGGTAATTTATCAGATTGCATGCAGCTTCCTCTGGAGCTACAAAAGGCTTTCTACTACTTTCTTTACATATGCAGTAGTACTCCCCGAGACCTGTAACTACACTCAAACATGTGAAATTGGTGGAGGTACCCTTTAACTCCACCAATATCCCAAAATGAATGTTGTGATCAGGTGCCCTGAAGCTTGATGGACAGGTTCGATTCTGTTCTGTTTTTAAAGGTTAGTTCCACTTTAAAATCCACTGAGCTTAACATGTCGAGGCTGCAAACGAGATTTCATCACTTTAGTTAATGTGATGCAATTACTTTCTCGTAAATACGACATCACACGATACTCCCCAGCTTTACAAGTTGGTGAGGATCACCACTGACTGGTGCACATTGGTTTGGGGATATTGAGGTCAGCAAATACTAAGTCAGTTGTGTCCTCTAAAGCAAAGACAGGCTTAATGTTTCAGACACATTCTTTTGTGGGACCTATGAAGTGGGCCAGCCCTTGTTGGACGGTTTAGACACATCAGGGCCAGAAATGAGGACTTTGGAGGGTCCAGCCCCTGAACTGGGACACAGCATCTGTATTTATAGTGTGCTCTATTTCACTTTTCTATGCTTTGATTATTCATATCAAGAGGACATTTTTCACAGAATCTGTAATATCAACCCACCTGTGGTCTTACTGTATTGGATTAACATATATTACATGTCAGAGATCTTCACTATTTAATACTCGGCAAGAAATAGTTTTGGTCAATGCATCATCAAACAAATCACATTTTTTTTAAAGGGAAACCATAAAGCAGCTGACAAACGCATTTTCTACCATTGTAATAGAAGCAAACTGTGTATGGCTGTCATACTCAGATTTTACACTAATTTGTGTGTGTATATTCTACCATGCCATGATAACAGGGGTAGATGCCAGTGGTTGAGTAAGCACAGTTTACAATGCATTGAATTAATGGTAAAACTGTAAAATGGAATTGATATTTGTCTTTTAACCAAATGACATTTAGGTAATGGGTCACGCAACAGTTTTACCATTGTTAAGAAAATTAAAAATAAATAAAAAGTGGATAGTATTTTTATAGGTAGTTAAAAAGGTGGCCAGGTGCATCTGTAAATAGGACAATGATGCTTCTTTTTCCAGCTGAAGATATTTTTTGTTTTGATTTCTCCTTGCATCATTGCATTTCTAGTGGTCTACTGTACCTTTATTTTTTTCGTTGGGGAATATCTTTTCTGTATGTATATAAATATATATACAGTACATATATATATATTCTGTAAATGTAATTTGAAGAGTGAACTCTGATTTTAAAAACGCTTGCAGGGTCTCTTGTCACCCCCACCCCCATTCTTTCCCCTGTGATTGTGTGACTGTGTTTTCAGCACAAATTGGTGCGTTTTGTGTTTCGACCTCTGCTCTTGCTCACTTTGTAGGAGTGAATTCTTTTCCTTTTTTTTTTTACTGGGTGTATTATACCTCCTCTACCCTCCTCACTTCTCTCAGTATTATCCACCTCTTGAGATTTTTTTTAAAAGATTTTGTACACTCTTAAAAATGCTGTTGCAATACTAATGAATATTCAATATTTTACCCCCTTTTCTCTCAGTCCTTTCCTAACCAATGTTATTAATCCACCAGTGTCACTTTGCATCCTGAGTTTCGAGGACCTATACTATATTTCTTTGACTAGTTTAATCTCCATTTGCACTGAGCTCAGTCATTGTTTACTTTAAGATGATATTCAGCTTTTCATCCATTTGGGGCAATACTGATTGAATTGTGTAGCAATATCATGTTACAGCTTACAGAGTGACTTAATGGTGTATGAGAGAGAAAAAGGAAGATAGTTTGCATGGGCTGAACTGATCATTTAAATAACTGATATTTGCTTTTATAGGAGGTCTCTAGGTAAGCTTTTTGGCTTCATCAGGACTTAAAGGTCCGCTCTTTTCCAGAAGTCACAGTTTAACAGGAAGTTAATATTTCCATTTAAAAGGATCTTTATCCAAGACTTTTTGGGAGTTTGGCCCATTTGCCACCTTACCTAATATTTGAGGACTGGCACCAAAATCATCATGTTGAACTATTTTCTTTATGGCATTGTAGCAAATGTGTCGGTAATGATCAAGCAGTGCTTCACAATTCTGATGTCAAGTGTTGCTGATGCTCATAAGCTGAAGCTGTATGATTGGATGTTAAATTTACTATCTTAACTTATCAGGGAACACAGTATTGTAGAAAAGTCTATGGACACACAATTTGACATTTGGAATATGCTTTCAGTTGTATTCGATGGTGAAATTATAGAAGACTCAACTTGGGTTGTTTGAGCAGGAAGTGAGCCAGACAACTACAGGTTTTGTGCTGTTTTCTGATCAACTTTTGATTGCTTAAACATTGCCATAATTTTTGTATAACTATGGCGTACAGAATACTATAGGCCTGTTGTACACTTACCATTAGAAAGTGTAGGGGCATTTGCACATATGATTTTGGTGGCAATCTCGTCATTTACACGATCCAGCATTTACATATATATATTTGGTAAAGGGGTGAGGTTGGCAAGCTTCTCAAAAGTCTAAAAAAGTGTCAGTTTAAAAGGACATCTAAGTTTGGGAAAAAATATCTTCTATCCTAACAATGATCATAAATTATCATTGCTTTGTATCGACTCATCAGAATGATTGAGGACTAAGTTTTATAGACCATACCTTGTCACATATTGCCAGTTTTAAATGTTTCTCTTCACTGGTTAATTGACACATTTTCCAAGCTAGAACATTTAAATATGTATTCCCTCTGTTTTGTTACATGAATCTGTCAAAACTATATTTTTAATTCAATATGAATAAAGATCAGTCAATATTTAAAGATGGATTGTGTTCACTTTTCTAGGCCTTAATATTGTTGGAAGTGTTGTGTTATTATGAAATGGTCCACAAAAAAGATTTTTTTTCAGCCCAGTCACGAGGATATAATGCAAGGAGTTAAAGTTTCTGTAAACTACAGATACATCCAAGGTTCATACAGTATATGCTTATTAGCAGACTTTCACATCGAGAGGTGGAGGGGAAGGAGATGGTGTTATTACAAGCCAGCAAGGCTGCCAAACAGGCGACCGCAGTTTGAGTCGGTGGGGACTGTAACAGGCCATCTTTCACGGGAAATCAGACCATGTCCAGGCATTTTTTCTGGTGACCAAAGTCGTGTGTTTTCACTGGAAGGTCAACCATCTCCATTACCTTAATTGGTGCCCAAAATCTGCTATTTTTTACAGGAAGTCGGACCATCTCTGTTTGTTTTTGCAGTGACCATACCAAGTATTTAAAGCCAAACCATGACATTTTCCTAACCCTAACCAAGTGCTTTTGTGCCAAACCTATGCAGAGTATAAGCAAAGCGTTATGACAAGAGAGAAATAGAAAACTGAACCTAAACAAATGCAAAATTTCATTTTGAACTTATTTAGCTAACATTCATTCTGGTAAATGGGTTGGATTTTTTTAAAAGATTGGGCTTGTAATCAGCACTGGGATCCCATGGAGTCCTATTAGGTAAAGCACTGGGTGCATACCACAGTTGTACCATAATGGAAATCCAAGGGGTTAGCATTTCATGAATGATCTTAATGTCAACAATGAACTTCACCTCTTCACCTTTCAAGTTACAGAAAAATTACCCATAGATTTTTTTAACAAAATATCGAATCAAATTTGTAGTTTTGTTGGAACAGGAGAGGTTAGAAATCCAGAGTGCTCATAAATCATTTAGTTTCGTTTAGTGTCTTTCAAAGTGATTGGCTTCAGTGTGGCTATCTGTCTTTATCCCCCTCTAGATGGAATTCAGTGCTACTTCCAATTCAGCCCTTATAGTTTTGAGGGCCCTTTACACCTCTTTACTTCAAATGTCAGCCCACAGTTGAGTAGTTCACCCAGACACACAGCAGTGTTGTGTAGCCTGTAGCCATAGCATGACATCTTCATTCTGCCCAGATGAGGCCGGGCTGCAGACATCTCTCACCATTCACCAGATTATGCCTTTAGGTTAGAAAGAGCAAGGACTCAGACAGTACAGTGGCTCCACTCCCATCACCACAACCTCTATTCTTCAGCCAATTCTTTTCACATTAAAAGCTCCTCACATGCACACAAACTTGTACACCGGCAGGGAAATCACACGGGAGCTCCAATAATAAGGTGTCATTACTTCTGACACTTGCTTGTGCATGATAGATGCATCTCTTTTCCAGCTGATGACATTTTATGGCATTATCATAGGAAATCCAATAACGAGATCGGCATCTTGAAGCCTTTGCCCCATGCAAAGTCAAATCACTTGCCTTAAGATGGTAATAGAGTGTGAGCGAAACAATCTGTCACTGCCTCTCCTCTCACTCTCACACGCCAACCCCCCTGACAAAGAGTATGGATTTTTACCTGATATGAGGGATGATCGGCACAGTTGAATGTAAACGATCCTAAATGTCTCTAGGTGAATCGATTGGCCGATGCTTCTCGGCGAATAAAAGTGAAGGCTGTACTTGACAGTACATCAATCCTTACCACAACACCACTACAGCGCGGCAGAACAATTTTACTGTCTACATGTTTTCATGTGCAGCTATTTCAATACGTGCTGATGTAAACAATTCAAAAGATAGAGGTTTAAGAATTGGCTACAAGCCAGAACTGCAGTTTTGCTTGCTCCAGCAAGAAGTCATTTTCCAACAGTATGCCATTTAGTGTATGTACACACTGTTCTCTCCTGTGAGAGTTTTCACTATCTCATCCCGGGTTAGTGAACCAATTGTCACAGCAACTGAGCCGTACAACCTTCACCGTAGACGGGACATGCTGTGGATGTTTTACCAGAGCAGATGGTTGCCCGTTGCGCAGCAGTTTCAGACAATCACCTGATGTAGGGCTGCAACTAACGATTATTTTGATAATCGATTAATCTGTCGATTATTTCTTCGATTAATCGCTTAATCGGATTTTTAAAAAATGCACTAATTTTATTTACATTATAGGGAAGAGAAGAACGAGGAGACGAGTTGGTTCTCAGTTTGATCCAGCACATCGCTGGCATCATTTATTTCTTTCTCAAATAGCCATGGACTAAAACAAAAAACATACAAATGTATGCTGTACGTGTGCAAAGATATACCGGTAGGCTTTTTTTTTTTTTTTTTTAATTAAAGTGCACAAAAAAGAGGTATTTTACATTGCTTGACGTCAAAACAGCTGCTTGCCGTGGTGTGCATGGTGCATTATTCCCCACCACGAAGCCACTCATGGTGAGTTGTTTTTGTCTGAAATTAGAAAGACTGTATGAGTATGCATAAAAGCACAATTATTAATTTACATAAAATTTAATACAGGCCTTGTTGTTTTAGTTAATTATTATTGCTTATGTAAAGGCCAGTAACCCAAAGGGCAAGTACAGACTAGACTTTTGACAACACGCACGCACGCACACGCGCGCGCGCGCACACACACACACACGCACGCACAATAAATAAGGGACAGGAGTCAGGACTAAATACAGAATTATATGAGAACAGACTGAAAGCTTAGCGGGCCAGCTAAACGTTCGTTTCACAGCAAGTAGATCGTTTCGTTTATCTAACGTTAATACCCACTGTTTGCTTGCCATCCAGCTTGACAAGCATAACTTAGCCGCTAACGTTAGCCTTGTATTGCGTTACGTTAGCCGGGTAATCTTGTCGAGCAAACAGCGGCTATTACAGTTAGATAAACGAAACGAACTACCTGCTGTGATATGAACGTTTCTTCACCGCTACGCACATGAGTCTAATCTTTTGTTTAATGAAAATCAAGATGAAGATTTTGTAGTAACATTAGCTAACTTACCCAGCCGAGCTCCCTTCCCCGGCGGCGTCATCCATGGCACCGACATGTTTCCTTTTTAAATGCTCTCGCATTACGGTTGTGCTCCCATGCCAAGCCAACTTCGGTCTTGCGGTTTTCTCCCCCTCCGCCATGTGTGTTTTTTTTAAGCCAGTGACAGGCTGCGACCAGGCTGCGACGCAGCAACTGATCTGCAAAACAAACGGCTCTGCGGGCCAAGTTAATCGCTACCCAACGAATCGATAATCAAATTCGTTGCCAACGAATTTAATAATCGATTATTATCGATTTTATCGATTAGTTGTTGCAGCCCTAACCTGATGCAATCATACTGTAATGTTATCATTTAAAATGACAGAAGAGTGCAACACCAAAGCTCCGTAAAACTTGTTTTGTCTTGCCCCCACTGTTGTGGCATTTCTATCTCTTTTTCTCAGAGTCAGTGTTGAGGGCGGCTGCCTCTAAATCCCAGCATGTTGGCAGCCTCTGATTGAATGGACTGTACAAAGCCCACTAAGCAGTGTTGCGATCTCCCTTGAGAGCTTTCATTATGGAACGGCATATTGGATCAGGCTGTCTGTCTCCAGAGGCTAGGCCTACAATCTCTCCAGGAATGCACACACACACACACACACACTGACACACAAAGACACACAAAACAAGCATCATACAAGACAACATGTAGACAACCCAGTCATAAATCATGCCTGATTCTCAGTGAATCTGTTTTCTCTTGACTTTTACTGTAAGTGGCCTGCATGTATGCAGGTGCTCAGTTATTTACAGACACATACACCTGTACATTGTAGGATGGGGCATTTCAAGCAAAAATGCTATTCAATAACCACTGGGAACTATTCAGCGAATATTCAAGTATCGACTCTTAAGACAAAACCATAGTCGCATGAACTATTAAAATTTTTCTAATTTGACAATTTTACAAATATTTGAAAATCTTGACAGATCCCTAGTACATTTAAAGTGGGACATGGCATGGATGATTTGCAGAAATGATAATAAATAGTAATAACAGAGAGAGGCAGGCTGAAATGCTCACTAAAATTACTTTTCTGTGAAAAGTTTTTCTTACAGAATATAAACTTTCAAGGCTTCCCTACATTCCAAGCGACATACTTTTTGAAGCTGTAGCCTTCCTTCATAGCTTGTGACTTGAGTGTCAGTCCTTGCTCTCTTAAGGTTGTTTTTTCTTTGGCAAAATAAAAAAAAAATGCATTGCTGAATCCTTTGTGGTGTTTTTTACAGTCACCTGAGATGGATAATGGAGTAAATGTTGTTTGAGTGCTTTGTTTTAAACTGAGCTAGCTACTTCAATTTCATGCTTGCCAATCTGTAGCTCGCAAGATACCTAGCTTGTTGTACTTTAATCTCTGTCAATAACATGCAAAGGAATTCTGCCATCTGTTTTACAAACATATAGGAAATAGCGTGTTATCCTTCCTGCATACGATGAACAGGTGGTTGAGACGCTACCGCCATCATCTGATGCCATGATTTCTTGGCAACAACACACCAGACTCAGCAAGTGGCTGTGCTTTGTTGGTTTTGACTGTCAGAATAAGGCAGTGCAACACGCCTCATTTCAGTCAGCCTTCAAAATGTGTTCTATGCACTGTAAGGATGGAAGGATCTTTAGCCTACTGGGAATGTGCCGCAACTAGATAGCCTAGATAGCAGGAAAAAGATATTTTTGTGTTAGCATCTGGGCACGTGTTTATGATTTGTCATGATTGCATCAGCGTCTTGAAATGGCCTTTGTGAATGATGAGTTGGCAATAGTTTTGCTACATATTGCACTGTTCTTTAACAGAACAGTCTGTAATCTAGTGGTTTCCAGTTGCCGAATCAGGGCCTTAACAATAACTTCTTCACTGAAAATGACCCAAGAGGCCAAGTATACAATCAGTGTTGCTCAATTAAGGCACCGAATGCTTAAAGTAGTCACATAACATAAATCAAACTAGCCCAAATCCATTTAAGTTTAATGATTTATTGGGCACATTAGAATTTAATCAGCAATTATGAAAGATTTGCACAAGCTACTTCATTTTGGCTGAATTCAAGTATTGTCATTTCAAGCTTGGGAAGATCTAAAACTGTCCAGCATTTCACTAAGTAGTGGTTGACAGCACACACATTAAGATTAATAAGGCAATCGCAATGGTCATTTACATACTGCTTGTGAACTACGTTCATCTGATTACTGTTGAATATGAGCTGCTCAGCATTTAGTGTTTATCACTCGCTTTGTTAGGCAAGGCAGTATTCATACTCCTATTGAAACTACATCGGCATTTTAAATGAGGAAGTTGTCATTACAACTCATTTATAACTCCTTTCACTTCCAATAATGAGCGATACATTGTGACAGCTGAATATATATTCAGAGAGAGAGTGCTTGTCCATTTCAACTTTGACATGATTCCCTCTTATCAGTGCTGTAATATTATTTGCTGTGGGTTTTCAAGAAATTCTCCCCTTGTTGTTGTCTCTTGGTTTATAGTCGACCAAACCAAAATACCCACAGAAGAGAGATAGGTGTGACCTTTCAGTTACGACTCAGGCAATAAAAATGAGCTGCAGGTAATCATTTGAGTCTTTACTGTGCAGCTACACATTCCCAGAGTACAGCCAGGTCCATGATTGTTGCCCAAACACAATTTTGCTAAGTGGCAATTTTGTAAATCCCAAAACAGCCAGCTGGTCTTTAGGTTTTCATTTAAATGTTAAACTGCTCAAAATGTGTCTATACAATTCACTGGCATCTGAATTATTTTTAAAAAGTAAACATAGTTATGATTGTTGCTATATTATATGTAAAAAAAATGATGTGGCCTACTCTGTGTATGTGACAATTCATAATTACTACATAACTACTACATTTCAGAGGCAAATCATTTACATTTAACTCCACTACAGTTGTCTAATAGTTTAGTTACTAGCTTTTTTCATATTATAATTTTTCACACACTTCTGTAAAAATACAGTTTCTCCAAATTTGGTGAGTTTTTGTGATAAACTAAAAGATTGATTTTTTTTAATGGGTTGAGGAAATCCTCCTAATTCCTAAACCAAATACAATATTAATTTCCAAAAACATTGGACAAAGTCACAAAGCTGAAAATAGGGCTGTTTTTCTGAGCTCATGAGAAGTTGACTTTTTAAAAGACACTTATTTCTCATAGGACAGCGATGCCACAAACCAGGGGTGGACTGATTATCGGCCCTGGCCGGTTATCAGTCTCTCACACAATGTCCTACAAACAACAATATATGACTGGTAACACAGCTAACTAAATACTCAAGTAAAGTACTTGAAAATTTCATTTTTACAGCAAATGAATATCGGTCCCAAATATCGGTTTTCAGTCTCCTTGAGTTCTAATAATCATTATCGGCCCTGAAAAAGCCCTATCAGTCGACCCCTCCTACAAACATATATGGATCCTATAGAATATGATGCACTGCTATAGATTTAAGAGCCTACCCAGCGAACTGGATAAAGTTAAAATTAGTGCAACCTTAAACATCTACAGTGGTAAAATGCAACAAACACATGAATGCACCAGCAGGCTAAGTAATCCAAAAACACAGGGACTGTTTTTTCTACATTTACAGAACATTTTACTGATAATACTTTCTTACTTTAACTCAAGTAACTTTTGGAAAGCAGGGTTTTACTTGTAGTGGAGTAATTTCACAGAGTGGTACTCACAGCCTACCTCCTCCACTTCAGCTTCTCGTAGCTACATAATTACAATCTGAATTCGTCAGCTGCCCATGATCCTCCTCTGTGGTTCAGTCTACAGCGGCCAGGAGTCTGTCAAGCTAGCTGCTTTTGGGAAGCTGCAAGTTGAAGTTAAATAACTTTTCACTGCGTTTTCACTACAGTGTTTTAACAGAAGTATAAACATTTTAAAAATTCAACTGTCGTTCTCAAAGCTGTGCCATGACCCGCGCTATTTCCACCGCCAGCCAGTAGTTCAAGGAGACCGACGTGGATGCTAATTAAGCTACTCTCAAATCAACCTGCTGCTAATGTTAGCCATTTTCTCGAAGGTGAACACCTGCTGAAGTGTACTGGACCTCAAGTTAAGCCCCACTGGCTTAGGTTTCAAGATAAATTGGCCTACATGACACTCTGCACAGTGATATATCACTCTTCTCAACTGTGAAAACAACCTGCATCTTCAGAGCATCAGTGTTGACACACAGCTTGAACTTTCAAAATGGTGGACACGGAGCTGACTTACGGAAGCCCTAAAGGGCCATGCATTCATACATTTTATTTCCTCCGTTTTCCCGTGATAACGAGTTAATTTCATTTGTTTTCTTGAGATCTCGAGTTATTATCTCGAAATAACAACTGCCGTTTTCCCGAGATAACGAGATAATTTTCTCGAGATCTCGAGATAACGAAACTTTGTTTTCCTGAGATAACGATACATTTTATTTCCTCCGTTTTCCCGTGATAACGAGTTAATTTCATTTGTTTTCTTGAGATCTCGAGTTATTATCTCGAAATAACAACTGCCATTTTCCCGAGATAACGAGATAATTTTCTCGAGATCTCGAGATAACGAAACTTTGTTTTCTTGAGATCTCGAGTTATCTCGAAATAACAACTGCCGTTTTCCCGAGATAACGAGATAATTTTCTCGAGATCTCGAGATAACGAAACTTTGTTTTCCTGAGATAACGAGATAATTTTCTCGAGATCTCGAGATAACGAAACTTTGTTTTCCTGAGATAACGAGATAATTTTCTCGAGATCTCGAGATAACGAAACTTTGTTTTCCCAAGATAACGAGATAATTTTCTCGAGATCTCGAGATAACGAAACTTTGTTTTCCTGAGATAACGATATAATTAATTTGAGATCTTAAGAAAACAAAACGATAGTGTAGTATATTAAATCATTGCAGGAAACATCATTCAGTGTAGCAATGTCAGAGGAGCAGGAGCATATCGATCACCGCGTCACATATCTTTTCAATCAAGGCCTGACACAGGCTGAAATAGCATTATGCCTTGCTATTACAGATAATATACACATTAGTGTGCGTAATCTAAAAAGACGGTTAGCAAGGCTTCAGCTATATCGGCGGTGCAATCTAAGTGAGCCTGATGTCGTCGTTAACTACATAGCTGACCAGCTACGAGGTCCCGGGCGTCTCCATAATCTCAGGCCTATCATATCACAGTCATTATCTCGAGATCTCGAATGAATTATATCGTTATCTCAGGAAAACAAAGTTTCGTTATCTTGAGATCTCGAAAAATTATCCTGTTATTTCAGGAAAACGGCAGTTGTTATTTAGAGATAATAACTCGAGATCTCAAGAAAACAAATGAAATTAACTCGTTATCACGGGAAAACGGAGGAAATAAAATGTATGAATGCATGGCCCTTTAGGGCTTCCGTACTTTGTCCCCGCTGTGTTGGCTGTTTGTTGCGCATAAGGGCACAAATTGTAGGGTTGCTGTGAGCTGCATGTGTTGAGTTGTATCTGTTTAAGTGAATGTGCATCTGCAGGTTTGTGTTGCTTGTGTATCCGGACTTGAATGACAGTGACAATAACCATATACGTCTACCTCTCTCTGGGGAGTGAGCTGTCACACCTTTTCATATTTAAATGAAATAACTGTTGTTGTGATTTACTTCACACAACTGTTGCAAGAAGTGGGCTTGTGTGCGTGCGCGTGAAAGTCATGGACTAAGTAATGAAGTGAAGTCACAAGTGCCAACGATATCCCAGACTCCCTTACAAATGATTTTAAGAGTTGTTGCATGAGGAGAAACTCAACAAACTTTGTGAAACGGCTGCAGCCAATCCTAAATCATTGGTGCGTTAAACAGAATACATTTGGATGTTTCTTTCCTTGTAAAAAGTGTGTATTTGTCGCAGCATCACTGGAAAAGCCTGTCCGTTTGTCGTGTTTAAAGCGCATCCTGTCTGCTTCCGTATCTAGAGTGAGTCCTACCTCCCAGCAGTAGTTTGAACACACTATTTCAACTGATTTCACAGTTTACACCAATATTGGTTACTTCTTTGGAGAACCAAGTGGAAAAAGTCAGCCGAATCCCTTAAAAAACGCTAAATTTTGTGTTAGGAGAAATGGTATAAACTTTGTGAAACACTGTATACAACAAATTCTTAACTATGTAGGCCTTCTTGTTCATTTGGCAAATGTTATACATGAAGATATTTCTTTTTTTGTGTAGAAATATTTATATATTTATCTATCTCCGCCCTAAATGTTAGTTAGGGTTAGTGATAGTTACTTTAGAGACCTCCACAAAACTCAGAGTATAAGTCGAACCCTGATATCAATGGACCAATAATCTACTAATTATTATGGATTATCTCTGGCCTTTCTTTCCCCTTTTTTATCTTGCTTTCTTCTTATCTTGTCGATTTAATGTTGTTATATGTCATCATATTGCTTTGCATCCTAGTTGTTGTCACCTGCTGCTCAGGATTATTCCATATGCAAATCCATTGCTGTCTTGGGTTAAGTGGCCTCTATTATAAATATTTTCTGCATGGCTTAATGTTCAGTCATGTTTGTTTATTTGTTTGGAGTTTGCTAATTTCCATGCCTAGAATTTGGTAGATCTGTTACATTATTGCCAAACACAGTCAAGTATCCAGTTTCTCTCTAAATAAGGAGGAAAGTAGCCCTATTGTGATGGTATAGTCGCTAATTAAGTTGTGTGTAAGAACATCCTATTACTCACGTTAAAGATTAATCAAGGACACAGCAGGCAAATGAGCATTTCCTCTTGTCTGCAACGTTAATGACAACGAAGTAAGATTTTAAAATGACTTCCACTCATAGAATATACTAATAACATGTGAGTGGAGTGATAAATGAGGCCAATTGTGTGCAACGCTGCATTTTAATTAAGCAGCAGTCTTAAGCGAGCAGGCATCATTGTTAAAGTCAACTCTCCATTGCAATTATGCTGCTCTATTCATGTGTAACATAATGGCTGGATGACAGTTCTTTGTTGGCTTACAGTGGAGGCATAATTGTGTCCTTTCACACATAAAAATGGCACATCTCAATTTTCTATTATGACTCTAAGTAACACTGATTCAGTCATAAGGTTACATCTTTCTTATTTTATACTTTCAGTGAACTACAACTACTACTGTATGTTACAGGTCAAATTTTATTAATGCTACTGACCTCCTTGGGGTGCTGATCATTAGACAGTACTGAAAAATTTACTTTGTTGTTCTGAGATCCCTCAGGAGAAGAAAGTTGATTTCAAAAAGTTAAATAAGGGCAAAATGAAAAGTAAATATCTGTTATTCCACTGGATCACCTGGGAAATTTTTTAATTTATTTTCACAATCATGTTGCAGATATAATCTGCTGTTTTTGCCTTTCTTAAGCTAATTCCTTTTGTTAATTAAACTTTGCCTCCAGTGTCACAGAGTCACGCTAACCTCCAGAGGCTGGTTTGAGAAAGATAGACAAAAACTCTCGTGTGTTCAAATATTTTCAATCAAAGTAACTCGTTATGATTTCTGGGTAAATCAAGGCTATTAAAACTACAACCAAAACCGCTATGGCCCAACTATACCATAGCTTGTTTTTTCTTTCTTGCCTGTGCACTAAAGCATGGATTGATGGTTTACAGGGTCTTCCCTTGCATTCACATCTATGGAAATACATAGGTTAGGTTTGGGAGTTGGATATCATATTAAGGCCCACTTAAGACACACGAGTGGGAGAGGGCTCAGTCTGTATGTCAAAATGTCAGGCAATTTTAAAGGTCCCATACTATGAAAAACACGTTTTCTCTGGTCTCTACATATATAAACTGGTCCTCCCTGAGCCTACCAACTCCCAGAATGAGGAAAGCAAACGAGTCCTGCCTGGTCTCTGCAGCCCACCCGCTGGTAAAACGAGGCTCCTACAGGCTGTTCAGATTTTCATAGGCCGAAAACACGCCCCCCTCTCCCCGGAGATATCCGAGAGGGGGGCGTTCACCCCCGAGGTGAAGGTCGGTGTGTCCAGCGGTAAGATAGCAGTGTTTAGCAATGTCGTCGCTCAGAGCTAGACACGCAAATTGCTCTGTTGTTGGTTGTAAAAATCAACATAAGTGCCTATTTTCTGTCCCAGCTACAGAAGAACAGAAGAGACAGTGGTTGTGTTTATTTTTAAGGACAACGTGCCGGCTACGGTTCCTGTGAGTCTGTTTGTGTGTGCTAACCAAAGCGGGCTTTGCCTCGACACTGACCCTCGTAAAAGGATCAGTCCCAACCACACGGGACCCAGCAGCTGCACCCGAGCCACAGGTAAGTGTCGCCACGTGTTGATAGTATTTACAGTTGCCTACGAGTGTGGTGACGTCAGCTTGAAATTGGCTAACTAGTTAGCTCCGCTTCGGTCGCTATGCAACGGCGTTTGAAGCGAGTTTAATGTTAATAATATTACGAGGGAGCTTGGTTGTCACAGTAAAAAAGTCTGGAAACGTGCAGACTGGAGACAGAGACTATGCGAACAGTGTCCAAGAGTTTGGAGACTGTGTTGGAGACAAACGCAGCTTTCGCTAGCTGTTTTTGGATGTTACCTGTTGCAGGTCAGTGGGGGATGGGAGCCGGGTGGTTGTGTTGGGGAGTCCTGCTGCAGCCGCGGAGTCTGTATTTTTCTGAGCCTCTCCTTCTGGGTCCGATTCTGGGTCAAACTGGTACGGCTGAACGACAGCATCTCGGCGAGCCATAGCGATACATCCACCGTAAACATTAGCGCATGCTACCGCTAGCGTCAGCGGCATCCTCTCCCTGAGAGGCGCGTGTAGCAGGACGGAGCTCATTAGCATTAAAGGTGCAGGCACAGAAACAGCCTGCTGTCAGTAGAGCTCACCTGAGCGACTTTCAGACAGCTGAAGTTCAGGACCAGGATGGGTTTGGGGCAATACATTTCGAATACAGTTGGACCTCTGACAGCTGTTTGTTGAAAAACAGTATAATATGGGACCTTTAACACCTATAATGCAGGAAAATGAAGCTCTCTGTGGAGCAACAGTATGTAGAAAAATGTCTTTGTTTATAGCTTTTTGACAGTAGATTACACAGATTGGCGGCAAGTTTAACGATCATTGCAGTTGAAACAGATTTTGTCATGTGATTACTACACGCAAGTCTGCTTCTTTTTTGGGCTTCAACTTACCTTACATCGATAAATGTAGTGGTGATGGAGCTCATCGGAGCAGAGTGAGGAAGTGAGGAATAAAATGTTCACAGTTTGCATAATCCGGTTGGAAATCATATACATTTCAAGATCCAATCATCACTAAAGCGTTGTAATGGGTAAGCTTGGCTCTTTTGATCACATTGTCTTAAGCAGCACTGTCTTTAGGATCACATTGTACCGTGTACTGTGACACGTCACACATCAGCAAAACAGGCAGACTGTGGAAACCATGCTCTGTAAACAATCCAGTAGATTACAGAAGCCCTCACCTGAGATGAAGGGGGCCCAAACCATTATACGTTGATCTTAAGTTCCTGTCTCTGTTCCTAAACTGTCATCTTCTCTACTCTGTCCTCATTTGCACATCTCATGCCTGAGCGTGCTGTGGGTCCGTTTGCAGATGTCTGAATTAAACTTACAAAAAAGACAACAGTCAACTTTGTGCCTCATTGAACAGAAATTGCCAGAACAGCTTCTGTCATGGAAGAAAGACACAAAAAAACAAAGATGTCATATTGACATTCAGTGTGTGCTGATTGATGCAGAACATCAGCTCATGCTGTGTGTAACATGCAAGTAAATGTTCCACCATAAAAGATACCAAAAGTCTTTGTGATCCCCACCACGTATTCACTGCTCCTGTTTGCCCTTTTAAAGTTACTGCTACTGTTAATACAAGCTCCAGATTTCTTGTATCCGTTTCAAATTAAAAGACCTCTAGTGTTTCAATGGACAGAAACCTTTCATTTCTTAACAAGGCTTTTATTGTGAAACATTATCATACATGGACAAATTGAAGCTTAAGTCTTATTTTATTTATCATTTTGATGTTAAACTTTATAAGAAGAGAAGTTAAGTTGAATGGTTGTTGTGAGAAATGAAAACACAACGTGTCGCAGTTGTCCTGGTGGACTGTAGTGCTTCTACACTGTCATTCGTGGGCTCTCATTATGTTCCTCTTGGCTGAGATGCTTGTGACAACTAGTGGTTATTCGGTATTACTAGTCCAGTCCGGTCTTAGGCCTCATATCAAACTGGTTTGAGAATTTTCAAATCGACCCAACTCTACTTGCGATACCTATTCAGTTGTTTCGGTATAAGGATGTGCTGCCAATTTGGTGTCCACATTTGCACTCTCAACTTTCCACTAGCACTAGATCCAATTTTTCAAACCGTAATTCCCACCTATAGACTGGTGCCGTCCGCCAAGGTATATTAACAGATGCTGTGTCCAAATTTGTATCTTTTTTAAGAGAGAATATTTAAAAACCTGAAACTCACTCACAGTCGTAGCTTTTCACATCCACGCACCCATCAGGGAGATAACCTATTGTTTTTGCAGACCAAGTGACGGTTATCTTAGCAATACCATCAGACTAAACTATTCTGCATTCTACTTTGGAAAATGTTGACTGTGAAAAGAAGAGTGGAGAGTATTTGGCCTCGGTGAATATCTCTACTCTACTGAGTGCCTTCCCTTTCGTCTGTCCACTTAGCATGAGACACAATGAAGTATCCAAAGACCTCCAACCCTCAGAGCAATGAGTGCAAGCTGTCTATTTATAGGAGGAACAGACATACTTAATGGGAAGAGACTGTCTGTGTGTGTGTGTGTGTGTGTGTGTGTGTGTGTGTGTGTGTGTGTGTGTGTGTGTGTGTGTGTGTGTGTGTGTGTGTGTGTGTGTGTTTTCCCTTCTTTTCTGTCTGCCTCAAATGGATTTTTCATCTTGCTTAACCCCATCTTTACGTTAGATTGTCAGATTGTAGACATGATCAAGGTACAGCTGATTACAGCCATTGTGTGTCCACGATGTCTGAGTATGGCCTTTGTAATCAAAGCAATTTTCTCTTAAATGACAATATGACAATCAGCTCATAGCCATTTGTAAAAACTAAAGCTCCCACAATGACTGTACCATCACTGTGTTTGCTATGATAGTTACTGCTGATTGGTCGTGAAGGCTTTCTACATGTTTCATCACCGATGTCAAAAGAGGAGCTGATGATTGCTCATTTCCTAACAAACATTTGTGTTTTTTACGCTGCTACAAGAAGGAACACATTTTGTCATGCAGAGAGCGTCATTACCCTTGTCGCCGTCTTCCTTCATGATGCAATTAGGTTTTTTTTCACCACAAAAGGACAATTGTATTTTCCTTTATTATAGCAGCTGCTTGGATCTGTGAACTATAAAGCATATGGCAAAGCCCACTACTGACCCCGCCTTTGCAGTGCTTTTGTTTCACATTAGACTAGTAGCATTAGAAAAGCTTTGAAATCCTCCCACATCCATCCCACTCTCATTTAGCCCTTCACATCCTCAAACCACAAGGGCCACTGGAGGCTGAAGATGTATAGTAGATGGATGTAGAGGAGGTCCAGAGAAAAAAAGCATGACGGGGAAGCTGAGGGGAATGCCAGGTCACTTAAATGGTTCAGGCCATGACCTTTTGCCTCTCTCGGTCTATTACCACTCTCTGCTGAAGATGTAAGAAATGAGGTCTGAGGAAGGATTAAGTGACATCTATGAAACTGGAATAAACACATAGGGAATAAAAGATCTTAAAGAGAAAGACTGTAAACGGTCTCTTTCGAATGAGGTGAGATTCAGTCTAGCAGGTCTAAGGTAGGTTTTCATTTCAGCCAGGCATAAGAAAAATTCATTTGCAAGCAGCAAAGGAGATCAGAAACTAAACAAAGAAATGAGGTGCTTTTGTTTTTTTTTAAGAAAAATTACAGTCCCCTGAGTCAAAAGAGTTGAAAACCTCAAGAGAAGGAGCTTTGTGATAAGACCTTGTCTATGTACCACAAAGTGAAAAATTGAGACTTTCTGTTTAATAGCTCTGTTCAAGGCTTTCCTCACCAGAAAAAACATAATGCATTGGTTATGCGTCTAATTGTTTTACTCTTGCCTTTTCCTGACTGCCCTATTGACTGACTGACTGACCTGGATGTCTGATCTCTCTTTTAAGACCGCACTTTTTGACCAGAGACCATTGTTTGCATATGCCTCCTATCAGTCTGATAGTTCCTTTAAACCATGGCCACATTTTTTTAGTTAACTTAACCTAGGAGGTATAGTTGCCTGCATCTAACAAAACTGTAACCATAGACAGAGCGGAAATAGACAACTTTTCAACTTCCCCTTCCCCCCAGTGTTTCCCTGTGGTATCGCTGTCGCAAAGACAGTGTTATTAGCCTGGCTACTGTCCGAAATAAAAAACAACTAGCTATGAAAAGAGTACAACACCCTGGTGTATTATTAAGTAGGCAGGTTTTGTGAACTAGTAGAAAGAATGCTGGTTTTGCCCTGTCTCAAGTCTTGGTGGTAAGAGGAAAGACATCAACCAGGGAAACAGACGTTGGCACAATACTGGCGCTATCCATTGAGTGAATGCCCGTCCGTTCACTCTTGTTTTACCTCGACTTCTCTCACTCTCCTTCTTTGCCTTCTTTGCCTCCTCCATCAGAGGGATTCTTTTTCTTTTACACTGTAGAGTTTCCACAGTTATCAGTTCTTCCACTGTTATCTGGGGATAGCGACCAGGCAACGATGCCTCTTCCTGTTTTGGTTGCGCAATGGCAGATGCACTTCTATAACATCAGACTACTCATCCCTTTAGTTTTAGCAGAGGGAAGGACAACACAAGAGGTCACTTGTTAAATAAATCATTTATTTTAATAAAATATTTCAAAAGTCATATTGGTAAGAATTCATTAATGAAAACAATAATACACTTTCTAAAGACACAAGGTATTGCTTTAAAATCTGATAGGCACTGTGGCTGTTCCTGCACTGTATGTCCTTCTGCATGTGTGAATCAGCTGACACATCCTGCTTTGAAAGTCACAGGAAAGCACGTACAAAATCAAAAATGCTCATATTACAGTCACATACAATGTAGAGAAGGTGCCCCATTGGCACAAAGCAATTACAAAACCAACACACACACACACACACACACACACACACACACAAAGCCATAGTCCGCAGGCAACCAGAGAGAGACAAATTACCTCCCTGTCAGATAACATCAGACTCGACATCATTTAATTAATTTCAGTGTATATTAGCATTTCTTATTGTGATTTTTTTTCTCTTTTTGCTGTGTCTCTGTCCTCCTCGCAGACTTGTCCTGAGGAAAACATCAGTTTGAAAAATGATCAGCCTTCTTCTGTCTATTCTTCCAGGCACTTCCCCTGCATATCTCTCCTGTCTCTTTTAATCTCAACAGTGCAATTGCATTTGAGTTGCGCTGGGACTGAAAGTATAATTTAAAGGGAAGACAGGGAGACATGTCCCCCTTATAATTTTGTCTTCCCTAATTTTTCCACCTGACTTCACCTTAAAGGGTCTAAGGTGAACTCACCTCTCCTCTCCTCCAGAGAAGTCTTGCAGTTCATGTTCACTCCAACAATTATTTGTGGTTGATGTTCTAATAAAGTAAAAATAATAAAGGATATGTGCCAAAGGGTTGCATATATACTGTGTATTATTCACCTGAATAGAGAACCGTTAAAAGCACATCACTTTTGTTCGTGAAAACTATAATTGTAGCTTGTGGAATTTGCCAGCATTGAAATGGAAATACCGTTCTTTGGTTGGACCATTGATTTCAGAACCATTTGAGACATAAAATAATGGAGTCATGCTTATCTGCACTCTAATCTCTCTTCCACTTGGCATGGTGATGCATAATGAGAGATGTAAACCCACTGCTACAATACAATAGCTACTGTGTGTGTGTGTGTGTGTGTGTGTGTAGGTGTGTAGGTGTGTGTAGGTGTGTGTGAGTGTGTGCGCGTGGCTTATTCTTCTCTCACTGTGTGGATATGTTCAGTCATGTTGAGGTGACCTTTTGTTTTCTGCTTCATGCTGCTCACACTATAGGGAAATTTATGATTAGCAATATAAGTACAGTTTCCTCCTTTGTAAATAATCATGTATTAACACATGTACACACATACAAAATATGATATGACATTCATTTTCTGTATAAGTGGGAAAATAGGGCTATTTTCTAAGGAAATAATGAATTTAAAAACACAAAATACAGTCAAAGTGTTTGATCACTTCAGTGCAAATGATCAACTTTAATTAATAAAGTTGTACACCACACAAAATAGCCATAGTCTTCTGACTTTCCTCACAGAAGTCATGGGAAGTTATTGTAGGCTTCTAAAACAAAATGTGAAGAGTGGTGCACAGTGCAAAGCTCTAACTTGAACCTGAAAGTAGCTTGAGTTACCAAAAGTTAACCATACCATAACTGGAGAATCTGTGGGTTGAAGTATATTCATATGTGACATATTAAGAATAGGCACTTGGCTCATTTTTTCTAGCAATATGAACAAGTTATTACTACTAGAGCCACTAGAGGGCAAAGACTATAATAATGCACAGCCTCTTGAAGAAAGGTCCTTGATTCTGAATGTTACGACAAAATTAGAAGCACTGAGCCTATAATAAGCATTTAAACATAAAAGCAGTTTATTTGGAAAAAAAAAAAACATTAAATCAGGATATCAATCTTTTATATCTTATTTTTCCTTTGAAAGTATAACATGTAAGATATGGTACATAGTAAAATATGACATGTTTATCTGCAGAAAGACCAGTTTCAGATTTGTTGGTAGCTGCAGAGAAATATTTGTGTTGGCTTTAGTCAAATATAATCCATCCCTCCATCCCTTGTACTTCTACTAGTGGAAGCTGGAAAACCTACACTCACTTTTAGTAGAGGAAAAATCCAACAGGAGTTCTTTTGCAAAGCTCTGACTGTGAGAAAACAGTTTCTGCCTGCTGCTAATGGCAGCTGGGTCAGTCTGTTACCAACCCTGTGTCCTTGCGTGGAGTCTACTGGGGGCTTAATCTCCTGCTGCAGTCACTTGCAATCGAACATTGGAGTTTCGCTCTTGTACATTTCAGAGCAGCCACAACTTTTCATATAACTAGATTGTCTGGAGTGGCATCTAGGCTGAAAAGACATTTATTTGTAAAGGCAGGCCTTTGCAGAGAGTACAGTTCTTTGATACAATTCTGGTGAGGACTATCACTGCAGAGTCGAGAAGACATAGCAGGGACAGAGGAGGCAGAGGGTGCCTTCAACTTTAAACCACATCTGCTGGATGCTTCATCAGAGCATCATACAACTTTTATTTCCAATGTAAAACGACCCTGGATATGTAAAATCAATTACCTTCAATTGCAGAGTTCTTTATGTTCACCAATCAGCCACAATATTAAAACCATCTTCTTAATATTGTGAAGGTTCACTGTCAAGGCATGCTCATAAGACCTCTGGGCGTGTCCTGTGGTGTCTGGCACCAGGACGTTTGTCATGGATCCTTTGGGTCCTGTATGTTGGGGGGTTGGCCCTCCATAGATAGGACTTGTTCCAGCACGTCCCGTAGATGCTGGATCGGATTGGGACTTGGGGAATTTGGAGGCCCGGTCAACGCCTTTGGCTCTTTGTTGTGTTCCTCAAGCCGTCCCTGAGCAGTCTTTGTGGCGCATTGTCCTGCTGGGGCGAGGTATTTGGATGAGTGGTGTGTGTGAAGCAGCATCCACATGAATGCCAGGACCCAAGGTTTCCCAGGAGAACACTGGATGTTATCAAGATGATCAATGTTATTCACATCATCTGTCAGTTATTGTAGTGTTGTGGCTGTTTGTTGTAATGTGAAAGTCAAGCATTATGTTGCTCTTATAAATGTCGTTTGTATTGCTTTAATGATGCAGCATGACAGAATACCTATCCAGAGTACTTTGGCAATTCTGGTCCTAGTCCTTCCATGTCATGACATGAATGTGGTCATGAAACTGTATATTCCTTCAAATATGAGTCATAGTAATCATCCTACCTCTATGTAGTCTCTCTCTGTTTCTTTTCTTTCCTCCTCTACTCTGTATTTTTTTCACAGTTAATCCCCTCGCATGCACACAAAGTCACGACCAGACAGTCTCCCATCCACTCAACACCACCCAGGGATGGCACTATCTGATATCTCCCTAGCAGATTAAGGCCTTAGATTGCAGCACCATAAACAAGTACCTGATCAAAGCTCTCTGTCACGGATTATCTCCTTCAGAAACAATGTACGGTAGGATTGACACAGGTAAAGCTGCAAAATGTCAAGGAAGCTTGGTTTTTTATTGGTTTTCAGCTCAATAGTAGTACAAAAAGTCCAAGAGACATTGTCTGGTATTTGAAAGAAAGCATCAACAGTCGTGCTAGTAAAACGTGTTAGGATTTGGAAAAAGCTTATTGGGTGTTGTCTGCCATTACTGGCGGGCTCACAAATATGAACCAGGCAAGCTTTTTGTAATTCTAGTAGGTGACAAACCTGCCGACTGTTACTCTCTCTGCTCTCTCCGTTGGAAAGATTCCTGAAAATAGAGGTTGCAGAACTTGTGTTATCCTAGAAACTTAGGAAGATTAAGAAACAATGTTTTGTTTCATATGTTGGATTTGTCTCGTCAACATCTCAATTTTAAGATATATCATTGTAGCGAACTAGGAGTGCAACTAATGATTATTTTCATTGTTGACATCAGTCAGTGTTTTCCAATGCCCAATATGATGTTCTCAAATGAGGGCCCAAAGATAATCAGTTCAATGTCATAGAGGAGTAAAAAAAAACCAGTTAAAATCCGATTTATGGGTGATTTCACACCAAACCTGTTCGGTTTGGTAAATTTTCCCATTAGTACAGTTTGTTCGGGCTAGAGTGAAAGCTCTTATTGAAGTCTGGTGCATACCAAACAAGGACTGCTAGGTGGGTGAAAAGGTCTGCTTCCAAACACACTCTGGAGCGGTTTATGTTGTAAAAAGCAAGCGGACCAACCACAGGATTTTTTTATAATATAAGTGTAATTTTAGCACAATTTCAAAAGCTAAATCCATCTGCTCATCATGAAATGTTCAGTAAGCGATCTTACAATTGATCTGTACTCTATGAGCCATGTTTTTATGTAAAAACATTTCATGGTAACACGAGTTCATGTCAGTGCTAGTATTTTCCCTGATTAATAGTCGAAAGCTGTTAAAACTGCTGTGCTGTGTCCTACATGTACTCCATTTACTTTGTCAGTTCATTTAAGTCCATTAAAAAGTGTGTGACAGTGATCCCACAGTAATAAGCCCCCAGTCATTACCATACAAGACGCCTCCTTTTCATCCTGTCTCTACCTGTTAGTCATTATTTATAACATGCGGTCGATTTGCAGCCTAATATTGCTAATAATTAGTCGTTTCTTCCTGAGCTCTGTGTGACACCAAAGAACATAAATACTCAAAAACATTAAAGTGCTGCATAAATTGCTGTAAAGTTTCACCATGTGGGACCTGATGAGGCAGTTACCTGTCAGTCTGCATAACTTCATGTTTACTTCTTTTGGTTCGTTTGTAGAAGTCGGTGTTAATGGGGACTGGAACAGAAATGCAATGATGAACGATTTTTTTTTCTCGTGGTTTGGAAAAAATTATTTGAACTTCACATGTGAAAACACCCTATGAAGCTAAGAATTTTTTTTACTAAAGAATACTGAAACTAAAAAAATACTCAACAGTTATTTTAATTGCTGACAACTAATGGATTGATTGATGAATTGTTGCAGCTCTACTGGAGACTTGTTGCCTTTCTGAGACTTTTGTCATTTTGAATCGAGTCTTTTTGTCAGTGAACAAAAAATTCTACACATTGATTGGAGTTTTACTGCCATGAGCAATCCTCAAGAAGAGGGAAGGAAAGAAGTGATCCAGTAAGAAAAAGTAGCAAGAACGAGGCAAATTGCTAAGCACTAACAGGAAGCACCTAAAATGTTGGTACAGGCCAAAGAAACTGATTTGGACTACAGCTATGTTAATTTGCTATTGTCAGTTATTCTTCTGATAAATCATTTAGTCTGAACAGATCATGTTTATAATTAAATTGTATAGTTTCCCAAGGTGATGTCTTCAAATTTCTTGTTTTGTCAGGTGGACCAAAATGAAATGATGATTCAAAACAGAGAAAAGCAGCAAATCCTCACATTACAAAAGCTGGAAACGGAAAATTAATATTAATAACTGAAAAGATTAACTTTCTATCAAATTCATTGCTGTGTCCTGAGGTTCAAATTAGTATTCTGCTAGCTTCTTTCCTGTAATATTCTTTTGTGTTTACAAACTTTCTACTAAGTGAAAATGATTGGAAGAGGGGTGCCCTTTCTCCCTCAAATTAAAAACAGCCAATGAGTTCTGCTGTGTCCATCGAGAGGAAAATACAAAAGTAAGGAAGGACACTGTGCTACTTTAATTTTTTTTCTCTCTGGAAGGGGGTGTTTCAGGATCTAATTGATGAATAGCAGCTATAACTGGGAGCTGCGTCCTTCAATTGAACTTTAATTCACATGTGCATCAATCATTTTCCCCCTTTTACAACATAATGGATACTCACAGCTCTGATTACTGTGCATTTTGTCCTTGTGATGTGATGTGATGTGTGTCTGTGTCTTTGTGTGTGTAAGAGAGAGGGAGAGCAAGAGAAATGGGGGATTTTTCATTGGAAATGGTAAACAAGATAGAAGGAAATCTCCCCCTCTCTCGCTCCCCCTCTGTCTCCATTATGAAGTAAACAGGGCCTCAGCTGTGCTCTTTGCACGCCCCACCACTCAAATATTGAATTTTTTGTCCTTCATACAGAAAAACCAAAGCAATGTGAAAGTGAGTGCAACAATCTCCTGAAAGAAGAGAATGTGTGTGTGTGTGTGTGCGTGTGCGTGTGTGTGTGTTTGTATTAATCAATTTCACACTGGTCCTCAAGGTAATTCATTAAGTTTCAGGGTTAAGACATGGTTTTTGGTTAAGGTTCGGTTAGGGAAAGGTTGGCATTGGGGTGAAGTAGTTATGTTGGGGTTGACACTAGTCTCCAGGGAATGTATTTAAGTCAATACAATATCATCTTAGTTACAGAAACAACACAAAGACCGCTCAAAATTCTGCTCCAGTGCTTGGAGTGGTCCAGTGCTCACCAGTACACACTACCAACACTTGTATATGTTACTCTTTGGATTACTGTGACTTGCACTTGCGCTTACATTTCCAATCTCGCTTGCTCTTGTCTTTCGGTGCTTCATTTTGTGTGACCCACTAAATGTAAGGACTGTGTCAGCCAATAGTCAGACTGGCAATCAGGAGCACCAGGGGGAATATCCCAGTACTCCCGGTGGCAAGTACAACAGTCCCCATTGTGGATCTGTAGCAAGATCAATTGCTGTACCTGACATTGCATGTTCTGCGATGTGACTATTGCGCATGGTTTTTATATTGAAATTAACTATATGCTCTATCACGTTCCTGTGTCTGCCTTCCTGCCTAGCTTGATCTGCTCTGTGCAGCTTGTGCAACACTCAGCGCGTATTGTCCGCAGAGCAAAGCGGGAAAAGCCGTTTCTGGGATGCTTCTGAAACGGCACTGTGGCGCAGCTGGTGGAACCAAGAGGATTGTATGAAAAGGGACGCTGACATGCTGATGGCTGCTGCCTTATTCATGTTCAATCAATGGATTCACTGTGATTAAAGCCGCAAGGAATCAGTACAGTTGTATTGTTAGGCCTGAAGTGCAAACCTATAATTTACCCCAGGTAATTTTATTAGTCATGTTTCAGTCCTACATTGTAATAAATATGGATTTTATTCATTTGTAATAAGTCAGGAATAATAATGAGAAAGGCACTAAGTGTTGGTGTGATGCTGATCAGCTATTACTCTGTGCAGGTAGTCCAATTCATTTTTCTCTTTTATTCTCAGCATGTTTAGCCGCGCTACCAGTCTTTCCAGCAATCAGGATCAGGTGCATGAAAATTGGTTTCATTCCCCTGCCTTGTGTAAAAGCTTCAAAGGTGAGCCGCTAAACAACCTACCAGCGAAACACGCCTTCCTATTCCAATAACATCCTCATCAGTGTTGAAACCAGAGAAGGCGCATGCACATCAAATGAGTTCGCCTATCACCCAGTTGCTGGCTAATGAGATACCTAATTTAATTCATTACCGTGCCATACAAGGGTTTGACTAATGAGAGTGACCCTTTGCTGAATACAAAACCTACATCTGCTAGTAGCGGCAGGGGGCGGGAGAAGTGAGATGGCTCTCCTGTTCTTGAGACACAGTAGAATCTTTTTTAGTGACTATACTGTATTCAAGTCTGTCAGATAGAGAGATTTGCTTTAACTATGATTACAGACTATTGAACTATGCGTAGTCTATATCGATGTCCAGTATAGGATCAAATGTCAAAAATGGCTTATCTCACAATGTTAAAGAAAGTGAGAAAAAAATCCTGGATCTGTCCCTATATCCAGATTCGATCCAAAGTTAATCTATTCCGGGCCGAGACCCATCCTCCTTGCAAGTTTTTGGAAAATCCCTTTTTGGAGTTTTTGTGTAATCCTGCTGACAAACTAACCCACCAACCAACAAAAAAAACGGACACGGGTTAAAACATTAGCCTCCTTGGTGTAGGTAATAATCAGTGCTAAAACATTGGTATCCAAATGATGAACGCACTCAAGCACTGCTAGGGGATGCAACTATGTCATGGCAGGTGTATTGCTCAGTACCCAGAGAAGCTCAGTCTCAAGTGTAATTTTGATTGAGCTTTTTTGAGCTGCAAGCAGCAATACCACAGGCCAACCAATCCGCCCCTTTTGAACAGCATGTTTTGAAAAGGCACTGCACAAGTACCATTTAAACAGAGAAGAAAAGAGACAAGAGGTCCTGAAGGAAATACAGTTAATTTCAGACAACACAGATGCATGAGCAATTATGATCAAAGCCAGAGCAAACAACTGGCTGAGTCTCCCGAAGGACAGGGACCAGATGAGAGATTTCAGGATTAAGCACCCGAGCCGAGCTATGAACCCAACTGAAGCTCAGTCATAGAGAAAGGGGTGGACATAAAATGAGAGGGAGATGAAGGTGAAGGTGCTGTGTTCAGAATTGTGCTTGGTAACTGTAAGTCCAGAGAAATAAATGGGCTTTTGTACATAATTCCACTAATATATACCGAGCAAGAACTTTAAACATGTTTGTGGTTGGTCATGATTTTAACTTGGCTCAGTTCTCAGGAATAACTACACTATATAATAAAAAAAGGACTGCTGGAACAAATTGCAAGCCTTTATAGAAAGACCCTTGAAACGAGAGGAACACCCCGCCTCCTTGTTTCCTATCTATTTCATTTCTCATTTCATTTCTGTGTGACAACATACTGAAAGCGAGCCCTTTCTTTATTGAGAGGGCCTCTCTTTTTAGCCAGTCAAACCAGTTGTATAGGTGACAAGAGAAGAGGAACACATTCATCCACAGCCTCGTATGCCCTTTTACATCTCTCTAGTCTCTATCTCACCCTGCAAGCACAGAAGCCTGGAAAAAGTCCATTAAGGCCTATCTTAATGAAGAGAGACAGGACACAATGGCACCCTCACAGAGGTGAGTGGTGATCAGAGAGGTAGATGAGGAGTCCAGCTCGTCCACTCATTCCCCAGTGGACAAGAAGAGGCTTTGGACTTCAGCCTGTGCCAATACAGCAGGACTGGCTAATGAATGGAAAGGCAGGACTGCCGGAGCCATCAACTCACCAATCTCTCATCAGCACTGCTCCCACCGGTGTTTCATTAATATACTCACCCTTCTCTTCCCATGGCTTTGTCTGAGGTGTCTGTCCATGCCACAATAGCTTTTGTTCACTCTGAAGTGGAGAGTTAGAGCTCCCTGAAGGGGAAAATAATGAGTATTTATGTGGTTTAACTGACCTCCACTCAAGATGAGGCTTTCCCAAGTTCTCTCTGACAGCAAGCCTGTCAACGAGATAAAAGGCCTGCACCATCAAACATGTTAACTGCACTGTAAAACATCTGTTTATGTTCTTACTAAAGCTGGTCCTTGATTTTATAAAACAATGAATTCAGATGCAAGAATGTGCACAGAAAAAGGGCCCCTGGAAGTTTTTTTATGACTCAAAATTATAGGTCTAGCAAGGATGGATACTGTGCTCAAGATAGGGGTTAGAGGTTGGTGGTTATTCATTCAAATTAGAAGTGGTCATTCAGTGCATATGCCAAAAAAATATATAAATAAACGTGCGGGTTTTCATTCACAATTCAAAGGGTAATATAACCTTGCCATTTGAGGTGACCTGTCAAGTTTCATAAAAGAATAAACCATCAATGTGGAACATACTTTCAGTCAGCAGGGGGTTGCTTTTTGCAGTTTGGCACTGGGAAAAATGAGCAGCAAGGCTCATTCTGACACACTGCATGAAAGCTTTCTTGAAGTAACAGTAATATGCCACATTTACCATGTCGTTCTGTGCGGTATTTCTGATTTAAGTGGAATTATTTCAAAAGTGATTTAATGGGATCACTAAAAAGTGCTTTAGGCTTATTAGCAAGCTGGAGTCTCTCTGGAGAATTCGTAGCTCTACAGGTCTGTGGACGACTTTTTGCATTGTTAGATCAAGAGGTGAAGGACAATTGAGTGATAAATGAGTGAATTAGATCTATTGAAACACACACCGCCAACTCATATTGCTCTGCTTGACAAAACGACCCAGGTACAAATGGTCATTTGCGATTTTACGGGATGGGATGGGTCAGCTGTTCTCCCCAAATCCCAGTTAAAGAACTCACGTAGCAAAGTTGTATTGGTTCATCCACACGTCAAGTTTCAAGAGCAACCACATCTCTTCCCATCAAGCATCCCCTCTAGCTGCTCTCCAAAGGCCTACAGTTCACCTACAGCAGATCACTCCAGCAGCTTCTAATCAGTCACAAAATGCCTTCACATAGTGCATTATTATAGCGAAGTCACACTTCCATTGTTTTATCAGACCCCTCTTCCCCTTACAGCTCACCCCAGTGCATTGAGAACCTTGAATGGTCTTCTGATAAGAAAGGTTGACAGATTGGATATCCTGCCCCCCTCTTGGCACCAGGCCTAGGAGGAGTGCCACCTCCCTCCCAAGACGCTGTGCCACGATTGTAAGGCTGCTCAGAGAAAAGAGAAGTTACTTAGTGGAGGGGGATGTTCCCATTAGGGTGATGAATGGCCTAATTACTGGAAGTAAACAGTCCCTGGGAGATGAAAGACGAACCGGGGTCTACCAGGAGGGATAAGTCACTGTATTACAGGCTCCATCCAGCTTGGATTAGGAAGGGATGTAAAGCTTGATAATGTGTGTTTGTGTCAGCGTCATCTTCTTGGAGTTTCTTAATCCTTGTTGCTTTTCATGTATCGTCGTGTTGGATGGTTTATGCCTTGGTCTCGAGTGACGGGGTTTTTTTCTTCCAAAAAAGAGAAGGGAATTAGCCTTTTTTCCTCACCTCTTCTATTTCTCAGCGCAGTTGTGGTACAGCTTATTGGAAACAAGGAAAAAGCATGAGGTGCTCCTGCCAAAGTCTTACAAAATGTTGCTGTCCTTCCTGGGTCAGCAGAACTTTTCTTGTGGCCATGTCTAATTGGCTGTAGCTCAATGCATGGATCCCTAAACCGTCCCTGCTGCAATGAGATAGTTAGCCTGCTTCATATCTAGAGGATCAGGGGATTTTTTTTCATGCTGATTTGCTTCTGATCTGGTGGCTTTTGTTGGTGATCTACAAAAACTCTTTTCAACTCGAAAATCAGGGCTACAATCCTGGAGTCTGAATGTGTAGTTGATGACATCTTGAGGAAAACTTTCTAGCATGCATTACATTGAATATGAACATAGGTTGACTATACTGTATGACATTCCTAGTAGATACATATCAAAATATCACCTACAAAATGTGTGTTTTCTGTTTAAAAAGTACAAATGTTGGAGGATGGGCATCTTAGTAAACTCACCCATGTTTCACTTGAGTGGCTAGGTCTGATCTCAGGCACACAGCTGACAGTTTACATGATAAAACAGAAAACACATTTAAGGGATTCAGTTTGGACAGTGAGCTTTCGACATTGCATCACATCTGACAGCCGCATGCAGTTAGGACACAATATGAGAATGACTGCAAAGGTCCTAACTTTCAGGTGGGTATTGTATTTCACACTTTTCACGCTGGCTCAGGTCATCACATTAGCACACGGTAGCAACATTGGCATCAGGCAGATGCTGATGTCGTTCTTAAAATCCATTGTGTTGCATCATATTTTGAATCTATAGCTAATTTCATGCAATGCAAAATACATGTTTGAGAAATGTATCAAGGGTTCTGAGCTGCAGATCCCTTCAGAGGATTTTTTCATCTTATTTCCCAAAGGGCTTTGTGTTATGTAGAAAATGGAAAATGGAGTCTGTGGTTTTCATGTCCAAAAAAGCTTTCATGTTTATGTTGTATGACACCCATTAATATTCCCTTTAAATTCCAAATCTCATGATGTTAAGCTGCCTATTTAAATTAATGTAATATGTGGTTCCAGCATTGTAAAACACATCGATTGAACAAGACTGCTCTTATCCCAAACGCAATGCAAAATTTGTTTCTGCAGCAAGAACCCATGGTGGAAGAAACATTTGCTTGGTTTTATACATTTTGGTTTTCACCTGCAAGCTTTTCTTTTCGATAGGTTGGCCTAGTCGGTCACTGCAGTCAGTGATTGCTGCAGTGTACATGACAAGGTGTTGCACATTTTGAGAAGCTTATTGCCAATAGCTTCCAGCAGCATGAGACAGGAACACCTGTATACTGATTGCTGATGTGCTATCCAAAGCAGGGAGGCCAATCACTTTAGCTTGTGCAGTGGAGCTAGCCCATTTACTGACCAACAGCCAGGCAGAGTGACTACATGCAGCACCACAGAAGTCCTGTCTTTGAACACTTGTGAGCTAACGAGATACATGGAGTTCTTTTTAGTTTTGATTGAGGGAAACATTTGTTGCAAATGTTCCCAGTCTTTTAGCTAGTTTAACTACATCCTGCACTAGATGCAGAATTATGTTCTCATGTGACTTTAGATAAGCCAGAAAATGAACATGTTTCCCAAAATGTGTATTTCTTCAAGCCCCTAATATTAGTCTGTGTAGGTGAGCAGTGAGAAAGCAGACCTGACACCATAAAAATCAAAAACCCAAATTAGATTTTATACCCAGCATGCTTCTCATCCATGACCATACTTTTTTTGGATTACAGTTCAATTCTATGAAAGTTCCCCGTGCGACTGAGTTCATACCAGTGACCACAAAGACACCTACACGCAGGCCATCACATAAACCACCATTAACTCAGTCAATGTCCCTTGTACACTGCTGCCTCCCTGTTTCTTGTCCAGACTGAGCTATTCAGCATTTTTTATGATCGATTACACAGTTAGTCAGGGGGAACCACTGGGCCTTTGGGGACCATACAGACACACACACTCAGACTGCTATTCTGCAGCACATGTTTAAAAGCCTCCTTTAACCTTGATCACGGACGATGAAGAACATGACACCTAATAAGTGTTTTTCATTGTTCACAGTCCCTGTAAATACATAAATCTCCTCCAGTTTGTACAGTAAAGGGTACGGTGGACGGTACAGAGCAATGGGCTTGTGTGTGTGTGTGTGTGTGTGCGCGCGTTAGGGGACACTGACGACACACTACATGACATACTACAACAATCGATGACACAAATGAAACACGTCAAGACAAAAATTGAAAAATACAAAGAATCTTTTGATAATGATTTGATATCAGGCTATTTGTATATGGAAAAGGCCTGTATTGGTTGTCCCTCCTCTGCCTTCCAGTGTGAGATACACATATTTTAAAGACGCATCGATTTACTTTTTTTCAGTACCAATGTGGTTGCGATACCTGAATTTGGATATCTGCTGATACCGATACAAGTTGCTTTCTATTGAATTAGCCGTCTGTTGCTGGCAAACTCAATTGCAGACCGTCTCATATTACATTCCTGTAGGTCTATGGTAAAGATGTGACCGATCCAATCTGATATCGGTATTGGGTTCCAATCCAGACGCGATTGACCCATTGGATATTGGACTGATGTCACTAATCCAGACCCCGATCTAGATTCCGTAGTCCGATGTTCTATATCCCCCTGGTGCTAACATCAGTGGAGCTGGTAGCTGAGGATGCTAACACTATTCAGGGCTCGACATCATTGCTTGTCCAAAGCAAGTAATGTCAGGCGAGTGGAATTTCTCATGCAGTTGTCCCATCAGGCAAGTGACAGTAATATTCAAACAAGAATGGCCTGTGGCAGCCTGCCACAATATAAATATTGGCCCTACATATAACACTCTCTCTCTCTCTCTCTCTCTCTCTCCCTCTCCTCTCTCTCTCATGTTACCATGACATAGTGTTTCCCACACATAGTCTTAACTTGGGTGGGCCTCTAAAGTGCATTTGGCGACCCATTTTGTATTTCTTTTTTTAAATTTTTTCGTACATGTGAGGGAACACCGCCATCCATGATTGATTACAAGCAGTAAGTCTGCCCTCGCTCTACTCCTCCATACATATCAAGCAAGAAAGAAAGACGTTTTTAAGAAATGCACACTGATTGTGACGCAGCCTCTCCTATTTAATGCAGGCCTACTCATGCCGTTGTTTTGGAAAAACTTGTTAGTGCACCTGCTTTGGTACCACGTTGGTTTGGATTGTTTGGAGAGGCTGCATCATTAACAACAAGCCTCCTCCACACACGCCTCACCTGCTGTTGTGAAAACAGAACTGTGGGTGAAAAAAATCCAAAATGAGAGGTGTTTTTTGGGCAACTTCATAAAACATACTGCTGACGAAGAAAGTCCACGTAGCAGACACAAACAGTGAGAGAGAAGTCGAAAGACATGCAGGCCGTGTGAGCGACCGGAGTTGCACAGAGCGGTCACAGTTATGCGATCCATCTATGAAAAACACTATACAAATTTTGGATTGGATCAATCCCATCTGTACATTGTGTGTGTGTGTGTGTGTGTGTGTGTGTGTGTGTGTGTGTGTGTGTGTGTGTGTGTGTGTGTGTGTGTGTGTGTGTGTGTGTGTGTGTGTGTGTGTGTGTGTGTGTGTGTGTACATCAGCATATGGCTAAAAGGTCAAAAGGTGACAGGAGTGGAGAGCCTTGGAAGTGAGAGGTGGAGCTAATCTTGACACTGGCAGCGTCTCATCCCCGTCAAATCCATTGTTGCCATTCTTGGAAGGGAGGGACGGGGAGAAGGGATGCCAGCTGCCATGAGAGGCAGTGCCAGGGCAGACGGGAAATCAGCAGGCGGCATTCTGTGATAGTGCCGGTAAAGTACAAACACAGTGCGGTGGGCAAGACTTGGTACCCCTACCCACTTCAGCCCAGCTCCCTCACCTTCCGAGTCTCACCCACCTCCTCACAGTATGGGCTGTTTCATCTCGTAGGAGGGTCTAAATCTTTTTTTCCCCCATTGATTTATCTCCTTTATCACTCACAAGAGAGAATGCCATTTCTGCTACAATTTTCATGGAACTGTTTATGCATAAACTGCATACACAGTTGAGCCGTTTTGGTCCTAATAGTTAAAGAAAATCATCCAGGACTAAAATAGTGACTGCGTGACAGTGAGGGTGCGATGGCTCCAGTGAGCCTTTTCCTCATTACATATTCCTTGTGACAGAGTTCCCTTTGGGTGGGAAATTACTTTTACACTCTGAGACAAAAAGTGTTGAGGCGACACAAGCCTGAGGGGACAGTTCACATGAGTATACAACACAATGATCGCACAGACACTGTACACTGTCTTATTGGCTTGGCTGCGCCCTCCCTTACAGACTTTATCCGTTTCCTCGTTCTCTCCTTCTTTCAGTGTGAAGAAGAGGCTCTCCATCCTCATCCTTTCCCACTGAGGAATCTGTTTATTTCAACAAGCCCCCCTGTCTCCGACCCCCCTCCTTCACTCGAGCCCTGAAGTGTGGATCACAGGAGATGAAAAGGCTTAGGCAAGTAAAGCTCTCTTCTTCCCCTCACCGCACATTTCTGGTAGTTATTCATTCATGACAAAACCCATTCACGCTCTGACAGCCTATGTCCCCACTGATCTATGGTGTCGTCTCCTGCCACGATCCCCGCAATGTGCACCGGAGTCCCTACTCCCTTGCACCCCCCCTTCCCCTAGCCCACTCCCGATTCTGTCCTGAATACCGCTTTAGCTCAGGCAGGATGTGACGTTGGGTTTGGGGGTTTATTCATATAGTATACGACGGCTTTGATACATGACAGAGAAAATACGCTGATGGGGGAGAGTGCCAAGAAATCTCTTTAAGATCACACGTCTGAGAGCGATGTCCCCGCCGTGTGAATATGAATGAAGAAGGGAAATTAATGCTTGAGCTTCTCTCTCTCTCTCTCTCTCTCTCTCTCTCTCTCTCTCTCTCTCTCTCTCTCTCTCTCTCTCTCTCCGTTATTTATTCACATTTCATTCAGTGAGCACACAACCCCCGCGGTTTCTCTGTCAGACCTGGCAAATGCAGAGTGAGGGCGGCTACAGATGAATATGATTGCCCTCTCCGTCTTCCCCGATGCCGGGGTGCAAGGAAATCAGAGTTGTTTGTAATGCTGTTTGGGATGGTAAGGGTCAACTTGTAAATCAACCTGTTTTTTTTTTTTGCCCTTAGAGTTCATTAGCATACAGAGCAGAGAAATATGAGTACTCCCTTCAGAGAATAGGCTGCTCCCTGCACTGGCATGAGAGTGTGTAAATCTTCACACGCCGTTACCAGCACACACGATTGTGCTCCATATGAAGCACACTTATAGAGGTAAGAAAAGCTTAATGCTTAGAGCTGCAAATCGAATGGGTAAGTGGATGTAACAGACAATTCACTGAAAGTGTGTCCCTCGTTTGCATCAGTCTCTTAAACTTGGATCTTAGAAATTAGCAGGAATTCTATTGGTAAGTTAAGGCAAGGTAAACTACTCAAGTGCAGCACTATGAATTCCTACAAGGAGAGAAGCCGCTCTCTAGTCTGGTGGTACAGCAGGATACTTTGCTACTACGATTGCTTGCCAGACAACAGCAGGGTGTCAAGGCTGTGGCTGGGGTGTTGTTTTGTCTTTGGTATCCTTTGGGCTACATGACAGATAGCTACAAATAATGTCTTGGGTACTGGTGGCAGAGCTGAGCTTTTTCTGTCCTGCTAAAGCTAACAACCACTTGGCAAAGGAATCTTCCCTTCTTTAAATTCCTGGAGAAGAGTCTTTTCTAAGCTTTTCTAAGAGATGTGATGTCCTTGACAGGTTCTCTATGATGCTGATGCCCAGGAACCTAAAAACTGGTAACTGTTGGCTTCACCTCAGCTCCACTGATGCAGACAGGTGTGTGTGTCTTGGCCTCCTTTTTCTAAAATCAACAATCAGCTCCTCTGTTTTGCCGACGTTCGGAGTAAGTTGTTCGCTGTGGACCACCCTGCAAGATTAAGATTATACCTTCACTCACAGTTAAAGTAAGCAACTTGTCCTTGTTCATCGTAAAGACAAAAAAAAAGGTAAATACATCCCTATATTTTCCAAATTCTCATTTTCAACTGCACTACACCACTGTCTTGCTATTTTTAGCATAATATCCAACATGCAATAGCAGAAAGTATATTTATGTCTGTTGGTTACTTAAGCTGCGCTAATCAAGTCAGCAGTTCTCCTATAAAGGTGTCTTTGGCATTTTTATTATATTTTATTATTTTGGATTCATGGCCTGCAACTTTACGTTTCTTTTTTTTTACCAAACAGCAGCAACATTTGCAACTATAGCTGTTAAACTTACTGGAGCATTTAGGAGCTAAAAAAGATAGATGTTACTGCAAAGATTTGGTGGAGACAACAACAAAGCGACAAAGGAGAGTGTATATTGAACTAATAATAAATCCTAATGTTTGTGCTACTCAGCTCATTTTTAATATGCATTTTCAATGTCTTTGAGAATTTCAGCATGAAATAGCCATTGAAATAAAGGCTTTTGAGCCTGAAGAGTGATTTTTTGGAATTCTATTGTTGCTTGTGTCTGATTTTGTCACAATTTTTTTGAGAGTTAAATTGTGACAGCTTATAACTGATGTCCGTAAGTGGCTGCAAGTTTATCATATTTGCACTTTCAGTTGATTGTTGGCAGTTGAGTTTAGGTGAGTTAAACAACTTGAGTTACTTTTGGGTTGAGATATAATTTTTAAATGGCAGCTTACACACAAACACATGTTTTGGTTTAAGTGAGCCCCGGTGGCAGGGGAGAGTGAATGCATCATCCTAACTTGCAAGTCCTTATTTTATTGTACTAAACTCAAAAGAACTGAACTCCACTTTATAAAATGGTGCTATGTAGGAGATTTTTCCCTGGTGTTATTATGTTTCGAAAAATTCTTATTATTTTGGCAACCCCAGTGTCAAGCCTACTTGTGTGTCGAAAGGAGACATGATTTGGCAAAGAAAAGAGTCTGCACATGTGAGTCTATTCTAAGCTTTGTATCTCAGATCAAGAATTGGCTGGTACCCCACTCTTTCACACTCCCACCGACTCTATTGTGAAGCTTCTGTTTACTTCTGTTACAATACTCCATTGGTTTGGTTGAAACAGATTACAGAAAAGTTGGTTTGTATTTCAATGTATTATTGACTAACATGTCTGGCAATCCTGGTTCATAATCAGCAGCCAAGAAAACATGAAAAGTGTTTACAACTATTTCAAGTATCAACAAGTAGACGTCCAATGTACGTGTGAAAATATCCCAGTTGTCGATCTGAATCTCCCTGCCAAAATAAGTATTAATAGAAATCACAACGGGGAACTCAAAATCATTGGAATAAACCTACAGCGGTGACAGATAGTTATCATCCACATCAAAATGATTTTTATGATGAAGTTTAAAGTAGAGAAAGTTTAACTTAAAAAGACTTGATAGAACTTAAATGCAAGAAATTATCATTTAGATTACTAATGTATTTCTTTCTTAATCTTCTTTGTTTGCATGTCTCTTAATGCGTCTATTATTAATCCTACATTGTGAAGCACTCACATTTCCCTTTCTAAGTAACTCTGATAAAAGTATGTAACAGTCTTCATTAGATATAATAGACTAGACTTAAACAATAAAATGCAGTTAGAAAGTTAGTTTGTGAGGTAGCCTTTGGAGATTCTTCAAAAAGACAATTATGCTCTCCCTTCGAGCTAGAAACTAAACTTGGCTTCTCCATTCATGCGTGTGAGATATTTCCCTCATCTTGAGTCACTTTCAACCTGGCACTTGACAAAAACACAGCCCTTCATTCATATTAGTGCCAGCAAGGCAATTGCTCACTGAACCCTCACAAAATAGTTTGGCTAAGAGGATTTGGCTAATATCTCATTAGCTTAAAGGCAACAGCTCATTCTGCCCTCGCTTTTATTTGGACAGCATAGCTCTGGATTAACACTCTCTAAATAACAAATGCCACCAAGCCAATTTATTTGGCTTTGTTCACTTTAATTCAATTTCCATTGGCCCCCTCAAAACATCCTGAGATGGTTTTTTAATGGGAGTGTGAAACTCCGTTAGGTTGAGGATAAAGCTGGAGGTTGACAGCAGTTTTGTGAAACAATCAACAGGCAAAGTGGAGGAGACAAGAGGAGCCAGTACCAACTCCTGCTAAAGTAATGTGTCGCATGCCATGCTGAGACACAAGCTAACAAACGCTGTCATACTGTTTGTTAAGCTCTACCAAAGAAGGGAACACCATGTTTGTGTATGTTTCTATAAATCATCGCAACATGACATAACAAAAAAGAGGAGGGGAAGCTGTCCCACTGCATGTGTGAAAGCCTTTTTCTATTCACAGACATTTCTTGTCTGCTGATTTGTGTGGGGAGTTACTGTCTACTCTGCTTTGCTCTGCTGACTTTTCAGCCTCTCAGCTCGAGCTGCTGTCTTGTTCCCATTCTCCAATTCCATTCTTCTATCTTTAACTATGATACGTTTGCACTAACGAAGCTTCTATGGAACATATCTATATAAATATCAAGTTTGTGTCCTTATATCTTTTGTGTAATAACCGTCATTAATAGATAATACATTTATAGTTAATTAAACTTTAGGTAATGGTTATTTTGTTGTTAAAAAATGCCAGCTTTATAAGCCATTCATTAAGAAATTGTTTATTGTAAAATTGCAACTGATGTTTTACTGAATTCGTTAATGGTTAATAAATACTGTGTAGTTCATCTATAGATATTAAACACGTTCTCACTCCCAACTCATCAAATTCAGCAGCTTGGTCAGTGCCCTTAAACTTCAAACTACGATGCTCTATCTACCCAGCTAGCGTCAGTTTTGCACCTGAGGAGTGCTGCGGTCAAGCTAAACATATTTTGACTTTTGTAATGTTATCAACATCAAACAGCCGTGGTTTTGTTAGGTTTGGGCAAAAATAAAAACAACTTGGTTAGGTTTAGACAAAAATATACCTAGTTTGTAAGGGTTAGGAAAAGATCTTACTTTGGGTTAAAATAACTACATTCAGTCCTGTAATCTAAGTCACGTAAGAGAGACGTGACATCAGTTAGGTCACTCTTGGTCACAAAGGGGACGCGAACACGAGTCTATGTGTCCTTGCAAGTCCTGTGTATGACCCATTCAACACTTTTCTTGCTATTTATACTGCTGCTCTAGAGGGGCGCTTCAAGAAGTGATGCAGGAGCGGTACCTACAGAATCAATCTTTGAAGCATTGGGCCACAAACCAGGCTGCTGTATTTGACACGTTGGGAGTAAGAACGGGCTGAAATATTATTCAGATGGTCATTATAAGGTTGCAACTAATGTTTATAAACCTCTGCAATTGCTTCATAAATGGCTTATAAAGCATTGCATGTTTCTGTAACAGTGAAATAACTATAAACTCTTAAGATGAACAGCTGTCCTCATCTCTTGTGCGTACACATACTGTATATTTGTGTACCTCCTCCCAGGACTCTCTGACATAGACCTGTATGTCACTTTGGAGTTAAGCATCCAACATGATTCTCTGTCTGTATCACTGTGCCAGACAGGCAAAGTGGGCCAGCGCTAACATTTCAGAGCATTTCAGCATGCAGTACCTACACCCTGGGGCAGCTGCAAGAGCTCACGCCAGCACATTGTCATCCCCCTTAGCCTTTTTCTAGTCAGAGACATTTGCTACGCTGCCACTTTTTCCCTCTCGCTGCTTTTTGCTTGTGTCTGACACATCCTTGTTGTTCATTTCTTATACATGCCATCTTCGCCCAGCTGTTACAGCTCTTCCCAGCCAGCCGGGCCCATTAAATTGGTGTTTACCGGCAGCAGAGATTGTGTCCCAGTCTCAAACAGGGCCACCCAAACACTCCATCGACATGAATAAAATATATCTGTGACATTACACACGCAGCACTCCTGGGACCCCCAGAGCCAATGAGGTTCAAGTGGTAGGTGGGGTTGTCGGGGTGCGGATGGGAGTGAGTGGGTGTTCGGTGAGGTAACTCTGTAAGGTAACACCACAAGAGTGCTGACTCAGCCTACTGGGGTCATACACTGGAAATAGTAAGATGCATTGTTTATGAAACACAGTTCAGGAGTTCACAAGAGAAAATACACTGATTTTTATCCAAGAAAAAAAAAAATGTCTATTACAATTTGGCTCACAGCACAGCACATGCCACTTATGCTGACTTGAATCAAAGGCTTGTGTGGCAAGTAAACAAACAACCACATGGACCAGCACTACTGCAAGCGATACAAATATCCCAAATGTTTTCAAAAGGGGTAGACCCATAATCATCTCTAGCCGATTATCAGGGCTGATAATCAGCATTTTCCAATTATAATTATTGGTGATTTTTGTGTCAGATTGCCAATAAACTAATTTATCTATAACTAATTAAAAAATGTGTTACTTTGACTCTGATGCAACATCCTCTCACACAATGTCCCAGCGACAATATCTGATTGGTGACACATCACAATTAAATCCTATAAACACTGAATAATCTAAATCTGCACAGTAAGTAGTAGCTAACTTGATCAAATACATGTTGTGGAGAGGAAGCATAAAGTAGCAGAAAATGGAAATACACTACTCAAAATTAGTAAAGGATATTGGGATATGGGTGCATATATACATGTACATGGATATGCAATAAAAGTCAAATGAAATGTGGGGCATTTTTGTGGGGGAACAAAAATATTCACAAAACATAAATAGAAAATTCAGATATATCACAGAATAAACATTCCAGTGAAACACTAAAATATCCCAATATCCCTAACTAGTGTACTTAAGTTAAGTATCTCAAAATTGTACTTAAGAACAGTACTTGAGTAAATTGTGACTTAAAGTGACTTAAAGTAACATGATTAAAAATGGAAACATTTTCTGTGCCTATGTACAGTATCTGAGTCACATCAAATTATTTATTGGCAGTGGTGGCTCTTTAACAATGAAAATCAACAACTCCCACGATCCCACCAACTCTTCTTGGATGCTCAAATGCTATATTTTTTCTTTTCAAGAAGCGGTGAAATGATAACAGTTTGTCAGATTCCTGCGTTTCAATGACTGGCAACCTAGAACACAGCAGTGTGACGTTCAAGCTTTCCATCCTCAGCGTGACGTCAGGGAAAAATGGCTGCCGTGTGAATATGATCTATACTTCACCTGACTTACTCCTTTCTTGACGTAATAAGTACTACTGCGACTAGAGGTCCTTGCCTTACAAGAAATGTGAATATGAATTGTTAGAAGAAGCTTCCACATTCAACCTACAGTATAAAGTCGTTTTTCTGATTGGGAGGGGCTGGATCCTGCGCTGCTTCACAACAACCTCAATCTATGTTTGTTTTCATTGCAACAGCATCTTGACTACCAGCTACTGTCTGATCATGAGTTAAGAGAGATTTAACATCAAACCCTCCACCTTTGTCGCTACATAACAAGCAGCTCCCTGGCCAAATGGAGCACAGCCATAGAAGCACTGCTGTGCTGGCCAATTCAGCCTACAAAAAATCTGTAGCACTGCACCACTAGTTGCATTTTTTGTTAGGCAGAAAAGGCAAATTCAATTAATAGTCAAGAACATACCTGATTTGATTTACTTTTAACCACCTGTTGTTGTGAATAACATGTTTTCTCTCCGCGATTTCCATCAAACATCAGGTGCAACCTCTGAACAATGCTCTTCCTTTTATAACATCATGCAGATCCTGTTAACACGATTTCTGTGTAGGGTTGTTTGATTCCAGCTAATTAGCAACCATGTCAGCTCGCTTGGCTGTTTAACACGTCAAGGTACTGCATTTACATGTGGGGCTACATGAAAACATCCCATTACGTCTGTATATGTCTGCCAGCAGCCCAGTACAACGGGTCCCCAGTGGAGCTGAGGTGCACTCCACAAGCTAATGGGCCTTTTTTGTTTACCCTGTTTGGTTGGCAGGCCTTTCCTGGGTAATTGTCCCTGCTAATCATTTGTTGGCTGCTTGGCAAAAGAGGGCTTTTAAAGCATATGAATTCAGAATGCTGCTGCTGTAGGTCGAACAAAGCCAGCGAATAAAAAGACTTAATCCAAAAGCGCCTGTATTTTTCTCCATTGGTGTGTTAAATACACACTTCCTGCACACTTTCAACAGTTTTTTTTCTTTTTTTAACCCAGAAAAACACTTTTTTTAACCACTCATCAGTGAGAAGAGTCTGCAAAATTGGATGTAAAGCTGATAGATTTTCTCACTTGCTGTTACAGATGACACACACTTTGGTTTACATCATTAAAGCAAAATGGCATGCTTATATTCTATCCCCCCTCCCAACCCCACACATCCTGCACCAAAAGTGCTTGCACATCCAATTTACAGACATACCTTGCTTCCACGCACCAGCACCTCTCCAAAAATACATGTATCTCTGATATCTGTACCCAAGTGTCAACTGCCGAAATTAGTTTTGCACTTCCACAATAAAAAAATGTCAGAAGGCTAAGGCATTTTTTTCAAGTTGGAGTGAGTGGAGCTTTAATGTGCCTGCAAATGAGCTCACAAATCTCTTAGGCCATAGCACTGCATCTTTGAGATAGCAGAGAAATGGTTTCTGTATGCGAATATGTCTGAGTGTCTGTGTGTATGTGTGTGTGAATGTGCTGTATCCATACACAGTGTGGGAGTCCAGGAGTGTAGAGAAGTAAAATGTGACTAACTATCTGTGTGATGTATTATAAGTGGAATCCTTTGGGGTTTTTAGTCGATTGCGTCCAACAAGCAGCAGCATCTTTGACCATGTTTCAAAAATGATATCGTTTGATTTGGGTTTTTTCAGGGCAGATCTCTGAGGCAGCGTGCCTCTGCAGGTTTGCTTTTAACTCACTTAAACTTCTGTCATAGTGAAGGGCGGCGAGGGAAATTAAGTAATGGGCTTGGCAGCGTGCAAAGTGAAGGGGTAATGACAGAGACACTAGCAGGAGTACCTTCCTCTACCTTTCTTCCTTTTACCAGGTCTTTTTAACCACTTCACATCTCTGCTCTCCTGCTCTCCTCGGTGCAGGCAAAATGCTGCTCAGCTGCTGAATATGAAAGAGGGCTCCATTCTGAGCCTTTTTTTCACTCTTTTGTTTAATTCCCTTTCTTTTGCCACAGCTCCCAATCATGGTCCCCCTTTTCCACGGGCAAATGACTGGAAAAAGGCTGCTCATTTCTTCAAAGCCCCATGCATATCCAACATTTTGAAATATTAATAAGGGTTCATTTTAAATAGAGGATGAGGTCGCCTTTGCTTTCCTTGCAACAGCTCTCGCAATCCCTTTCCTATTTGCACTCTTGCGTCGAGCAGCAAAAGGGATATCATCACAGATTGGATCGCGGGCCAATTGCGGATTTTGCTAATAATCATCTCCGCTTGGTTAATGCGATAGCTGTGGACAGGCAGGCCTGTGTGCCAAGTTGGAGGAGACAGCTGAGGTGACTCCTGGATTTCTCTTCAAAAAGACAAAAAGAGGCAGAGAGTACAGCCACACTGTTTTCACTCGCTCCCATTATCCCCCTACTCATCTTTTCATCTTCCTCCGTGTGGCAGGTGGTTGAGAGAGAAACAAGCGACTCTAACAGTGCATTCAGAGAATAACCAGTGCAGCAGAAAGTGGGCAATTAACATAAAAATACCCTCTTCAGCCCCGGCGAGAAAAAGAAACTCAGCAGCAAAGCTATGCTGACTAACACCTGAAGTTGAGGTATGCGTGTGTGTGTGTGTGTGTGTGTTTGCCAAAAAAATGTTCATTATCTCTCTTGTTCAAGTGATGAGGACACTCTTCTTTAATCTGTCTCTCATCTTCCTCCCCACAGCCTCCTTATCTTAGTTTTTACACTTTTTTAAAAGCAAAGCACATCCACAGAGCATAGAAAACTTTGCATCTCCAAAAAGACAGCCTTTAAGATGGAGAGCAAAAAAGCTTTAAGCATTGGGAGTACAACACACTTCCTCTCTTATCTAATTACTTTTTCAAAGGGTAACAACAATTGGGTACAACTTTCTCAGTGATTATAAGAGCATGTAATTGCTTGTATAAATTAAGTAAATCGTTGATGTTTCCGTGTTTTTGCACCTCACTTTTCTGTTGTTTCTGACGTCACTAAAGACAGTCCTCATCCCAAAATATGGATAAACATTTGCTTGTTGTTTAATAAACCCACTGAGGAGCTCAGTCGTCTAGTAAGTGGTGCCCGATAACGATTTTTTCTTGCATACAAGATTCTTCCATTAGCCGTGTTCCCATGTCAGAGGAGCTGTTCCGCACTATAAGCACAAATGCCTTTGTGGGAGGTTTTCATCCAGACCTGATAACGTACTACCCTTTTCAATGTGATCATTTCATAGTTTTGTCTTTCATTTAGCCCAGATGAATACAAAAGAAAAATAATAAACACAATTAAAACCAAACGTTAGAGTTGAAATAAGCTCCCTGCTCATTCATGTATGAACATTTATTGACATAGTAGGTTTTTTAATATGCAATGCCTCTGGCAGCGGATTAAGTTTTTGCTTACCCTCGTCATAAAATTCAAGCATGGCTGATGAGGAAATGTGATGAGCTTCAGCAGGGTGCCAATCCATCAAACCCTAAATGTGACAAGATCCCAAATTCTAGTGGCCTGTCAGAATTTACAAACTCACATGTGAAAATACAGTGAAAATCCTGGTGAAAGTGACTTTAAAGATATTTTTTTATTATTTTTTATTTATTATTTGTTCACATAGTGTCAGTTGACCAAACGGCTCTACCCAAGATAGGATTTTTTTGTTTTTGTGTGGTTGGATAGCTGGTTTTACAGAAACCTTTGCCTTTCATAACAGGGATAATGTAAGAAAGAAACCATAATCATATCATATTCACTCATACACTGAACAAATAGTATAAATGTCCAATGCACACTTTGCAACTAGGGGTGTCACATTTCTCCAAATCTAGTATTTAATTTGACTTGCGATCATGATTTGATACAATTCTCGATTTAAGATCCATTTTTTACAGTAATGACAGCTATGCTACTGTTAGACAAATGTAATGGAAATATACCACACTAAGGCCACACAGTGAAATTTAATTATTTTTATAAAAATGTAATAGCAATATTTCACTATTCAATTGGGAACAAAATATGAACAAACCCAAAAAGACGAGTCACTAAATGGCAGATGAAGGTAACGCACACCAAGGACTGTCATGACATTTCCAGCCTTCTTCAAGGTGGTTTTCAATGGTTGTGGATCTTGAAGAAGGCCGGAGGACAAAAACATCATCAGATTTAAAAGAAAAAAAGCACATGGAGTGTGTGACGCTTTTTTCTGCTTTGTAGAAGGGAACATTACAACAACAGCTTGAGTTTCTTCACCTGCAAGGCCAACACTTTTTGTATTGTTTTTGTTTTTGTTTTTTTGTTTTGTTTTTTTTCAGCACTAGAAACCTGCAAGCGGGCAAGGGTGGACAGAAAGTGGAGAATGACTGGTCCTGCTTTTGATTTTGTTAATTTCCTTTTGCTGTTTGGTCTAGAATTGAAGTCGTTACACCTTTACTCGCAACCGATAGGGACTGTTAAGTCAAGCTGGGATAGCCCGCTGTCCTTTCACCCTGAAAGAGAGTAAGTAGGTTGATGAATGAGTGGGGAAACGAACAAATACATGAGCACAAAACATACAGTACATACATTTATATATATATGCATGCAACTATGCCTGTATAGGTTTGGTTCAATTTGAATGGCCACAAAGCTAAGTTGCTGAAGCTTGTTTCCAATACAGTATACACACACACACACACACACACACACTCAGAGATATTGTACAGTAGTATATACACACTGGACCAGACAGGGTTTGGCTGCTGTCAGTTGTCATTGTTAAGAGACTCTGTAGAGGAGAACAGGCAGACGATGGAGCCTGATTGACAAGCATCGTCAATACAGCTCTTTTTATCCCATCAAGTTGAGATTTTTTTGTTATTAAAAATTGAGTGTGAAGCGCCTGTCTCTCCTCTTTTGTTTGCTGAGATGCACGCATCTGTATGAGGACAAACTTATCAAACAAAGCTCGGAGCTATTATTTGCGGAATTGCATTCCATGTATGGGGTACTGCAAACAGTGAATTCATTTCTGCTCCTTTTGTAGACTCTCATAGAAATCATCAGTGGCTAAATTTACAAGCAGGAGGTTTTGGACAAAAATGGACTTTGATCCTCAGCTGGTCTGTGGGCTCTTTGGACTGTTGGGGTTAGGGTCGAACTGTGTGTTTCTGGAGCAGGGATTGTCCCATATCGCCATACCTGAAGTTGGCAAGTCCCCCAATCTACTTGACAAAAATCGATTGTAAATGTCTTCCAAAAGCCAGACGGACAGGCGGCATATGAAGAGCAACAGGTCTATTTACTGTGCAGCCAAACAAGCTCACACTGTTTTAAATCAGGTGATGAGTTTTGCACATAACAGCACAGAAACATGAGTTGTTTACCTTGATGACATGTTGGAGGTGTGCTGGTTGTCACAAATCACAGCCCACAGCTCTTCAGCTAACAGCTGTTCCCTCTTGTCCATTTGTCTCTCTGTCTCCCCTCTTGTCATCAATATTTAAAACTGATCTACTCACAGAAAGCTCCAAAAAATGACCATGCCTTGTTACGTAGATGCTTTAATCAAGGACATTGCATCATATTGAGGGCTAAATGACATGACCCATCAAGCATGTTCTCTTAATATATATATGATATAGTATATAATATATGAATTGTAGGCCGGAGCATCTCTGTAGCATCACAATGCCTCATTTAAAAGGGTATGTTGTGACACATTATACTTTTATCAAGAAGTTTCTTGATAAATTTCACGTCCTGCGATTTAACCATATTGCAGTTTCATAATATTTTGATTAACTATGCAGCCCTAGGTCGGTCGCAGGCGACTATTTCACAATGAAAGCCACACCAGGGTATGCCAGTTGAATGTTTTTAATGTGAAGCAGTGGGACAGTTTAGTTTGCACGAGCAGTGACTTAGTACAGCCCAGACACTGCTGTAGGAGAGCAATGAATAATCATGGAAGCTAATGCCAATTGTTGAGTTGGAGAACTTGTACGCATTGTTTCCCCCGATACTGACTGAATTTTCATTTTAGTTTGATAATGTGATTTGTCTTTAACCTGACTCAAATGAAGGCAGTGAGTAATGGATGCACAGACAACATGCTATTCTTATTTTTTCAGTCATTGTTTACTAATGAGGACCATGAGGAAGTGGTTTTGTTGAGAGAACAGAATATTATTAGGTGGCTATCAATTGTTGTAAAACAAGTGTCGGGATTAGGATGGCAACAAGCTGAGATCAGTTTGATTGTAACAGTTTGCCTCCCATTAAGCATTCATCATATGTTTACTAAATATGACTATGGGTAGAAGCATTATCTGCGTCTCATCACTGTCGCAGCAGGTGGATGGATGATGAGGAGTGCTCATAATTGTGAATTAATTCAATCATCTGTGGCCGACACCCGGAGCTGACTTGTGGAACGAGGCACGACAGAGACTGATGTTTTGAGACTCTTCATCCTCTTTCAACTCTTGTCTTTAATCACTTTTTTCAGATGCCATAGATACATGTTGATACATAGAGAATATTTAAATACCTTATTAGTGCACATGCATGTATGTAAGGCAAGATAGATGATCTGGCTGTCACTTGACTTATATGTACAGATATGCACCTTCAGACGTTTCCATATAGAAATTTGCATCTTTAGAAATCCTTCAGCCATCTTCAACACTTCAGAAGTAATTTATGTCACCTACATCTTCTTTAGCTGTGTGCTCCTGAATATTCCAGGCTAATAAATTACTGGGAAACACTTGTGTGTATATATATATATATATATATATATATATATATATATATATATATATATATATATATATATATATATATACAGATTACAGATTTCTTTAAATCAGGGCTTTCCAAAGTGGGGCCCAAAGTTTGCCTTCTATAAGGATGCGTTTGGACCACCAGATGTTTCTAGTAAAAAAAAAAAAAAATTGTCTAACTCTTTATGTTAAGGCCCTTGTAATACGTGTTACTTAGTAGGTAACAAAGCCCTTGTACATCTTTATTAGTCTTTAAAGAAATCTTCATAAATGCATAATAATATATGTATAAATCTCAACAAAGCAACCAAAAACAGCTTTGTAAAGTTTTAACAACATTATAGGTAGGTCATTTAAACTCAATAAATGTATTTGCAATGCGGTTATAGACAATTAGAATAACCACAAGGCTTTAATTAACATTCTTATACATCTATACTGTTCAGTTCTGTTTAGGTGCTTAAAAATTGCATACAAATGTTTCATATTATAACAATAAATGTGGTAATTGTGCTATTATTACACTTAATCTTATTATTGTTAATGAGCATCTTATAAGGGCCTTTTACTATTACTAATGCTCATTACAAGGACGTTAATATAAAGCGTTTTGGATTATAAATCACTGTATATGCTGTTTGATTTATTGCAAGGTAAAAAATCCCTTTAAATATGTAGGATCATTAATTCATTATTATTGTTCATAATCTGAGCATAGCAGGCAGTGTGACACTTCTCCTGCTTTGCATGCTAAAGTAAAGCCCTCAAAATGCATTAAACATTAAACTGTGATAACCTGCAAAAGTACTTGAAGAAAGACAGGTATACTTTTCTTTTAAACAGATTGTGACTATATTAAGACCTCCGACTTGAAACTCAATTCACTCCCATTCACAACATTTGCATTTGCACTTCTCTCCAAATTTTACTGGACAAGTTCACTTATTCAAAAAGAAAGTATAAAGCACTTGGACTTGTGAAAGTGGTTTGCTGCTGATTCACAGCACATTTCTGGGGCAGTCTGACATTTTTTCATGCTGTTTAGTTCAAGTTCTTTTTAGTATGAGTATACATTTTTTTGTACTCAGGTGTGTTGGTAGTGAGTCTTTTCCTCAATTGTTACTCAACAACTCCTCAGCCAATGGGCTCTTATTGAGACTAGATGAGCTGCAATAGCTCCCCCTGCTGGATTTAGGGCACACTCAACATTTTCCTCTCCAACGATGGTCATGGTGGGGTTAGATTTTAACAGGTGTGTTACATTTCTTTTAAAAAAAAGGGGGGAAAGGCACCAGAACTTCCATTCACTTATGATGAGGCCATGTGGAAATGTTACACCTATAAATACACTAAATTAGACTGTGTTTGAGTTCATACATTCTCAATTTAAATGTCTTATTATTGCTATTAGTTTGCGAGGGCTGTAATGAAACTTGAATCAGAAATAAAGCAGCATCTTCAGGTGTTTACATTAAGTGCCTATAGTCTATGTATCTAAGCTGCTGAACAAGAGTGTACATGAAAACCCATCCCTTTAAAACAAAGATGAAGAACAATCGAGTGTTTATGAAGAGATCAGCATCTGTCCTCTCGCTCGGCTCTGGAGACTGGAACAACCTGCTTGACTGCTACCGTTGGTCGTCTCCTTGCCAGCGGAGGTGGGAACAGTAGGTATACAGGGAGCTTCATGATCACACTCAGCAGTGATCGGCTCCATTGAGCATTCCATTGAGCATCTGGCGGTCCGTCATTACGCACTGCATCTGAAGTGCTACTATTTCACATACTCTGCTGTGACTCCCACACAAGGGACAGTGGATTAGTTTTATGATTACAGAACCACAGCCATGCATCATTTGGTTCGACTCCCAATACTACAGTACACAATCTGCCCGCTGTTATGTGATTGTGAATGCACATATATATGTGTGTGTGTGTGTGGGCGAGTGTTTATTTGCATGCCCTCTTGTGTGTGTGTGTGTGTGCCTGCACACCAGCATCTGTCAGTTAGTTTTAAAGTGGCCTCCTATACCTGCATGTGTCTGGACTTGTTTCCTTGCGTGTGAGTAAGCGTGCACGTGCGTTGAAGCTTTGCAGGTGTGTGTTACCTTGTGTGCATGTAGGAATAAGGGGGGATGGAGACACAGGTAGACAGAGGGACGCTCTGCTGCGTTCACACTATGTGCGGCAGGGGTGCGGAAAGGCCGTTCTTGGCAACATACATGTAACATGTGTGCCTGGTAGGTGGTTTGCAACACACCAATGGTATGTGCCAGTTAGTAGCACCGGGCATCCGAGTGGAGCCACGCCAATCTCCTTCCAACGCCGTGGGGCTCATTCAGGGCAGAGCAGCAGCCACTTGTAGGTTGATGTGAATGTCCTTCACTAATCCAAGCAATCTTTTCTGAAGTATTTTTAACCAAACCAGAACATACCGCAGTTTAGAGTAAAAACAGGGGCTAAAATTTATATCGTGTATATATATATGTATATATGTATGTATGTATGTATATATCTATATATATATATATATGTATGTATAAAAGGGATAATCTATATAAAAACATACGATAAAACGATAAAACATAATTCTACCTCCTTTAAATTAATTGGCAGTGTTAGGGAACATGTCTTAAGAAAGAGAAAAAGGATGTAAAGCAAAAACATTTGTGTTTTATTACTTCAGAATAGGATTAAAAATGAAATAGAGGCCTGCATTTGTTTCGGGTGGAGTAGCCTGTCCGATAATGTTTGTTAACCCTTTTAACTCTGCTTTAGAGATTGTCCGCCGGAGCCTACTTTGGTATATTTGTTTATAGCGATGTCAATTCTTGGTGTGTCTTCAGGTGCTTTGTATGCATTAAATCTGCACAACCTAAACTCAAAGGTAATGGAAGTCAAAAAAACATTATAAACAATAAAGTCTTTAAATTGTGTCGTAAATAAAAAAAAACAATACAAAAACATGTATTTTCAGCTAATTCTGAATGAAATATGAAAAAAAAAGTTTCTAACACTTCTGACGTTATTTAAACTATGTTCATTTTTTTATTTTTTGAGATGCTCAGTTTTTAAGAGCAAAGTTCAAAGGCATTTTGATAGTTTCCATGTGCTGCTTCATAAAAAATCAACCTGCTTCTTTTCTTCTCTGGCATCGCTTCACTGCGCCACCATACGTTGTCACATTTTATAGTGCATTTAATGCAACGTAACTTAACGATGTCATCACAAGCGTACAACGTGCAATGCCACAAAAAGAATGAATGCTCTATTTGTCATGATTTTTGTTTAGATGGATCTGAACAGGATCATGCAAACAATGATCTCCCACAGCCAGTTCGTGACTGCTGGCAAGAGCTTCGTTTTCATGGGGTTTACTAGGAAATGTAATGTGATTCATTCTCAGTGTCAGGCAAGTGGTATGATTAGGCATCTCAACAGCATTTATTTGTAGAAAAACCCAAAGTATATTTATGGTTGGTGTACCACAGGGCTTTTCTATCAAGTACATTTACACACAGCACCAACAGACACATACTGGTGGTAATCATGGAGCAGAAGGAGCCTGCGTGTAACATTAATAAGAGGCCAGCTGAGCTTGCCTTGTAGTATTAAGTAGGCTATCATAAAGAGCATGTGATGAAACAGTTTCTCCACATCTAACCTTCAAACGAGGCCTCACACAGTCTTCTCCAGCATGCTACAATAGATACTAGCTACATTAGTTCAACAGGTTACCCTGAAAAATAACTATTAGCCTACAGCAATGGCAAAACAAGCTTCAAAGTTTGAACTCCATTACTAAATATCCATCCTTGAGCTCAAGTTTTACAGTGCATTCTGCTTTTTACATTGTCGGCCCTCCTTGAGAAAGCGGTCCGAAGCAAAATGGTGAGCACTCTCATAGCCTTAAAGAGTTTTCCAATTGTTGTGGGGACGTTTCCATTTAAAAAAAAAAAAAAAAAAGTTAATCTTCAGGCTCTTCACTTCCTCAGATGGTGGGAGAAGATAAAGACGATTGTGTTGGTTCTTGTAGATGACAGCAGAAAAAATAGGGGTGCTTTGTCAACCTTCCACATTTAAGTGTTGCCAAAGTTGGCGTTAACAAGGACAACAGTATTTACTGGACATAACTCCAGTTCTCTGAGTATATGTTTACCCATCTAGCTGCATGTTATCGCAGCCACAGTAAAGTACATTATTTCAAACACACTAAAACATTTATAAAGCTATTGCAAAATCCATGTTGTGGCCGACCGTGACACTGGTGACAGGTGATAATACCAGGATACTGCCCGTACAACAGTTTATTATATTCGTTAAATTTCTATATTAATGCCTTGAACCCTTTTGTATCAGGTGTGTGATTCCTTGTTTCAGTTGAGTACTAAGTGTTTAGTGAGGCACGACTCGCCAGTGTATGCTTGTCCTTGTATCAGGGTGCGTACTTGTCTCTATCGGAGTGTGTATGTGTGTTTCCTGGCCCCCAGTGGTGCATTGGGAGGCAAAGCAGTCTGGTTCTGTGCACGTACCGTGTTCTCATTACCACTAACAGCCTTGAGCCGGCCTCGTCATTAGAGGGAATCATTCTCAATCCAATCACCTATCGGTTACGCTACGCTACAGAGGCCTACAATCTGTCCTCATCCGATGGTTGAGATTTCTTTGTGATGCCTCCTGAATGGCAAAGGACGAATAGTGAGATGAGGAGAGAAACAGGAAGAGCAGATAAAAAAAAAAAAAAATGAGGGACACAGGGTGCAAGTTTCTGATTGCAGCTGGTTAGATTACAGCACAGGTGTCATTCCATCTAGTCAAGCTGTGGAGTGCAAATGTCAGGGTTTTATTTTTGAGTCTTTTCCATTGCATTTCCCTAAAAAATGAGAACAGCACAAAGGTACTCGAACCAAAATGCCTTCCATAATGACTCAATTTGACTCAATGACAGAATTTAGTGATTTGACTTACCTATCAGTAGGATGACTTTTGTAAGGTCCTGGGTTAAAGTGTTTACCCGTACTAGGGAAAAGCCCATCTCCAGGGTCAAAGTCACATTCTCTGTTGACCCATTCATCATCTAAAGCCTCCTCCCTTTGTGGCACTAATATTACAATCACGCCATGTCATGTCACCTTTGTTCCTGAAAGACAAGAATAATATAGAAAGTGTTTGGCCTTTGAACACTTTAGCTGTACACTGTTAATTACATGAGCTGAGGTTAGCACAACAATCTCATTAGTGGAAGCATCAGTCACATTCCAGAGCCAGAAGACCCGCCTGCATCCTTTAAGTAAGATGCTCGAGAACAATTTGGGTACATCCAAGTTGCCTGAATCTTCTTCAGTAACAAGTTGACCAGTTGACTAAGATTGGGCCAATTAAAAGTAGTATTACCATTCATCAGGTAGTATTACTCTACCTGATGAACGTTGGATGACCAAAACATAGTGCTTATTAAAGCTGATAAATAGCAAACCTGGTAAAGTGTATGCCTCATGCAAGCTACTGAGGTTGAGGCTCAGGGTTTCAAATCCACTACGTCGTATAAACTTTTTTTTGGACCACAAGAAGTTCTTTAGACATCTGTAACTGAAGTTGAAAAGATGTCTAAAACTACAATGTAAAAACTTAAATTTTGAACCCTGTACTTGGACAGACGTTGACAAGACGTCTAAAAACAACATCAAAAAAATGTTCATTCTGTCTCTCCACTGGACATCTTTTCAACATCGGCAAAGACGTTGAATTGACGTCTTCTGGATATGTTTTTGCTCAGAGGGTCAACCCTATATCAGGAATCTCCTTCCAATTGCAATAATCCAGTCCAAACTAGTTCTGGAGATGGAGAAGATAAGTATTATTTGGTACAAAATGTATTAAATTCACTCCGATGGCCAGTGAGTCTCTTGATCAACAAAAAATAAATAATAGCCTCACTGTTCAGACGCTGTTGCGGGGAACAGCTGGTTAACACTTCATTACCAAACACTGCAGCTTCACAGTGTTGCTGTTGAGCTTTAATGACCACATAACCAGAGCCAGAGAAAGTTCTTCCCACCACTGCATGGTAATAAGGCTCAGTTCACAACAACATTACACACAGACACACATCAATATATTTATATCACATGTTGCATAAATGCAGGGATATATTCTGGATGTGGGAGGTAGAGTTCAGAATTGCATTGCAATAAGTAAATAAAAACAGTTCTTAAGGTGAGATTGTCCAGATATGATGTTGGGTGTTTGTTGTATTGTGATTAAGTGGATGGAGCTGTGGATGCACTGTACCTCCATATGGATTGTGTGTTTCTTCACATCAAAGTACACATGCTTAAAATACTTTCAATTAATAGTTAATTATTTGATTATTAATCATATTGATTATCCAACATATTTACTATTGCATGTTGCTCTCTCTCTACTCTTTCCTCTATTGCAGCGTACTGCTTTTCTCCTCTCCCGCCAGTCCCTCCCTGCATTTCTGTCTCCTTGTGTCGGTGGTGGGGGTGGTGGAGGTGGTGGTGGCTGTGCAGGTAGGGAATATGAATTACCTGGCAGGCAGGCGGTGTTCTGCTTGGAAGACTGCTGTCAGCATGGCGAGGATGGATGAGGAGAGACAGGAGAGAGATGAGACTGACAGCTCCAGCCAACCTTCATCCATCCATCCATCCACACCCCCTCTCCTCCACCCCTACCCTCCCTCCCACTTTCTCTCTCTCTCACCCTCCCTCCGTGCCTCCCCTAAAATCCTTGGGCTTTTTTTTTTTTTTCCTGAGAGGTACAAAGGGATCTTGCCACCACTTTTCCGGCTAAAAATAGGATAGTGAGGTTATCATGTCACATGAAACAACATACTATAACATACTATCTGCAGCAAAACTGATCAAATAAAGGTCATAAAAATATATAATCTAGTAAAATAGGCTTTTTTTTTTGTTTGACAGCTGCAACACTCAGTGCTCAGCTCTGACTAGAAGGTGTAAAAAGTGCACTCTAAGTTGTTGGTGCTTGCACAAAATGATCAGCAACTGGCGCTTGCGTTGTTGCTGATGAATACCAATCAGTTCTTCTTAAATGGTTGATGAGATTTTAAGCCTTCTGTGTATTTGTCAGGCTCCATGAACTGCTGCACCGTGCGTTTTATTTCATTTACTCACCACCAGAGTGGACACAAGTGCAGAAAGGCTTTGAAAGGATCTCTCGACTTTAGATTGACAATAACTTAATGATGCAAACGTCTGCCAATATTAGTTGTTGATGCAATATAGCCGACATCAGTCCCGAACAGCATTGCATTTTTCAACAGTTTACAAAGATTTTGTGGTACTCTTATTGTGTCTGCTCTTGTTAGCCTTTATCACTTTCTGCAGACCTCGAAATAGACTCAGGACCCACTGTGTTTACATCCCCAATCCAGTCGGGGAGCGAGAAGGATTTGGAGGAAACTGGAGGGGAAAACAGCCGCTGCCACCAAAGCCATGATACGAGGTGTACAGGGACAGAAATAATGACATGTAGAAAGAGGCCAGTATGTAGATACTAATATGTACTGATCTAACCTCTGGTTCATAATGCAAGTTATAACCTTTTGAGGTTGGTGACTTAACAATGCTGAATCCTTCTATTTCTTGTTTAATGATGCACTGCTTTACAAAAAGAGGTCCAGGTTCATTCCATCAAATTCCAGGCACTTTCTTTTTCTCTCTTCATGTGAGATGGTTTTCAGTGTCGCGCTGCACTGAGCGACCTCAGCCTCGTTAGCCATCTGATTGGTCCTCAGGAGAGAGAGAGAGAGAGAGAGAGAGAGAGAGAGGTAGTGGAAATTAAGCCTTTCACCTTATATCCCCCCTATTGTAGATGTTCTGCTTCACCACCTCAGTTGAAATCTGTGTTAAAATGTTGGAGCTGCCAAATTTACACTCAGGTAGAGGCTCACAGTCAGCAGTATATTTGGACCCTCAATGTACCGTAGTTTATAGGAGAAGTGTGATTTGCTGCCATTTTCAGTTCTCCGTCATTTCATATTATTATGCGCCTGCTTTTTTTCCTTTTTTTAATTTTAGCCTCATTTTGATGTCGCATTGTTACTGTTTATTTGTCCCTTTCCCTGTTCTGTCTGTCTGTCCTCAGTGTGACTCCAGTGCCGATAAGCTGTGGCTGAGGTATCAGGCGGAGCACCCATGCAGGGATCCATTAGGCAAAAACCAATTTCACACAGAGCCAATTTCATAAATATGGAGTATGGGCCCACCTTTAGCTGTGCTTGACTAGCTTTTAGAGGGATACACAAAACCATAAACAACGAGCCTCTGCCTGAGCACCCCTTTTAAATGATAGCTGGAGTGTGTGGCACGGACCTAAACACATTAAGCTGTAATTTTAACAATTTAACGAGGAATACAATGAATAACTCTTTCATTCAAAATCCAAACAGCCCTAATGTAGGATTTGTGATTAGTTAGGGAAATTCAAAACAGCCTAATAATGCTGCTCATTCAGCATGTGCCAGGTGGAAAATGTGGAAAAAATATTGCTTTAATCTCATTCCCTGTGTTTACATTGGTTTGCTTTGGTCTTTATTTGATTTCCGAGAGGCACTTGGTTGAAAATATCTCCAACGATACCATTATTATATTGAAAATAAGCACACAGTACTGCGCTGTGCAGCCTTATGACCTTCTGTCAGTACACATCTCTTTCAAACGAGCCCAGCTACTCCTCTGTACATACTTTCATATATCTCATTTAAAAAATCTTGTATGTGCTGCAGTTATATAATAACCCTTTCATCACAAGCCCTTTACCTTGTCATTCCAACCACCACATTTATACTCTGAAGTGGCACAGCTGCCTTGCCAGACTTGTTTACCTACTTGTATTGACAATACAGGACCTTCAACACAGGAGGGGCAGTTGGGTGAGTTTGGGGGGATTAATACAGCCAGTTAAAAAAACGAGAGCTGGACAGTCCAGGTCAAAGCCTTGTAAATGATGAAGGGACTGTATTTATTTAATGATTTTCTAGCAACCAACAACAACACAAGTCAGCATTGATGCATCCAGCACCTGCTCATCAGGAGTGAAAACCATCACACACTCCATTCATACACACTCACACACTGGTTGTCAGTGTGTGAGTGTCAAGTACATTTTGACATGTGGAGCCGGTAATCAAACCACCGGCCCTCCGATTGGTGGACAAATGCTCTACTGCCTGCCTGAGCCACAGCCCCCCCCTTGTATTGGCCATCAGCCGCCTCACTGAGAAAACCGCTGAATTTCCATTTCATTCTGAGGCTGATCTGGCCTGCGACCTTGCTATAGAAGTGTTAGGATGACGATGATAATGATGATACTTGGTGTAGTTATTGTTGTAAAATGTGGAAACAGTCACCTGGTTAGCTCTGTCACATGTATGGTATGGGTGCTCCAGCTCAAGTCATAGTAGTGATGTGTCAAACACAAGGTAGACACGCCCCAGCCCTGCTCTATCATCTATTTTACCCTAAATTGGACCATCATTTTTAAAATAAACATCATGCTGTATTGGAGAAGACTGTAAACTTGAGATTCAGACCATACTCTCATTAGGAAACCGTTTATTAAAGTAATAAATCAAGTGATTGTCCACATTGGCTTCACTTTTCAGACCTAAAGAGCACAGACCGTATAATACTCTGACACCGTTAGAGGTTATTTCTTCAATTTGAAACTCTGACATACATTAATTATTGTGTATTATTACATTTATTACCCTTTAAGCAGTGGTGGAATGTAACTGTAATGTAAGTACTTGTACTTACCTTGAGCAATTCAATCTCATGCTGCTTTCTAACTCTACTACAATAAAGTGGGAAATATTGTAGTTGATTAAGTTTAAGACACTGGTTATTACTTTATAGAGTTACGTTTTACGTCTAAAAGATATTATGAGCATATGTGTGACATCTGATGTATGTAATAGATTAAATAACATCTCCGCCTCAACAAGCTACAACAGAATGATCCTCACACATTGCTGTGGCTGCATCTAAATGTCTGGACCTGAATACTTCCTTTAAGCATTTGGGAATGAAAACAAGAACTCACAATAATAAGTAACAAAGTATTTTGAAACAGCGTAATGTGTCAATACAAGAAGCATTTTTTACACAGGATACACAAACCACAAGACAGCACAGCTCCATCTTTGAAGTATTCATACACCAGGAAAATGTTCTTCATGTTAACTTCCTCAGTCCAGGCCCTTTTTTCTGTGAAATGAACTTCTGAGTCGCAGAGGAATCAGAATATCTGAGATTTTAGAGACACAAGGATTCAGATTGCCTGAATTCCTCTTGTACAGCAAAGATGCTGCTACATCAAGGTGAGTTGAAAGAATCGAGGAAAGCCTGCAGCCTCTCAAACTCGGACCTTGAAACCAAAACTACAGCCCATCTCTTTGTGTGACCCTGAAGCCACGTTTCTTCTCAGCTTTCATCGAGGTTTCCAAGAGGATATTCTCCACCACAAAGTTCAGCCGTGTTTACTCGAGGAAGTTGGTCGATCTTCACCAGAATGAACTAAACTTGTATCATACGTTCTCTGTTTTTTAGTGGCAGAAACATGCTCATTGCTCACCCTCTTTCTGGTCCAGAGCTCACAGCTCTCATATGATTTGTGAAATGGATGACTATGTGCAGGGGGCAGTCTATACAACATTGAAGAAAGAGCTCTCATCAGGCAGGTTCAAATGAGGCCCTGATTAGTAAGAATTGTTTTTGTTCTGTTCCAGCCAATGAACGAACCTTTACAACACTCTGCATGTGTAGCAGTTGGGTGAAGGAGTGTCGGCTAATTGCCCATAGGGCATGTAATCAATACTCTGTGTTATTGTGCTATCACGATCACAGTTCCCTCCCAGCGAGTTGTTACTTTAAACACATGAACCACCCTACAGCATTTGTTGCCGTAACATGCATTACACTGGGCTTGTACCGAATGCTAGTCATAATTATTTAATGTCGTTTCATTTGCAAATTTAAGCCATCACCGCAGACAGGCCTCACCACACTGAATATTCAGGGAAATGAAGACAACCCCTGCAATTACCTGCACCTGCAAAGCTAAGAGCACAGCTGAGTTCAATCAGCAGTGATCCTGAAGGCCTCTACAGGGAAACAGAGCAGGTGAGCGAGGCTGCAACTCTCATATTTTCCTGTTAGAGCTTAGGGCCTGGAGGATGATACAACCCAAACTGTATACTCCAGTTTCCACCCATTAAGCACGCAGTTAAGTCTGATCTGAACATGACAGCTGCTTTGATTTATTCCTTATTAGAATATTTCTGAATCAACCGAACCCCTGCGTTCTATATATTCTCATTGTGTAACTAATTCTCCAGTTGACCTTTGCGACGGTGGCAGTTATGACGGTGCTGAGAGTCAATGCAAAGCTTAGCCGTGGGGAAAATAGCAGCAGTGAACCAAGGTGGGCTCTGCACTCTGATGACATGTCCACACTCATTAACAGCAAGCAGAGTGTCTCTGCGAGGGAGGACGGCAGGGGGAAGCAGATGTGAGCAGGGAGGCATAAGCTGTGAAGAGGCTAGCATAATGTCATAAGTGGAAGAGTTATTTTGACATTTTCTTGCATGTCGGTGTGACTGGAATGTGATTCAAAGGAAACAGGGACTAATGCTGCATTCCAGTAAAGTCGGAGGTCTTAAATTTCCTTGTTGAAATTTCCTCAAAACGTTTCAGGTGCAACAGGCCCAAAGTTAACAAAAAAAACTTGGCTGACCGTAACAAAATGTCTCCTCGGCATGTGTACACACAAGTGAATCCTAAGCAGCGTGCCTTTTTGTATGTATAAACCAAACAGGGGAGGGAAAACAGACACCATTTACATTTTATTTTAATATTCCATTCAGTGGCGAGTGTTTTTAGATATTTCCCTTCCCCAACACAGAGAAGAGAAACATCTAAAACACGCAGGTTAGGAGGCTCAGAGGACCAGGATTGAAGAACACTATGCGAGTGGCATTTTTCTAATAGAAGGTCGAACATTTTCAAGCTCTGAGTTGTCTGGAATTGTGTATAAAAACTATTACAAAAACAAAACTTGTGTATCTTGTATGTCTGGGTCATTAGTTTGGTGGTGCATTCCCACAGGTAAGTCACGTCTACTTGACACCTTTCACCCATTCCTTCTATACTGACATTATTAGAAAAACAGGGATACAGTCTTCTTGAGCTGGGACTCCTGTTGAGGCACCTTTCACCTTTTCCCAGCTCTTGCATCACATTCTTACCTACAAAGCTGAAAATAGGAAAACTGAGTTCAAAGCATTGAGGGTTCAACTCCAGTCCAAGGTTTTGCTTTTTTGTTATGAATGACTCTTTGCTCATTTCTCATGATTAATTAATCTACTCTTAAACACAGCTGCGAATAATGAGTGACGAGATTATTCATTTGCCTCATTTAATCAGATCAATCCAATAGGGAGGGGAAATCCGTTCCAAGCAGCCATTTTGGCGTGGTGTTTCAGTGGTGTGATCATTATTCTTGGATGTTTGGTTTTAAGGTTTTATGGCGTCTTACAACTCGAATGCTTCTTTGCGCTCTGATTTGGGGATGGAGGGTCTGCCTGGTGGATTAAGCCATTGAAACCATCCGTATAGGTTCTTTTTATAGATTTTCAATTTAATCTGTTTCATTCACATTTATTCTAAAGGATATTTTACCACACAGCACCTGCCATATCTATATGAGGAAACCACTGCAGCTGTGAGGTTAATTCAGGTATAACCATGCCTGATTCAATGTTTTAATACCTCTATAGTCAGTTTGCTGTATAGCTTAAACATTAACATTATGAGAGCATTTGAATGGGTAATACAGTGTATGCATATTGTGTTAAACTGCCGGCATAAGCACTTCCTAAATAGACATGCATCCTGTTTTCTGTCAGCTCAATGTCAGCTGTGATGCTCTCAAACAAGCGTTCACAGGCAGAGCATGGTTTAGTGAGACAGGAATTGAGAGGCAGCACCAGCCAGACACCAGAGAGAATTCAGGCAAGCTGAGCAGAAGTGGAAACATCACAAAACAAAATCATCCTGTGAAATACCAAGCGACCTTGTGAAGAAAAATGAACACGAAAAATGCAGCGGTGAAAATCCTTTTTAGATCTCAAACCTGTAGGATGTCGAGAACTTTTATTAAAAGTCGTCAGTTCTGTCATTGACCCCTCACCCTCTGCAGACGCTGAAGAGTCCACTCAGACATGTGAGGAAGATCCAGGTCAAGAGTTTAAAGCTGCTCCATCAGCACAAACTAGATATTTTCCCTCTGAGCTACAGTGACACAGTGATGATACAATGATACAGTGACCGTCTGGACCACATCTCACTTACTAACTTCATATAGAGAATTTCTGAAATGAACTCCTCCAAATGTCTAAAGGGGCCCGAATATCTTTTAAGTTTTAGTTCTGTTTTAAACATGCAGTAATCACACTAAACCTTAATGTTCATCCTTCTCCTTGAAACCATGACCAGCCTTTTATTTTCTAACATTTTCTGACAATTTTTTTTAGAAATAAAATGTTAAAAAAATTGTCAGTCATGTTGAGACCTTTACTATTTAGATCTATCCCACTAAACAGCACTTTTTCAGATTTTATTTACAGTAGATGAAGGGAACTGCTCATTGTTGGTTTTATTGGATCTTGTGGCTTTTGACACAGTCAGCCACTCTGTTTTATTAGACTGCCTGCTTGGTTGGTGTCACTTTTTCTGCCCTTGAATTGCTCTGTCAGCATAACAATTCACATCTGCATCCTTTTTTTTTTTGTATATGCTTCTATCGAGTCCTTTAATTTGTAAATATATAATTTAATTGTTTTATGTATTACACATAGCTTTGCTTGACCCAAATGGCCTGACATCTCCATATCTATCTTTGTGATATGAAGCGCTGGAAGACACATAACAGTATGGGAGCAGGTGCATGTTTTTCTATTTGGTGCACCCAAATCTACTGCTAATAGTGCGGGTATGCAATCTCTCAAGCAGAGATAATGGCATACAATTTGGAACCTGGAAGGCATTTCTTTGCACATAAGTGACAAGTGCTTGTGTAAAGAATGAAAAAGAGATCTTGAGAGAGAAGTTCAAACCCTGCTGACAAAATTTTCTCAGCCCCAGACACCAGACCATTCCCTGCGACAAGTGCTTGTTCATTTGTTGGTTTCAGAAAGTTACAGATATTGACCGACTCTTGGCTGAGAGTTTTTTTTCCAACTTTTAATTAACTACATTTTCTTTGTGCCCGCATCATACCCACAACCCCCACAACCTTGCCCTAGGTTGGAAGGAAAAAAAACATGAAAAACATACAAAAAAAACCAAAAAGTAAATAAATGATGAAGAATAATTGTTTACCCTATTCTAGATCACTGGTACTCTACCTGGGGGTTGAGAGTGCCAAGGGTATTTTAGGTGAAGGGTATAGTTACATTAAATTGTCTGGACCAGTGATTTCATTTCTTTAAAATAGATTTAAATTAAATTTAGAATTATTCTAAACATTTGGTTTGGCACCAGCCTAAATTTCAGCCACTTTATGAATTCACGAATTCCAATATGTCTGTGGAAACGATACCTCACGATCAGATTTAGTCTTAAACTCATTTACGTTTTGTGAATGAGGCCCAGTGAATTCCCTCTGGACCCCAAATTTGATACTAATGCTAGCTGTTGTGGCTAGCCCCTTCCTGTGACAAACATATAATGTATGCAAGTGAATATTGGCTTCATTATATCCCAGCTGCTGGGCAATCTCGAGCCATTTATTGTCCTTGACTTGGTTGTTGAGGTAGTTGTGATGTTAGTCATACAGTATTGTATTATCTTTGTATAATAGTTCACATGTGGTCTGAAAAGAGAGAAAACAGAGGTAGTGAGCGAGGGGTACAGTCTCCACTGAGTATTAAAGATGGGGATCAGCTGTTTTGTAATGAGGGGTAATCAATGAGCATGCTTTTCTCCAGCAGCCATTACCCCGCTGGGCACTGCTGCCACTACACTACTGACCTGTCATACCTGATGTGCTCCCCCGCTAGCCCCACTTTGCCAAACATGATAAATGTTTTGGTTCCCCTTTGCCAGGGAGAGAAATGGCTGTCACATGCTGCCTAACATTGCACAAGAGAACAGACTCTCTCTCACACACTGTTTAGCCTGTGAGCTTTTATAGACACTGGACAGGAAAGAGAGGGGGGCATCGCAGAGCCAGTTTTGGTGAATTTAATAAGTGGATATTGGCGTCCTGCTGTGAGCGAGCTGTTTTTTGTTTCATGGATCTGTCATGCATCCACGATGGGAAGTTAAATCAGGCTATGTCAAAAATCAACAAAAATATACCACAAAGATACTTAACATGATCTGGGTTAAAAACGGCAATGCATCTCGAGGTTATGGGCTTTTTTTGAGCCTCACCAGCAGAGGTAGAGGCATAATTTCAATGTGGCTCAAAAACAGAGGAGAGGCTAGGGATCAGACTTAACAGTAGCCTATGGTGAAATATTTACTTGGCCTAGATTCATATCTAATGAGCTTAAAGAAACCCAGTTATGCAACAGAGCCAATGTTAAATGATTAATGTTGTGTTGTTGTGAGCACACTGGAGAGACCTACACTCTCCTCGTCTTTAAATGAGTTCATCTCGTGTCCCTCGTACAAAACATTTGCAGCGTTTAGAATGAGCTCTTAAAGCTTCGCTCTTACGCAACCGTCTCCTCGCCGTCCTCTGAATATAAACCGCCTGAATCAATCAATTTCAGAGTCACGTCACACTGGGCTCAGGCTTATCCTCCAATATGCCATCTGCTGAATGGCTTCAAATGTTTCACAATGTTGTTGTTATTGTTAATTATGCAAAGTGATTCGGCTTCTACATCTCCCTAATAAGTTGGAAGTTTTCTTCCATATGTCTACGAGGCCTGACTCAGTGGGTACTGTTTGGTGATATGAGCAGCACTGAGCCATTGTTCCTGCATGTCTCTAATTAGCTGCGAGTACGCCAGCTCTATTCATGTAGCCTGTCTTTAAGTCCCACACTTTAAGGAACCCACTCAGCATTCATCTGTGCAGATCTGTACCCCAGGGCCGGAGAACGGCAGCGAGGATAAAACCCAGAGACTCAGCGTGGTGGTAGAGCTTTTGATGAGCCTAATAATCCAACAAAAACTGTCATTTTCATGACAGGCTCTTTTGATTCTGTTTTTGAGGCCTTTTTCTGCCGGGGTCGCGTGTCTGTGTCACTAAAGGCAAAGTGGCAGAAGATGAGTTGCTTTGAGACTAATAAAGCCCTGTGGATCCTGAGGAAATGTGGCTTAAGAGATCGTACATTGTAAAATGTGCTTTTATTGTGTCAGTCTCTGTTCAGTGGTTGACTTTACTCACAGTCATCAAGAATCCTCCTCTAACCTTGCCACAATCACAAAGGAGGATGTTAGAGTTGGCCCAGGTGTAGAATTCAAAAGAAATTTACATTAAAAATTGTTATTTCTGTTTTGTTTGATGCTGTAAACCACTTTCAACGAGTCATGCTCATCTTTCAAAGCCATTTTAATGTTTGTTTTTTTTCTGTGATTTGAGCTAATCTGTGATCCACTTATAGACAAAAGGGTTTGAATGGGACTTAATCTTTTATAATTAGAAAACATTAATTTCTTTATCTTATTTATGTATTTGACAGGGACAGTGCACTGCTTCTAAGCTGCACCAGAGTTAGCTATAAGTTCATTTACATCTGTAGTCCCTTGGCAGGAGACAGAGACAACATCTCACTACACTACAGTATAAAACCCAGTTACAACCCCAACAACGATAATATCTCAAAACATTAAAACACCACACGATAACAACCAGATTTCATGAGATTATATGTCGACTATTTTGAGTATACAGTAAAATGTAAAATACATTTAATGCATTGGTGGTATATATGCTATATTGATGTGGTTTGGATTATGTGTATGCATTATATAAATATTGTGTCTGACAGAGGCAGAGCTAGTTTTAACAACTTAGGTTTGTTGGGCAATTAAATCTATAACAGTGCATGAAGTGAAACTGGCAAATAAACGTAGTGGAGAAAAAAAGTACTAAATAGCCGGCAAGTCTGTTCAATCTGCGTACAAATAACAGGACTTTCAAACTGCATGCAGTGCATACGCCAAAGTCCAATTTTGCGTGCAGGATACGCCAATCCTTTCCATTAACTTCTTTGGCGAGCAGAGGCATCCAAATACCACGCATAAAAAAAACAAGTCAGACATAAAGAGAAAGAAAGTCCTTGTAGATGGAGGCTGGGGTAAGTAAATAAATGATAAGAATATTTTTTAAACCCTCTTCTACAGGGCTAGAAAAGGTGCTTCCGTGCTTTTATTTCACCACTGGTGCCCAACGGCGTCTGAGAGGTAACATATGTCACCTTTTTAACTTATGTCACGAGTAACAAACTGTTCACTGTGATCAAAATGAATGCAGGATGAATTCCACTGTTAATCTCCTTTGCAGCTGTTTCAGCTGTGTGCAGGCAGGCAAAAGAACAAATCGTGTTTATCCTCAGCCGCTAAGGTAACTCAGTCAGTAGAATGAGCGAGCTGAACGACGACAGCTGTAAACCTGGATAAAAATAGATTCATGTAACTTCCAGAGATTCTCTGGAGAATACAGACCATTCTTCTATTCTAAGTTTTGCTGATGTGCGCCATATCAACTCAAATATAGACTCACTATACTTAACGATAAGATACCAGATGCATCTTATTGTATGTAGTCCAAATACGACCTCATTTCTACAGTATCTGAGATGTCAAGAACTCCAGATTCCAGCAGGAGTTTGATATCTCCACATATGAAATCTATGACTCTCATGATTATAGAGTATGACTACGGGTGTCATCATATTTTGATCATATCTTGGAATACTCAGGCAATTATATCTCTGGATTCTCTGGGTTTTTGTGCAGATATGAATAACCAGACTTCATATGTTCTATTTAAACTTCACACCCCAAATATGTGACCCGTCTCCATGCAGGCACATCAAGAACCAGTAAGTCTTGTTAACGCAGCAGCAAGGATAATCCCTCACTGGCTTCCCATTCATGAGGAACAATGGAGGTAACACTACTACTCAATATATATTAATTGAATAAGTCCTGAACATGTTCGTATCATTAGCCATCCTTTTCTTTGAGTGATAGTTTTCAGTTGCAGGCTTGCAAAGATTGCTGTCTGCCTTGCATTTGCTAGCAGGCTACAGGTTATAGCCTCACTAATCCCATTCCTTTTCAAGTTTATCCACCTATTGCTCCTCTTCATTTCAGACAGACTGATCTTGAGCTAAATATGGTAGCTGTCTCTTGTGAGAAAACACTTCAAAACATAAGAAAATGGCTAACTGGCAGCAGGTCTGGATTGTTTTTCTGCTTGTTTTCCTCTGAAGAAATTCATGAATCTTTTCACTTTGCCCTCTTCTTTGATACTTCTCTCTCGGGACATCTTGTTATGTGTTATTACCTATATGATCAGCAGCATGCTATCTTTGCATACACAGATAATTCTGTAATTTGCATAAGATTACAGAAAAGACAAATAATGGTGATGACAAAACATTCATTGAGAAAAGCAGTTTACTAATGCGCCACTGTCATTCTGGATTTATAGTACCTTCCCTCCCACCTCTGAATTGCTCAAGATTTACTCTGAATTGCTAAATGTAGTAGTAAACCCATGCTGGGGAATGCAGAATGGTTAGAGGCTTTAAAACATAATCCTATGATACTGCGAGTAGAGGCCTCCCTGGTGCATGTTTTAGAGCTTTTTTGTGGGTTTTAGCAGACCACGCAGTTTTCTCTAGGACACAGTTGTGGGAGTGTTTGTTGGGAATCGGGGGGTAAGCACACCTTGTCTTTGGTATTCTACCCAAAGCCTGAGTTACAACCTTCACCAGCTGTATGGGGAAATATCCCCTTCATCACCAGAATACTAACACAGATCCACCACGTCATTTAATTGCCACCCCCTCTCGATAAACAAGGGGTGTGATTGAGCCCAGTGAAAGTTTTGTTATGCTGATCGACTCTTTAAAGTCCTCATTCTTAAAATCCTCCCTTGAAACCTGCGAAGGTAAAAACATAACAAAAGGGAATTTGCCATCACTGGCGTTTCTCTCGCAAAGTGTTCCTAATTGTACGTTAACAAGGAAGTAAATCAGAAGGTGTAATTTAAGTGGGCTCATCAGGCGAGCTTACACAGGGATTTGATGTGATTCAGGGGCAGAGCAATTAGTAGGTGTAGCTCTGATTCGTCATTGTTAAGACACACACAGATGTAGAAAAGCCGGCTTCTGATAATTAGGATCTAAGATACTGATAGTGAGCAGACCATTAACACGTCAGTCCTGTTAAATTAGTACTACAAAAATAAAATGAAAAACATTAGAAGCAGGTAAAACATGGGAGAAAAAATTAGGTGGAAAAATTTTAATGGATGGAAATTTTTAATGGACTTAAAAGGTCCATTCTGAAGTAGATGAAAATGGAAATATTAAAGTATTGTGAAGTAGAATTGTGAGGGATTTTTTTCTTGAGTAAATGTAAAACAGAAAAAATACTCTGCACATGTATTTCATGAGCCAGGTGTATAGGAGAGGGACGAGTATTTGCAAGTCAACTCCCGCACCCTGTCTAACTTGCAAAAATACATACATTTGCGATGTTTTGATACTATACCTTCATCAGGCCAATATTCTATATACATTGTATTATCGCCCAATGAAGGTCTAGTACCAAAATATCACAAATGAATGTATTTTTGCAATGGTAGACAGTGTGCAGGAGTTTGCTTGCAACTTTTGGTCTGAGTAAATGTACCACGGGATATGTGTGAATCTTGTAACCGACCTCTCTTAATGAATTGTTCCTGACTGCATGTGAACCAGCAGCTACAGTAAAGACAAATAACCAGGACCACTGTATTATGCACATATGCAGTTCCTTTGTCCCATCAAATTAAGTGAGGCAGCCATGTACCCAATTCCCAGCCCAACAATGATAAATGAGTGAATGACAACAGAATAATAAAAAATCATTTTAATCATCATTCCATTAACTCAAGCTTGTCATCATCAGCAGTATGTTAATGAGCCAACCGACTGTCTTAAATTGAAATGGAGGCAATCCTTTTTTTCCTCGCCTTCCAGCACAGTCGTCAGACTACAATGTCGGCATCGTACCTTTCTGCTAACAGATACGAGAGCTTTGTTTCATACGTATCATGGCATTTCTATGTGAACATATTAAGTACACAGAACGTGTGTCTTTGAGCTGACTTTCATGTCAGGAGAAGGAGGGGAGCGTGGTGACGTGACAGATAGGAGAGACGGCTGTCAGGGGTTTCAACATATGTAAGCGCCAAACTACTGGATATTTTTAACGAGATTTTTAGAATTCTTCCAGCTGTGTTAGTGGCAAGAAGACCGGATATTTTTTGACGGCATGTTGGGACAATTTGCAGCCGAAAACTTGGTATTTTTAATAAGACCTTGAGTTTGTGGCATCAGAACCAGTAAAGAGAAAACATTTTCCTAGCCCTAATCAGGTGGTTTTTGTGCCTAATCTTAAATAGACCGTAAGCACAAATTTGTCAGAACATAACACTGAAAATTAAACTTAAAGAAACATATGGAGGGTTTGCTGCAACATACATTGCCAACCTTTATTCTGCTGATCACGTGGCAGGTTTACACACGTGTGTAGTCTACTGAAGTCTATCCATCATCGCAGACAGGATAACTCAGTTTAAACGACTCCAAAACTCGTGAGGTGAACAGAGGCTGTAAAACAACAGGTGACTGTGTTGTAGCAGCATGGAAATACATTATGGCAATCGCGTCTTTACAGATGGCGACCCAAAGTGTTTGATGGACTGAGAAACAATTAAGCTGCGCAGTGACTATTGGAATGAGATACTCTGACAGCTAATGGGGTGGCGTCTTGCTGTCAGAATGCTATTTACCACACACTGAAACAGGGCAGACGAAGAAGGTATGTGTTAATTTGAGTGCATGAATGTGTGTATGGTGGTAGGAGTCCGGCGCGCCAAGGTAAGTAAGATATGCCCTTATTACTGTGTGTACGTTGTCTGATACACAGACTTTATAGGCTGAAATTTGTGTTTTATTAATCAGCGAAACTCTTTTTATATGGTTAAATAATATGATTGGGCCTTTAACATCCCGTTGTGCACGCTTGCACACATGGTAATCAGCCTCCAACAACTATGGGACTCAGCCCACAAGGATGCACCGTCTTCTGAGCCCCGCTTGCTCCTCACCTCCATAAATAATTCATTTAGCACAGCATGGAAAACGCATGTCAATTAGCCAGGTTTATTTTTTTCCTCCGATGGAAAAACAGCGGGTCTCTCTTCATGCCAGCCAGAGGAGAATGTAGTGAAACAGTGCATTATTTAAAATATCTGGACATGGCGGCTCAGACTACACGGCCTCATTCTCCGTATGAGAAAAGCAAGAACAAAGTCTGACAGTGTCAATTATTCTGTTTGATTTAAACAGGCGTAGCTTTTTTCTTTTTTATTTGTGGGGATAGATTCTCAGATTTGCCTGCTGTGTACGCCTGTGATTAACTGTTCTCTCCATTACTGCTTTACAAGCACTCATGTTCTATGTATCAACATTGGCTGCTGAATGTAATTACTGAAGCTCTTCAAGGAACTGGATCCCTCTTTCCCCATCTGTCTGAGTGTGTAATGACACCAACAATACCACCAGTGATTACACATTTATTTCAGTCAACATTTAAAAATTCCTTTAAAAAAAAAAAAAGAAGAAAATGGAAACCAATCCTCTTGTACGATATGTGTACTGTAGATAACTCAGAATGAGCACCCAGTAATTTGTATGGAGAGAAAGCTTACTCCGTCACAAGCAGACACAGCTGAAACAGATCCACACGAGCTGCTTGCCATTGTTTCCAACATCCGTAATTCATGTCAACAATAAAGTCGTAGTCACCGCTGCCAAACTCAAATATTTGCTATCCTGATATCATGTTCAAGTCTGTGTGGCACATATATACTGTGATTCGGTGTGTTATTCTTCTCTCGTGAATCGGTAAAGTACAGCCCAATCTAAGCTCAGATTAAAGCAGTGTTTCCTTGTGGTATTACTGTTGGCGCCTCTGGCTACCACTAACAGTCTGGCCACTGTCCAAAGAAAAAAACAACCATACGAATCCCAATTTGAGCTAGAAACCAACGTCAATTCTACGAAAAGGCAGAGTAACCCACCGGATTGTATTAATAAGAATGCAGGTTTTGTTACTTACAGTAAAGATCTAGTAGAAGGAATGCTGGTTTTGAACCGTCTTGAGTCAGCGAAGGGAACAGACTTTGACACGACACCAGAGAGCTCTCCATCGTGTGAAGGCCCGTCTGTTCACCCCTGTTTTACCTCAGTTTCTATCACTCCCCCTCCTCACCTTCTTTGCCTCCTCCATCAGCGCGTTCTTTTTCTTTTGCAGTGTAGAGTTTCCAGTTATTCCAGGTGTTCCACCGTTACCTCGAGATAGAGACCAGGTAAACGATGCCTCTTCTTGTTTTGGTTTCGCAATAGAGTGGTGTAGGTTGTAGTCCTAATACCCGGAAATCAGTTAGCATTTTTGCACATCCAGTTCCCTCGTCTCAGTCTATTAGGTTTTTTTTATTGATTTTCCGTTATGTGCCTGAAATAAGGTCTGTGCTAGCCACAGGCTGAAGATATGTTTCTTTCTAAGACATAAAATACATACAGATAATTATAAAGCGCCTAGGTGTGTTAAAAACATTGGTTGCTAACAAGTGGCTAAATGAGACTACAGAAGTTGTCGCGGATATTAAAAACTAAACTGAGACTCAACGACTCACTAGTCCGGCTTTGACAGGCGGACTTCAGTTACAAACTATTCTAACTTTAACTTTACAACTTGTAGATTTATCAATTTATAGAAAGCATGTATAGTAATTGTGTAGTGACATGCTTAGTGGTGGAGACGTTGAAGCCATGCGATTGCAATGTTGTCTGTTCATGAGTGAACAGGAATCCAGTTTTCATGATATTTTCTGTCCTTGTTGGATGGAGCCGTGACCCCTGGTTTGACCTGCTGTGGCTTCCTGCAATCACAAACCCAGGAGCCCCCATTATTTTCGCCCAACTGCAGTTTACATAGATGGCTGTGCTGTATGTGGTACACTATAGATCTGTGATAGTAATTTCAAATCTCACAGGAATTTCAGTTTCTATTTCCCCCCCAGGTCCTCTCCTTTTTTTTCAGCCAGCTTCTGTAAAGTCTCATTTTTCTTACCCAAGGAAAGCTCACAAAGGATATGAGACCTTGGTGTACTCCTGGTGGATTTGAGGTCAGCAAACCCAAAACAGCATCGGTTTTTCATAATAACAAAGCAAGGTTAAATTTAACAACAGTACACTTTAATCAAAGTGGGATTTGCAGACGTTCTGCTCAAGACAGAGGGGTCTACCTTGGAGTTATTGTCAGCAGCGAACACCACAAGCAGCCCTGTTGCTTGGTTACTGTGCCTGCAGTGAATCGTGACTCTGATGGCCTTGGGCTGCTGAGGTAGAATTAGCTCAACTGAACAGGATTTGAGACAGAATTTGATATTTTGTGTCCCTCAGAACCAGTTGAAGGAAAGCACAAAAAATTAAATTTTTCTTTTGTATTCTGGTTCACAAGGAGCACAACAAGGACTCATGAATATATTTAGATTTCACACTTGCACTGATTTCCCGTCTTACTCTTTTCGCGATTATACCCAACAAGTTGCACTAAAACAGAAGCACAAAAGTGTTTACTTTAGGTTGAAATGACATGTTTATGCTTCCCCGTCAGCAGTCAGGGTGGGGAACTTGAATGCTGGGAAATGTAATACTGCTGTGTTCCAGTTCAAGTTGTATAAAAGTAGGTACTCTAACCAATTGTAATTTTACAGCTTTCTAATTGATGAGCAACTGAAAAGATGATGGATAGTGAAAATCTGTTGGCACATTCGGCCATATTTCAAGGTAAAACAACATATTTGATAACTCGTTAGCTGATGTTAACGACTTCCTAGCTGACATTACTGTTTGATTACACCCTGTGTGTTTCACTTCCAGGTTCAGACAAATGTCTCCGTGTGTTGATACTTCTGAATTGATTTACACCTTTTCTAAAACAGTACTAAAACACTATTTTAATAATTAAAATTACTGTGATTTATGAGATCATTTTCTGTCAGAATATTCTTTTTATATTTTTTTTTTTTCACAGTTCGTCTGCACATTTTGTCCATGTTTTCCCCACCGGTTTATGCCAGTTGTGGTGCTTTTTACTTATTTACTAACAAGGAAAACAATATCCCTCAGCTGTATTTTTGAATGTAAGCATGTGAAGATTAATTCCTCACAGCACGCTGACCTTTTGGGTCATGCTGTAGCTTGTGTGGAGGCGACCAACTGACCCGTTTGTTTTGTACATCCTTTCACCATTTATTATCATTGCTTCTAGTTTATTCTGTTAAGAAATTAATGATCCAAGGAAAACTTGCTTTGGCACATGCAGTCCGCCCTCACACAATAAATGTCGGCTTGGCAGCCAAATCAGTGTTTATTACGTTAACCATGCTGGTGCATTCAAAGACAAAAAAAAGGCACCAGGTTTAGACTAGTTCACACCACTTGCATGTTCAGACAGATTGTAACAGTTGACTGTTTCATGACTTTTGCAGGTCATAAACAAGCTCCGACACAATGGTTTAGATATGTTTCTGAATAACAAAACTATCCTCAGAGCTCCTGTGCTGGATGTTACATCACTACCACTGAGTGGCAGTAATGATCATGGTACAGTAACAGTAAGAACTACATTTGCCATGTGGATGGGAACTGCCCCCTCTACCTTTTTAATCTCACACTTTCTTCCGTGGCCTGAGCGATGTGCTTTTTCTGGATCTTACAGTGCTATAGGAAGATGTTGCTTAATCGAAGAAAAATGCTGAGGCGGAGGAGTGAGGCTGGTAAACTCGGGTCAGATAGCTGGCGGATAGATCAATATTGGCAGTCTTTAGAGAGTCTGTAAACGGAACCTGAAGTTACAGTATGCTATGTAACAAAATAACTTATAATAGCATCGGCCTTGTTCAAAATAGGAAGGCAGTGGACTCATTTTGTACTTTATTCCCGTGATTAGCCGTTGACCATGATTAGCTCCAGTGGCACGGTCATACACATGATGTATTAAAGATTTGAATAGGCTTTAATGCAACTTTAACAGAGTTTAATGGAGCTTTAAAGGTCTTAGCGGTAGCAGAGAGTTGAGCACACACAAGCAAATTAAGAAAACATTTTCACCAACATGTTCAGCATTCAGAAAGATTATGAAAGTAGAGAAAAGAAAAGAAGAAAATATACACTGCAAAACATTGGGAAACGCTGCAAGTAGCACAGACGACAACAGAAAGTGTTAAAAAAAAACAATTTAGCTCATTTTTCAACAAACTATTAACCTGTATTATTTCAATACGCGACTTGACCTGTCCAAATCTTTTGCACACCAAATCAGTTAGGAGTATCTCCTCTGACATTTTCCGTGGCAGAAATATTCACGGTGGTAAATAGGCTAATAAACTTTAATAAAGTTAAACTACTTTGGAAAAAGAATCCGCCTACCTTGCTGCAGTCACGCTGTGTTTTCGCCTACTCCAAAACTGTCCCATGCCAGGCTCTGCTTGAGGTTCTTGGTGATGAAAGATGGCATCAAAGCATTCATGTCCAATAAATTTTGTTTGGCCATGTATAAGACAGAAGTCAGTCTTTTCTGGGTCATTGTGCTGCTAAAGATTTTTGATTGACAACATTTCCTAATTTCCTTGCGTTCTCAAATGCACTTTCATGTAATAGAATCTTTGCAGACAGGAAATAAGGCAAAGATACATACGTCTGTCCAATGAATGTTTTAGTGATACCTCATTTATCACCATTGATCAATAATGCTTAAAAAATGCCTTTTTATTTTTATTTTATTGCAAACAAAACTTAGTATTCAGTATGCTCGTTCTTATTTGAAGTGGCACATATATCTGTAAATATGTATTTTAAAGATACTATTTGTCTTTTAGACAATCTTATACAACTTCCTTGAAACTTTGGAACATGGTAGTATTTTCTTTCAAAGAAATAAGAAATAATCTCCTTCCCTGGGTGTAACAACCAGTACATTTAGAATTAATAACGCAGTACACTTAGTTCAGAAATTTTCCTGGCTTGCTGCACAAGTGTTGCCAAATTGGCGATGTTTTCTAAAAGCAGCAATTTCCTGGAGAAAGACGATTGATGAGACGGTTAAGTCTCATCCAAAGTGTCAGTATTTGACGACCTGGGGATGAGACTTAACGTCTTTATCTATCTTACTCCAGGAAGCTACATTTTGTTGAATTAATTCGCCTGCTGTCTTAAGTTGCTGCTCAAGCTGCTGAGCTCTCATGGCGACCGTATATTTCTCCTGATAAGAACGGCGATGCTTTCCGATTTGACATAACTAATTGGAACATGTAACATTTGGTTTCAGCCTACAGAGAGCGGTACCACAGACATTCTCCACTTCATTAAGTGTAGATGTAACGCTTTGAGTCCCCAATAAGAGAATAGCCCCAGTTAAGGTTCCTCCGCTCTCATATTTCTGTTCTTTTGTTGGCATTTCTGAATGTATACTGTTGGCAATATATACAACTACACTACAGTAAACACAATGTCCTGTTTCAGAGCCAGTCTGTTAGATTCTTTGATAACCTCTGGTACCAAATTGTTTGATTTTGTGCCTTACAGTACACTATCTTGTGTCCCAAGAAGATGTATTGTGGTGTATGTGTGTGTGTGTGTGTGAATGGGTAGTTGCTGGTGTGAAGGAGAAAGCACCCTGATTTTAATTCATGTCCAGTGCAAACACAACACACACGCACACACACACACACACACAGAGAGAGAGAGAGCAGACACCACGTGACCAAGAGAAAACTTCATTGTGTGCCAGTGAATTCTTACAAAGCATAAACATGTGTAACAGACTGTAGGAGTTGGGGATTATTGCTATACAGAGTTAAATGCACCATTTTAAAATGCAGAGCAGGTTCAAACACACTCAGTTTGAGACATACAGTACACACACACATAAATCTAAATATATATAAACAGATCAGCTGTCATCAACCTCACACTTTAAAGCTCCAGAGCTTCAGGCTACAACTCGTCTTCTTCTCATCAAAAAAGGCTTTCCCTCATTACAGCAACCTTATCGACAGTCGTTATCTACATTTTTACTATGATGTAGAGTTCCGACATTTTAAATCTAAAACAAAAATATTTGAATTGAAAACAATTCATTAAAAAGGCACTTGGCCAAACGTTTGGTATTATGAGAGCGCTGAGAAGTTAAAAACTTTAACACAGAGGACCTAAAAAAAAGAAAGAAACTAAACCAATGATCATAAATAACAGATAAAAACACTGTTAACACCAGCTGTGTGAATACCCTAACTGGTCACATGATATAACTAAAGGTCTTTAATGCTTTAAAGCTCATTTGATAAGCCATTAATAAGGATAACTTTTGGATAACCAGGTCGTTAAACATTTCTCTGGCTGGTATTTATGCTCCTCCTGCATGACACTTTTTTTGTGTGTTAGTTGTTCAGGAAGTTTCCTGTAAGGCTCTGTTTGACCTCTGACCTTCTGAGAAATATCTGCAGAGCATCTGGTCTGCATTACAGTTTTTAGCAACGTATTCATATTTACATTTCCAGACTTGAATTACTGTAAGAACCTATGTTCTTACAGTAATTATTAATCAGGTGTACCTGGCAACCCAAAAGTTGTTTGTTAATGGTTTATGATTCATGAATGTGATTTGGTAGAGGTATCTCCCGCCACTGAAATAAGTCTGTTTTACAAAGGGTAGGGAAGGAACTTTAGCTCTGCTGGCTGGCCCATCTTTGCTCGTCATCTTTCTGCCGGTAGTGGAAGAGGCTGGTAGTGTCGAGCTCACCCGCATAGCGAATAGCCTCTGCAAACAACTTGACCACCTGATACAAACAGAAACAAAAACATTGAGCTGAAGCAGAGACACAGTATGTAAAGACTAACTGAACACATCACTTGTGTGATGTTTACTGACCTGGTAATTGGTGATGAGGGGAACACCGTGGTCGACGGCCATTCTGCGGATGGCGAAGTTGTCCTTTAAGTGGCGAGTGTTGTTATTTGGCAAGTTCACCACCAGGTCGATATGACCCTCGTTGATCAGTCTGTGAAGACAAATAAAATTAGGGTTATTCAATCAGCAATAAATGTAAACAATTTAAAGGCGCACTATGTAGTTTTGGGGAAGATATTTTAATCAGAAGAAAAAGATCATTTTTTGACTTATTTGTATATGCCTAAATAAACAAACTCTCTTTGTTTTCATGACTGAATAAACTGAATAAACAAACTGACCTTAAAGGACAACACAATTTCATACTATTTTTACTTTTACTTTTTTATATTTGGCGGACCCTGCCACCTTTCTAGCTCCAAACAGTGTTCTGGGGACCTTATTTTCCTCTGAGAAGAGCTTGTTTATTCAGTTATGGAAAAAAAATTATATTTCTGAGTTTGTATTATTATCTCATTAATATTGTAAATATTAAAATTCTGAGTTTGAATTTCTTCTCCAAAACGACCTCCTGTAATTGGATAAAGTTGCTTCTACTGTGGATCCCATTGAGAGTCAACAGCTAAGAGCACAAACATGGCCCCCGCTAAAATAAACCAAATTTTAGAACAGAAGGACCTTTAAATGGCGTGAAAGTTTATTTTTTGTCACACTAACTTGGAAAACATATGTGAACACCTTGCAAAAAAAAGGGCTATAAACCTTGTGTGACCCACGACTGCTGCCATATTTGAATACATTTTGTTTCTCTCTCTGTCACACACACACACAGTATAGCCCTGGCTTCTGTGTCACCTTTTTTCATTCGAAGGCCTTTGACAGACAGCCTCGAATTAGAGCTGAATTCTAATAAAAAAATATGGAGAACAGACAACAAAGGTCATGTTCCTCTCTATAAAGAATTGGCCTCTATGCCACCTCGCACAGCTGATGCCAGCCAGCCAGCCTTGTGTATGTCTGTTTATGTGTGTGTTTGCGTGTGTGTGTTGTTTGGGTGTAGGCCTATCAAATTCCTTTTTAAATCCTCGTCTTCACCAGATGATTTCTAGACATATGCTCCAGATGGCTCCATCGTAACATGATCATGACTTGTTTGTGGAATCATTACCTCAGAATTGCAGTCACACACAGCCGGCTACAATTACTTCAAGTTTCATGCAAGAACGTTCGAGAAGTGTTGTACCTTTGACAGCTGACGGTGTCTGTTGTAAAACCATTGTTTTCTCTCAACAATAACTGACA